>NW_027211709.1:0-600000 GCF_022749685.1 Semicossyphus pulcher | reverse complement strand
TGGAATCAGTTAACGATGAGATCAGTTAACGATGAAATCAGTTAACGATGAAATCAGTTAAATGAAGATGAAATCAGTTAACGATGAAATCAGTTAACGATGGAATCAGTTAAATGAAGATGAAATCAGTTAACGATGAAATCAGTTAAATGAAGATGAAATCAGTTAACGATGAAATCAGTTAACGATGAAATCAGTTAAATGAAGATGAAATCAGTTAACGATGAAATCAGTTAACGATGAAATCAGTTAAATGAAGATGAAATCAGTTAACGATGAAATCAGTTAACGATGAAATCAGTTAAATGAAGATGAAATCAGTTAACGATGAAATCAGTTAACGATGAAATCAGTTAAATGAAGATGAAATCAGTTAACGATGAAATCAGTTAACGATGAAATCAGTTAAATGAAGAATGAAAATGAAATCAGTTAAATGAAGATGAAATCAGTTAACGATGAAATCAGTTAACGATGAAATCAGTTAAATGAAGATGAAATCAGTTAACGATGAAATCAGTTAACGATGAAATCAGTTAAATGAAGATGAAATCAGTTAACGATGAAATCAGTTAACGATGAAATCAGTTAAATGAAGATGAAATCAGTTAACGATGAAATCAGTTAACGATGAAATCAGTTAACGATGGAATCAGTTAAATGAAGATGAAATCAGTTAACGATGAAATCAGTTAACGATGAAATCAGTTAAATGAAGATGAAATCAGTTAACGATGAAATCAGTTAAATGAAGATGAAATCAGTTAACGATGAAATCAGTTAACGATGAAATCAGTTAACGATGAAATCAGTTAAATGAAGATGAAATCAGTTAACGATGAAATCAGTTAAATGAAGATGAAATCAGTTAACGATGAAATCAGTTAACGATGAAATCAGTTAACGATGGAATCAGTTAACGATGAAATCAGTTAACGATGGAATCAGTTAACGATGAAATCAGTTAACGATGAAATCAGTTAAATGAAGATGAAATCAGTTAACGATGAAATCAGTTAACGATGAAATCAGTTAAATGAAGATGAAATCAGTTAACGATGAAATCAGTTAACGATGAAATCACTTAACGATGAAATCAGTTAAATGAAGATGAAATCAGTTAACGATGAAATCAGTTAAAGATGAAATCAGTTAACGATGGAATCAGTTAACGATGAAATCAGTTAAATGAAGATGAAATCAGTTAAATGAAGATGAAATCAGTTAACGATGAAATCAGTTAACGATGAAATCAGTTAAAGATGAAATCAGTTAACGATGAAATCAGTTAACGATGAAATCAGTTAAATGAAGATGAAATCAGTTAACGATGAAATCAGTTAACGATGAAATCAGTTAAATGAAGATGAAATCAGTTAAATGAAGATGAAATCAGTTAACGATGAAATCAGTTAACGATGAAATCAGTTAAATGAAGATGAAATCAGTTAACGATGAAATCAGTTAAATGAAGATGAAATCAGTTAAATGAAGATGAAATCAGTTAACGATGAAATCAGTTAACGATGAAATCAGTTAAATGAAGATGAAATCAGTTAACGATGAAATCAGTTAACGATGGAATCAGTTAACGATGGAATCAGTTAACGATGAAATCAGTTAACGATGAAATCAGTTAAATGAAGATGAAATCAGTTAACGATGAAATCAGTTAACGATGAAATCAGTTAACGATGAAATCAATTAAATGAAGATGAAATCAGTTAACGATGAAATCAGTTAAATGAAGATGAAATCAGTTAACGATGAAATCAGTTAAAGATGAAATCAGTTAACGATGAAATCAGTTAACGATGAAATCAGTTAAATGAAGATGAAATCAGTTAACGATGAAATCAGTTAAAGATGAAATCAGTTAACGATGAAATCAGTTAACGATGGAATCAGTTAACGATGAAATCAGTTAAATGAAGATGAAATCAGTTAACGATGAAATCAGTTAAAGATGAAATCAGTTAACGATGAAATCAGTTAACGATGAAATCAGTTAAATGAAGATGAAATCAGTTAACGATGAAATCAGTTAAAGATGAAATCAGTTAACGATGAAATCAGTTAACGATGGAATCAGTTAAATGAAGATGAAATCAGTTAACGATGAAATCAGTTAAAGATGAAATCAGTTAACGATGAAATCAGTTAACGATGAAATCAGTTAAATGAAGATGAAATCAGTTAAATGAAGATGAAATCAGTTAACGATGAAATCAGTTAACGATGAAATCAGTTAAATGAAGATGAAATCAGTTAAAGATGAAATCAGTTAACGATGAAATCAGTTAACGATGAAATCAGTTAAATGAAGATGAAATCAGTTAACGATGAAATCAGTTAACGATGAAATCAATTAACGATGAAATCAGTTAAATGAAGATGAAATCAGTTAACGATAAAATCAGTTAACGATGAAATCAGTTAAATGAAGAATGAAGATGAAATCAGTTAACGATGAAATCAGTTAACGATGAAATCAGTTAACGATGAAATCAGTTAAATGAAGATGAAATCAGTTAACGATGAAATCAGTTAACGATGAAATCAGTTAACGATGAAATCAGTTAAATGAAGATGAAATCAGTTAACGATGAAATCAGTTAAATGAAGATGAAATCAGTTAACGATGAAATCAGTTAACGATGAAATCAGTTAACGATGAAATCACTTAACGATGAAATCAGTTAAATGAAGATGAAATCAGTTAACGATGAAATCAGTTAAATGAAGATGAAATCAGTTAACGATGAAATCAGTTAAATGAAGATGAAATCAGTTAACGATGAAATCAGTTAAATGAAGATGAAATCAGTTAACGATGAAATCAGTTAACGATGAAATCAGTTAACGATGAAATCAGTTAAATGAAGATGAAATCAGTTAACGATGAAATCAGTTAACGATGAAATCAGTTAAATGAAGATGAAATCAGTTAACGATGAAATCAGTTAAATGAAGATGAAATCAGTTAACGATGAAATCAGTTAACGATGGAATCAGTTAACGATGAAATCAGTTAACGATGAAATCAGTTAAATGAAGATGAAATCAGTTAACGATGAAATCAGTTAACGATGAAATCAGTTAACGATGAAATCAATTAAATGAAGATGAAATCAGTTAACGATGAAATCAGTTAACGATGAAATCAGTTAAATGAAGATGAAATCAGTTAACGATGAAATCAGTTAACGATGAAATCAGTTAAATGAAGATGAAATCAGTTAAAGATGAAATCAGTTAACGATGAAATCAGTTAACGATGAAATCAGTTAAATGAAGATGAAATCAGTTAACGATGAAATCAGTTAACGATGAAATCAATTAACGATGAAATCAGTTAAATGAAGATGAAATCAGTTAACGATGAAATCAGTTAAAGATGAAATCAGTTAAATGAAGAATGAAGATGAAATCAGTTAACGATGAAATCAGTTAACGATGAAATCAGTTAACGATGAAATCAGTTAAATGAAGATGAAATCAGTTCACGATGAAATCAGTTAACGATGAAATCAGTTAAATGAAGAATGAAAATGAAATCAGTTAAATGAAGATGAAATCAGTTAACGATGAAATCAGTTAACGATGAAATCAGTTAACGATGAAATCAGTTAACGATGGAATCAGTTAAATGAAGATGAAATCAGTTCACGGTGAAATCAGTTAACGATGGAATCAGTTAACGATGAGATCAGTTAACGATGAAATCAGTTAACGATGAAATCAGTTAAATGAAGATGAAATCAGTTAACGATGAAATCAGTTAACGATGAAATCAATTAACGATGAAATCAGTTAAATGAAGATGAAATCAGTTAACGATGAAATCAGTTAAATGAAGATGAAATCAGTTAACGATGAAATCAGTTAACGATGAAATCAGTTAAATGAAGATGAAATCAGTTAACGATGAAATCAGTTAACGATGAAATCAGTTAAATGAAGATGAAATCAGTTAACGATGAAATCAGTTAACGATGAAATCAGTTAAATGAAGAATGAAAATGAAATCAGTTAAATGAAGATGAAATCAGTTAACGATGAAATCAGTTAACGATGGAATCAGTTAACGATGGAATCAGTTAAATGAAGATGAAATCAGTTAACGATGAAATCAGTTAAATGAAGATGAAATCAGTTAACGATGAAATCAGTTAAAGATGAAATCAGTTAACGATGAAATCAGTTAACGATGAAATCAGTTAAATGAAGATGAAATCAGTTAACGATGAAATCAGTTAACGATGAAATCAGTTAACGATGAAATCAGTTAACGATGGAATCAGTTAAATGAAGATGAAATCAGTTAACGATGAAATCAGTTAACGATGAAATCAGTTAACGATGGAATCAGTTAAATGAAGATGAAATCAGTTAACGATGAAATCAGTTAACGATGAAATCAGTTAACGATGAAATCAGTTAAATGAAGATGAAATCAGTTAAATGAAGATGAAATCAGTTAACGATGAAATCAGTTAACGATGAAATCAGTTAACGATGAAATCAGTTAAATGAAGATGAAATCAGTTAACGATGAAATCAGTTAACGATGAAATCAATTAACGATGAAATCAGTTAAATGAAGATGAAATCAGTTAACGATGAAATCAGTTAAAGATGAAATCAGTTAAATGAAGAATGAAGATGAAATCAGTTAACGATGAAATCAGTTAAATGAAGATGAAATCAGTTAAATGAAGATGATATCAGTTAACGATGAAATCAGTTAAAGATGAAATCAGTTAACGATGGAATCAGTTAACGATGAAATCAGTTAACGATGTAATCAGTTAAATGAAGATGAAATCAGTTAAAGATGAAATCGGTTAACGATGAAATCAGTTAAAGATGAAATCAGTTAAAGATGAAATCAGTTAACGATGAAATCAGTTAACGATGAAATCAGTTAAATGAAGATGAAATCAGTTAACGATGAAATCCGTTAACGATGAAATCCGTTAACGATGGAATCAGTTAAATGAAGATGAAATCAGTTAACGATGAAATCAGTTAACGATGAAATCAGTTAAATGAAGAATGAAAATGAAATCAGTTAAATGAAGATGAAATCAGTTAACGATGAAATCAGTTAACGATGAAATCAGTTAAATGAAGATGAAATCAGTTAACGATGAAATCAGTTAACGATGAAATCAGTTAAATGAAGATGAAATCAGTTAACGATGAAATCAGTTAACGATGAAATCAGTTAAATGAAGATGAAATCAGTTAACGATGAAATCAGTTAACGATGAAATCAGTTAACGATGGAATCAGTTAAATGAAGATGAAATCAGTTAACGATGAAATCAGTTAACGATGAAATCAGTTAAATGAAGATGAAATCAGTTAACGATGAAATCAGTTAAATGAAGATGAAATCAGTTAACGATGAAATCAGTTAACGATGAAATCAGTTAACGATGAAATCAGTTAAATGAAGATGAAATCAGTTAACGATGAAATCAGTTAAATGAAGATGAAATCAGTTAACGATGAAATCAGTTAACGATGAAATCAGTTAACGATGGAATCAGTTAACGATGAAATCAGTTAACGATGGAATCAGTTAACGATGAAATCAGTTAAATGAAGATGAAATCAGTTAACGATGAAATCAGTTAACGATGAAATCAGTTAAATGAAGATGAAATCAGTTAACGATGAAATCAGTTAACGATGAAATCACTTAACGATGAAATCAGTTAAATGAAGATGAAATCAGTTAACGATGAAATCAGTTAAATGAAGATGAAATCAGTTAACGATGAAATCAGTTAAAGATGAAATCAGTTAACGATGGAATCAGTTAACGATGAAATCAGTTAAATGAAGATGAAATCAGTTAAATGAAGATGAAATCAGTTAACGATGAAATCAGTTAACGATGAAATCAGTTAACGATGAAATCAGTTAAATGAAGATGAAATCAGTTAACGATGAAATCAGTTAACGATGAAATCAGTTAAATGAAGATGAAATCAGTTAAATGAAGATGAAATCAGTTAACGATGAAATCAGTTAACGATGAAATCAGTTAAATGAAGATGAAATCAGTTAACGATGAAATCAGTTAACGATGAAATCAGTTAACGATGGAATCAGTTAACGATGAAATCAGTTAACGATGAAATCAGTTAAATGAAGATGAAATCAGTTAACGATGAAATCAGTTAACGATGAAATCAGTTAACGATGAAATCAATTAAATGAAGATGAAATCAGTTAACGATGAAATCAGTTAAATGAAGATGAAATCAGTTAACGATGAAATCAGTTAACGATGAAATCAGTTAAAGATGAAATCAGTTAACGATGAAATCAGTTAACGATGAAATCAGTTAACGATGAAATCAGTTAACGATGAAATCAGTTAACGATGGAATCAGTTAACGATGAAATCAGTTAAATGAAGATGAAATCAGTTAACGATGAAATCAGTTAAAGATGAAATCAGTTAACGATGAAATCAGTTAACGATGAAATCAGTTAAATGAAGATGAAATCAGTTAACGATGAAATCAGTTAAAGATGAAATCAGTTAACGATGAAATCAGTTAACGATGGAATCAGTTAAATGAAGATGAAATCAGTTAACGATGAAATCAGTTAAAGATGAAATCAGTTAACGATGAAATCAGTTAACGATGAAATCAGTTAAATGAAGATGAAATCAGTTAAATGAAGATGAAATCAGTTAACGATGAAATCAGTTAACGATGAAATCAGTTAAATGAAGATGAAATCAGTTAAAGATGAAATCAGTTAACGATGAAATCAGTTAACGATGAAATCAGTTAAATGAAGATGAAATCAGTTAACAATGAAATCAGTTAACGATGAAATCAATTAACGATGAAATCAGTTAAATGAAGATGAAATCAGTTAACGATGAAATCAGTTAACGATGAAATCAGTTAAATGAAGAATGAAGATGAAATCAGTTAACGATGGAATCAGTTAAATGAAGATGAAATCAGTTAACGATGAAATCAGTTAACGATGAAATCAGTTAACGATGAAATCAGTTAAATGAAGATGAAATCAGTTAACGATGAAATCAGTTAAATGAAGATGAAATCAGTTAACGATGAAATCAGTTAACGATGAAATCAGTTAAATGAAGATGAAATCAGTTAACGATGAAATCAGTTAAATGAAGATGAAATCAGTTAACGATGAAATCAGTTAAATGAAGATGAAATCAGTTAACGATGAAATCAGTTAACGATGAAATCAGTTAACGATGAAATCAGTTAACGATGAAATCAGTTAACGATGAAATCAGTTAAATGAAGATGAAATCAGTTAAAGATGAAATCAGTTAAATGAAGATGAAATCAGTTAACGATGAAATCAGTTAACGATGAAATCAGTTAACGATGGAATCAGTTAACGATGAAATCAGTTAACGATGAAATCAGTTAAATGAAGATGAAATCAGTTAACGATGAAATCAGTTAACGATGAAATCAGTTAACGATGAAATCAATTAAATGAAGATGAAATCAGTTAACGATGAAATCAGTTAACGATGAAATCAGTTAACGATGAAATCAGTTAAAGATGAAATCAGTTAACGATGAAATCAGTTAAATGAAGAATGAAAATGAAATCAGTTAAATGAAGATGAAATCAGTTAACGATGAAATCAGTAAACGATGAAATCAGTTAACGATGGAATCAGTTAAATGAAGATGAAATCAGTTAACGATGAAATCAGTTAAAGATGAAATCAGTTACATGAAGATTAAATCAGTTAACGATGAAATCAGTTAAATGAAGAATGAAAATGAAATCAGTTAAATGAAGATGAAATCAGTTAACGATGAAATCAGTAAACGATGAAATCAGTTAACGATGGAATCAGTTAAATGAAGATGAAATCAGTTAACGATGAAATCAGTTAAATGAAGATGAAATCAGTTAAATGAAGATGAAATCAGTTAACGATGAAATCAGTTAAATGAAGATGAAATCAGTTAATGATGAAATCAGTTAAATGAAGATGAAATCAGTTAATGATGAAATCAGTTAAAGATGAAATCAGTTAACGATGGAATCAGTTAAATGAAGATGAAATCAGTTAACGATGAAATCAGTTAACGATGAAATCAGTTAAATGAAGATGAAATCAGTTAACGATGAAATCAGTTAACGATGAAATCAGTTAACGATGAAATCTGTTAAATGAAGAATGAAAATGAAATCAGTTAAATGAAGATGAAATCAGTTAACGATGAAATCAGTTAAAGATGAAATCAGTTAACGATGAAATCAGTTAAAGATGAAATCAGTTAACGATGAAATCAGTTAAATGAAGATGAAATCAGTTAACGATGAAATCAGTTAACGATGAAATCAGTTAACGATGAAATCAGTTAAATGAAGATGAAATCAGTTAACGATGAAATCAGTTAACGATGAAATCAGTTAAATGAAGATGAAATCAGTTAACGATGAAATCAGTTAACGATGGAATCAGTTAACGATGAAATCAGTTAACGATGAAATCAGTTAAATGAAGATGAAATCAGTTAAATGAAGATGAAATCAGTTAACGATGAAATCAGTTAAAGATGAAATCAGTTAACGATGAAATCAGTTAACGATGGAATCAGTTAAATGAAGATGAAATCAGTTAACGATGAAATCAGTTAACGATGAAATCAGTTAAATGAAGATGAAATCAGTTAACGATGAAATCAGTTAAAGATGAAATCAGTTAACGATGGAATCAGTTAACGATGAAATCAGTTAAATGAAGATGAAATCAGTTAAATGAAGATGAAATCAGTTAACGATGAAATCAGTTAACGATGAAATCAGTTAAATGAAGATGAAATCAGTTAAAGATGGAATCAGTTAACGATGAAATCAGTTAACGATGAAATCAGTTAAATGAAGATGAAATCAGTTAACGATGAAATCAGTTAAATGAAGATGAAATCAGTTAACGATGAAATCAGTTAAATGAAGAATGAAAATGAAATCAGTTAAATGAAGATGAAATCAGTTAACGATGAAATCAGTTAACGATGAAATCAGTTAAATGAAGATGAAATCAGTTAACGATGAAATCAGTTAACGATGAAATCAGTTAACGATGAAATCAGTTAAATGAAGATGAAATCAGTTAACGATGAAATCAATTAAATGAAGATGAAATCAGTTAACGATGAAATCAGTTAAATGAAGAATGAAAATGAAATCAGTTAAATGAAGATGAAATCAGTTAACGATGAAATCAGTTAACGATGAAATCAGTTAAATGAAGATGAAATCAGTTAACGATGAAATCAGTTAACGATGAAATCAGTTAAATGAAGATGAAATCAGTTAACGATGAAATCAGTTAAATGAAGATGAAATCAGTTAACGATGAAATCAGTTAAAGATGAAATCAGTTAACGATGAAATCAGTTAACGATGAAATCAGTTAAATGAATATGAAATCAGTTAACGATGAAATCAGTTAACGATGGAATCAGTTAACGATGAAATCAGTTAACGATGAAATCAGTTAAATGAAGATGAAATCAGTTAACGATGAAATCAGTTAAATGAAGATGAAATCAGTTAACGATGAAATCAGTTAACGATGAAATCAGTTAACGATGGAATCAGTTAAATGAAGATGAAATCAGTTAACGATGAAATCAGTTAAATGAAGATGAAATCAGTTAAATGAAGATGAAATCAGTTAACGATGAAATCAGTTAAAGATGAAATCAGTTACAGATGAAATCAGTTACATGAAGATTAAATCAGTTAACGATGAAATCAGTTAAAGATTAAATCAGTTAACGATGAAATCAGTTAACGATGGAATCAGTTAAATGAAGATGAAATCAGTTAACGATGAAATCAGTTAAATGAAGATGAAATCAGTTAACGATGAAATCAGTTAACGATGGAATCAGTTAAATGAAGAATGAAAATGAAATCAGTTAAATGAAGATGAAATCAGTTAACGATGAAATCAGTAAACGATGAAATCAGTTAACAATGGAATCAGTTAAATGAAGATGAAATCAGTTAACGATGGAATCAGTTAACGATGAAATCAGTTAACGATGAAATCAGTTAACGATGAAATCAGTTAAATGAAGATGAAATCAGTTAACGATAAAATCAGTTAACGATGAAATCAGTTAAATGAAGATGAAATCAGTTAACGATGGAATCAGTTAACGATGAAATCAGTTAACGATGGAATCAGTTAACGATGAAATCAGTTAACGATGAAATCAGTTAACGATGGAATCAGTTAAATGAAGATGAAATCAGTTAACGATGAAATCAGTTAACGATGAAATCAGTTAAATGAAGATGAAATCAGTTAACGATGAAATCAGTTAACGATGGAATCAGTTAAATGAAGATGAAATCAGTTAACGATGAAATCAGTTAACGATGAAATCAGTTAAATGAAGATGAAATCAGTTAACGATGAAATCAGTTAACGATGAAATCAGTTAACGATGAAATCAGTTAAATGAAGATGAAATCAGTTAACGATGAAATCAGTTAAAGATGAAATCAGTTAACGATGAAATCAGTTAAATGAAGATGAAATCAGTTAAATGAAGATGAAATCAGTTAAAGATGAAATCAGTTAACGATGAAATCAGTTAACGATGGAATCAGTTAAATGAAGATGAAATCAGGTAACGATGAAATCAGTTAACGATGAAATCAGTTAAATGAAGATGAAATCAGTTAACGATGAAATCAGTTAAATGAAGATGAAATCAGTTAACGATGAAATCAGTTAAAAATGAAATCAGTTAACGATGAAATCATTTAAATGAAGAATGAAAATGAAATCAGTTAAATGAAGATGAAATCAGTTAACAATGAAATCAGTTAACGATGAAATCAGTTAACGATGGAATCAGTTAAATTAAGATGAAATCAGTTAACGATGAAATCAGTTAAATGAAGATGAAATCAGTTAACGATGAAATCAGTTAAATGAAGATGAAATCAGTTAACGATGAAATCAGTTAAAGATGAAATCAGTTAACGATGGAATCAGTTAACGATGAAATCAGTTAGCGATGAAATCAGTTAAATGAAGATGAAATCAGTTAAATGAAGATGAAATCAGTTAACGATGAAATCAGTTAAAGATGAAATCAGTTAACGATGAAATCAGTTAACGATGGAATCAGTTAAATGAAGATGAAATCAGTTAACGATGAAATCAGTTAACGATGAAATCAGTTAAATGAAGATGAAATCAGTTAAATGAAGATGAAATCAGTTAACGATGAAATCAGTTAAATGAAGATGAAATCAGTTAACGATGAAATCAGTTAAAGATGAAATCAGTTAACGATGAAATCAGTTAACGATGAAATCAGTTAAATGAAGATGAAATCAGTTAACGATGAAATCAGTTAACGATGGAATCAGTTAACGATGAAATCAGTTAACGATGAAATCAGTTAAATGAAGATGAAATCAGTTAACGATGAAATCAGTTAACGATAAAATCAGTTAAAGATGAAATCAGTTAACGATGAAA
Source organism: Semicossyphus pulcher (assembly GCF_022749685.1). Lineage (NCBI taxonomy): Eukaryota > Metazoa > Chordata > Actinopteri > Labriformes > Labridae > Semicossyphus > Semicossyphus pulcher. Next base: position 588,446 of record NW_027211709.1, on the reverse strand, counting down.
TCAGGTAACGATGAAATCAGGTAACGATGAAATCAGTTAACGATGAAATCAGTTAACGATGGAATCAGTTAAATGAAGATGAAATCAGTTAAAGATGAAATCAGTTAAATGAAGATGAAATCAGTTAACGATGAAATCAGTTAACGATGAAATCAGTTAAATGAAGATGAAATCAGTTAACGATGAAATCAGTTAACGATGGAATCAGTTAAATGAAGATGAAATCAGTTAACGATGAAATCAGTTAAAGATGAAATCAGTTAAAGATGAAATCAGTTAACGATGAAATCAGTTAACGATGAAATCAGTTAAATGAAGATGAAATCAGTTAACGATGAAATCAGTTAACGATGAAATCAGTTAAATGAAGAATGAAAATGAAATCAGTTAAATGAAGATGAAATCAGTTAACGATGAAATCAGTTAACGATGAAATCAGTTAACGATGGAATCAGTTAAATGAAGATGAAATCAGTTCACGGTGAAATCAGTTCACGATGGAATCAGTTAACGATGAAATCAGTTAAAGATGAAATCAGTTAACGATGAAATCAGTTAACGATGAAATCAGTTAACGATGGAATCAGTTAAATGAAGATGAAATCAGTTCACGGTGAAATCAGTTAACGATGGAATCAGTTAACGATGAAATCAGTTAAAGATGAAATCAGTTAACGATGAAATCAGTTAACGATGGAATCAGTTAAATGAAGATGAAATCAGTTAACGATGAAATCAGTTAAATGAAGATGAAATCAGTTAAATGAAGATGAAATCAGTTAACGATGAAATCAGTTAAATGAAGATGAAATCAGTTAACGATGAAATCAGTTAAAGATGAAATCAGTTAACGATGAAATCAGTTAACGATGAAATCAGTTAAATGAAGATGAAATCAGTTAACGATGAAATCAGTTAACGATGGAATCAGTTAACGATGAAATCAGTTAACGATGAAATCAGTTAAATGAAGATGAAATCAGTTAACGATGAAATCAGTTAACGATAAAATCAGTTAAAGATGAAATCAGTTAACGATGAAATCAGGTAAAGATGAAATCAGGTAACGATGAAATCAGTTAACGATGGAATCAGTTAAATGAAGATGAAATCAGTTAACGATGAAATCAGTTAACGATGAAATCAGTTAACGATGAAATCAATTAAATGAAGATGAAATCAGTTAACGATGAAATCAGTTAAAAGAAGATGAAATCAGTTAACGATGAAATCAGTTAACGATGAAATCAGTTAACGATGAAATCAGTTAAATGAAGATGAAATCAGTTAACGATGAAATCAGTTAAATGAAGAATGAAAATGAAATCAGTTAAATGAAGATGAAATCAGTTAACGATGAAATCAGTTAAATGAAGATGAAATCAGTTAACGATGAAATCAGTTAACGATGGAATCAGTTAACGATGAAATCAGTTAACGATGAAATCAGTTAAATGAAGATGAAATCAGTTAACGATGAAATCAGTTAAATGAAGATGAAATCAGTTAAATGAAGATGAAATCAGTTAACGATGAAATCAGTTAACGATGAAATCAGTTAACGATGAAATCAGTTAAATGAAGATGAAATCAGTTAACGATGAAATCAGTTAAATGAAGATGAAATCAGTTAACGATGAAATCAGTTAAATGAAGATGAAATCAGTTAACGATGAAATCAGTTAAATGAAGATGAAATCAGTTAACGATGAAATCAGTTAAAGATGAAATCAGTTAACGATGGAATCAGTTAACGATGAAATCAGTTAAATGAAGATGAAATCAGTTAAATGAAGATGAAATCAGTTAACGATGAAATCAGTTAAAGATGAAATCAGTTAACGATGAAATCAGTTAAATGAAGATGAAATCAGTTAACGATGAAATCAGTTAAATGAAGATGAAATCAGTTAACGATGAAATCATTTAAATGAAGAATGAAAATGAAATCAGTTAAATGAAGATGAAATCAGTTAACGATGAAATCAGTTAACGATGGAATCAGTTAAATGAAGATGAAATCAGTTAACGATGAAATCAGTTAAATGAAGATGAAATCAGTTAAATGAAGATGAAATCAGTTAACGATGAAATCAGTTAACGATGAAATCAGTTAAATGAAGATGAAATCAGTTAACGATGAAATCAGTTAAATGAAGATGAAATCAGTTAACGATGAAATCAGTTAAAGATGAAATCAGTTAACGATGGAATCAGTTAACGATGAAATCAGTTAAATGAAGATGAAATCAGTTAAATGAAGATGAAATCAGTTAACGATGAAATCAGTTAAAGATGAAATCAGTTAACGATGAAATCAGTTAACGATGAAATCAGTTAAATGAAGATGAAATCAGTTAACGATGAAATCAGTTAAATGAAGATGAAATCAGTTAACGATGAAATCAGTTAAAAATGAAATCAGTTAACGATGAAATCATTTAAATGAAGAATGAAAATGAAATCAGTTAAATGAAGATGAAATCAGTTAACGATGAAATCAGTTAACGATGAAATCAGTTAACGATGGAATCAGTTAAATGAAGATGAAATCAGTTAACGATGAAATCAGTTAAATGAAGATTAAATCAGTTAAATGAAGATGAAATCAGTTAACGATGAAATCAGTTAAAGATGAAATCAGTTAACGATGAAATCAGTTAACGATGAAATCAGTTAAATGAAGATGAAATCAGTTAACGATGAAATCAGTTAAATGAAGATGAAATCAGTTAACGATGAAATCATTTAAAGATGAAATCAGTTAACGATGGAATCAGTTAACGATGAAATCAGTTAACGATGAAATCAGTTAAATGAAGATGAAATCAGTTAAATGAAGATGAAATCAGTTAACGATGAAATCAGTTAAAGATGAAATCAGTTAACGATGAAATCAGTTAACGATGGAATCAGTTAAATGAAGATGAAATCAGTTAACGATGAAATCAGTTAAATGAAGATGAAATCAGTTAACGATGAAATCAGTTAAAGATGAAATCAGTTAACGATGAAATCAGTTAACGATGAAATCAGTTAAATGAAGATGAAATCAGTTAAATGAAGATGAAATCAGTTAACGATGAAATCAGTTAAATGAAGATGAAATCAGTTAACGATGAAATCAGTTAAAGATGAAATCAGTTAACGATGAAATCAGTTAACGATGAAATCAGTTAAATGAAGATGAAATCAGTTAACGATGAAATCAGTTAACGATGGAATCAGTTAACGATGAAATCAGTTAACGATGAAATCAGTTAAATGAAGATGAAATCAGTTAACGATGAAATCAGTTAACGATAAAATCAGTTAAAGATGAAATCAGTTAACGATGAAATCAGGTAACGATGAAATCAGGTAACGATGAAATCAGTTAACGATGAAATCAGTTAACGATGGAATCAGTTAAATGAAGATGAAATCAGTTAAAGATGAAATCAGTTAAATGAAGATGAAATCAGTTAACGATGAAATCAGTTAACGATGGAATCAGTTAAATGAAGATGAAATCAGTTAATGATGAAATCAGTTAAAGATGAAATCAGTTAACGATGAAATCAGTTAACGATGAAATCAGTTAAATGAAGATGAAATCAGTTAACGATGAAATCAGTTAACGATGAAATCAGTTAAATGAAGAATGAAAATGAAATCAGTTAAATGAAGATGAAATCAGTTAACGATGAAATCAGTTAACGATGAAATCAGTTAACGATGGAATCAGTTAAATGAAGATGAAATCAGTTCACGGTGAAATCAGTTCACGATGGAATCAGTTAACGATGAAATCAGTTAAAGATGAAATCAGTTAACGATGAAATCAGTTAACGATGAAATCAGTTAACGATGGAATCAGTTAAATGAAGATGAAATCAGTTCACGGTGAAATCAGTTAACGATGAAATCAGTTAACGATGAAATCAGTTAAATGAAGATGAAATCAGTTAACGATGAAATCAGTTAACGATAAAATCAGTTAAAGATGAAATCAGTTAACGATGAAATCAGGTAAAGATGAAATCAGGTAACGATGAAATCAGTTAACGATGGAATCAGTTAAATGAAGATGAAATCAGTTAACGATGAAATCAGTTAACGATGAAATCAGTTAAATGAAGATGAAATCAGTTAACGATGAAATCAGTTAACGATGAAATCAGTTAACGATGAAATCAATTAAATGAAGATGAAATCAGTTAACGATGAAATCAGTTAAAAGAAGATGAAATCAGTTAACGATGAAATCAGTTAACGATGAAATCAGTTAACGATGAAATCAGTTAAATGAAGATGAAATCAGTTAACGATGAAATCAGTTAAATGAAGAATGAAAATGAAATCAGTTAAATGAAGATGAAATCAGTTAACGATGAAATCAGTTAAATGAAGATGAAATCAGTTAACGATGAAATCAGTTAACGATGGAATCAGTTAACGATGAAATCAGTTAACGATGGAATCAGTTAACGATGAAATCAGTTAAATGAAGATGAAATCAGTTAACGATGAAATCAGTTAACGATGAAATCAGTTAACGATGAAATCAGTTAACGATGAAATCAGTTAAATGAAGATGAAATCAGTTAACGATGAAATCAGTTAAATGAAGATGAAATCAGTTAACGATGAAATCAGTTAACGATGAAATCAGTTAAATGAAGATGAAATCACTTAACGATGAAATCAGTTAAAGATGAAATCAGTTAACGATGGAATCAGTTAAATGAAGATGAAATCAGTTAACGATGAAATCAGTTAAATGAAGATGAAATCAGTTAACGATGAAATCAGTTAAATGAAGATGAAATCAGTTAAATGAAGATGAAATCAGTTAACGATGAAATCAGTTAACGATGAAATCAGTTAACGATGAAATCAGTTAAATGAAGATGAAATCAGTTAACGATGAAATCAGTTAACGATGAAATCAGTTAAATGAAGATGAAATCAGTTATCGATGAAATCAGTTAAAGATGAAATCAGTTAACGATGGAATCAGTTAAATGAAGATGAAATCAGTTAACGATGAAATCAGTTAAATGAAGAATGAAAATGAAATCAGTTAAATGAAGATGAAATCAGTTAACGATGAAATCAGTTAACGATGAAATCAGTTAAATGAAGATGAAATCAGTTAACGATGAAATCAGTTAACGATGAAATCAGTTAAATGAAGATGAAATCAGTTAACGATGAAATCAGTTAAATGAAGATGAAATCAGTTAACGATGAAATCAGTTAACGATGAAATCAGTTAAATGAAGATGAAATCAGTTAACGATGAAATCAGTTAACGATGAAATCAGTTAACGATGAAATCAGTTAAATGAAGATGAAATCAGTTAACGATGAAATCAGTTACATGAAGATGAAATCAGTTAACGATGAAATCAGTTAACGATGAAATCAGTTAAATGAAGATGAAATCAGTTAACGATGAAATCAGTTAACGATGAAATCAGTTAACGATGAAATCAGTTAAATGAAGATGAAATCAGTTAACGATGAAATCAGTTAACGATGAAATCAGTTAACGATGAAATCAGTTAAATGAAGATGAAATCAGTTAACGATGAAATCAGTTACATGAAGATTAAATCAGTTAACGATGAAATCAGTTAACGATGAAATCAGTTAATGATGAAATCAGTTAAATGAAGATGAAATCAGTTAACGATGAAATCAGTTAACGATGAAATCAGTTAAATGAAGATGAAATCAGTTAACGATGAAATCAGTTAAATGAAGAATGAAAATGAAATCAGTTAACGATGAAATCAGTTAAATGAAGATGAAATCAGTTAACGATGAAATCAGTTAAATGAAGATGAAATCAGTTAACGATGAAATCAGTTAACGATGAAATCAGTTAAATGAAGATGAAATCAGTTAACGATGAAATCAGTTAACGATGAAATCAGTTAACGATGAAATCAGTTAAATGAAGATGAAATCAGTTAACGATGAAATCAGTTAAATGAAGATGAAATCAGTTAACGATGAAATCAGTTAACGATGAAATCAGTTAAATGAAGATGAAATCAGTTAACGATGAAATCAGTTAACGATGAAATCAGTTAAATGAAGATGAAATCAGTTAACGATGAAATCAGTTAAATGAAGATGAAATCAGTTAACGATGAAATCAGTTAAAGATGAAATCAGTTAACGATGAAATCAGTTAACGATGGAATCAGTTAACGATGAAATCAGTTAACGATGAAATCAGTTAAATGAAGATGAAATCAGTTAACGATGAAATCAGTTAAATGAAGATGAAATCAGTTAAATGAAGATGAAATCAGTTAACGATGAAATCAGTTAACGATGAAATCAGTTAACGATGGAATCAGTTAAATGAAGATGAAATCAGTTAACGATGAAATCAGTTAAATGAAGATGAAATCAGTTAAATGAAGATGAAATCAGTTAACGATGAAATCAGTTAAAGATTAAATCAGTTAACGATGAAATCAGTTAAAGATTAAATCAGTTAACGATGAAATCAGTTAAAGATGAAATCAGTTAACGATGAAATCAGTTAACGATGAAATCAGTTAACGATGAAATCAGTTAAATGAAGATGAAATCAGTTAATGATGAAATCAGTTAAAGATGAAATCAGTTAACGATGGAATCAGTTAAATGAAGATGAAATCAGTTAACGATGAAATCAGTTAAAGATGAAATCAGTTAACGATGGAATCAGTTAAATGAAGATGAAATCAGTTAACGATGAAATCAGTTAACGATGAAATCAGTTAAATGAAGATGAAATCAGTTAACGATGAAATCAGTTAAAGATGAAATCAGTTAACAATGAAATCAGTTAACGATGAAATCAGTTAAATGAAGATGAAATCAGTTAACGATGAAATCAGTTAAATGAAGATGAAATCAGTTAAATGAAGATGAAATCAGTTAACGATGAAATCAGTTACAGATGAAATCAGTTACATGAAGATTAAATCAGTTAACGATGAAATCAGTTAACGATGAAATCAGTTAAATGAAGATGACATCAGTTAACGATGAAATCAGTTAAATGAAGATGAAATCAGTTAAATGAAGATGAAATCAGTTAACGATGAAATCAGTTAACGATGAAATCAGTTAAATGAAGAATGAAAATGAAATCAGTTAAATGAAGATGAAATCAGTTAACGATGAAATCAGTTAAAGATGAAATCAGTTAACGATGAAATCAGTTAACGATGAAATCAGTTAAATGAAGATGAAATCAGTTAACGATGAAATCAGTTAAAGATGAAATCAGTTAACGATGAAATCAGTTAAAGATGAAATCAGTTAACGATGAAATCAGTTAAAGATGAAATCTGTTAACGATGGAATCAGTTAAATGAAGATGAAATCAGTTAACGGTGAAATCAGTTAACGGTGAAATCAGTTAACGGTGAAATCAGTTAACGATGGAATCAGTTAACGATGAAATCAGTTAACGATGAGATCAGTTAACGATGGAATCAGTTAAATGAAGATGAAATCAGTTAACGATGGAATCAGTTAAATGAAGATGAAATCAGTCAACGATGAAATCAGTTAAATGAAGATGAAATAAGTTAACGATGAAATCAGTTAAAGATGAAATCAGTTAACGATGAAATCAGTAAAAGATGAAATCAGTTAACGATGAAATCAGTTAACGATGAAATCAGTTAAATGAAGATGAAATCAGTTAACGATGAAATCAGTTAACGATGAAATCAGTTAAATGAAGATGAAATCAGTTAACGATGAAATCAGTTAACGATGAAATCAGTTAAATGAAGAATGAAAATGAAATCAGTTAAATGAAGATGAAATCAGTTAACGATGAAATCAGTAAACGATGAAATCAGTTAACGATGGAATCAGTTAAATGAAGATGAAATCAGTTAACGATGGAATCAGTTAACGATGAAATCAGTTAACGATGAAATCAGTTAAATGAAGATGAAATCAGTTAACGATAAAATCAGTTAACGATGAAATCAGTTAAATGAAGATGAAATCAGTTAACGATGGAATCAGTTAACGATGAAATCAGTTAACGATGAAATCAGTTAAATGAAGATGAAATCAGTTAAATGAAGATGAAATCAGTTAAATGAAGATGAAATCAGTTAAAGATGAAATCAGTTAACGATGAAATCAGTTAACGATGGAATCAGTTAAATGAAGATGAAATCAGGTAACGATGAAATCAGTTAACGATGAAATCAGTTAAATGAAGATGAAATCAGTTAACGATGAAATCAGTTAAATGAAGATGAAATCAGTTAACGATGAAATCAGTTAAATGAAGATGAAATCAGTTAACGATGAAATCAGTTAAAGATGAAATCAGTTAACGATGAAATCAGTTAAATGAAGAATGAAAATGAAATCAGTTAAATGAAGATGAAATCAGTTAACGATGAAATCAGTTAAATGAAGATGAAATCAGTTAAATGAAGATGAAATCAGTTAACGATGAAATCAGTTAAAGATGAAATCAGTTACATGAAGATTAAATCAGTTAACGATGAAATCAGTTAAATGAAGAATGAAAATGAAATCAGTTAAATGAAGATGAAATCAGTTAACGATGAAATCAGTAAACGATGAAATCAGTTAACGATGGAATCAGTTAAATGAAGATGAAATCAGTTAACGATGAAATCAGTTAAATGAAGATGAAATCAGTTAAATGAAGATGAAATCAGTTAACGATGAAATCAGTTAAAGATGAAATCAGTTACATGAAGATTAAATCAGTTAACGATGAAATCAGTTAAATGAAGAATGAAAATGAAATCAGTTAAATGAAGATGAAATCAGTTAACGATGAAATCAGTAAACGATGAAATCAGTTAACGATGGAATCCGTTAAATGAAGATGAAATCAGTTAACGATGAAATCAGTTAAATGAAGATGAAATCAGTTAATGATGAAATCAGTTAAATGAAGATGAAATCAGTTAATGATGAAATCAGTTAAAGATGAAATCAGTTAACGATGGAATCAGTTAAATGAAGATGAAATCAGTTAACGATGAAATCAGTTAACGATGAAATCAGTTAAATGAAGATGAAATCAGTTAACGATGAAATCAGTTAACGATGAAATCTGTTAAATGAAGAATGAAAATGAAATCAGTTAAATGAAGATGAAATCAGTTAACGATGAAATCAGTTAAAGATGAAATCAGTTAACGATGAAATCAGTTAAAGATGAAATCAGTTAACGATGAAATCAGTTAAATGAAGATGAAATCAGTTAACGATGAAATCAGTTAACGATGAAATCAGTTAAATGAAGATGAAATCAGTTAACGATGAAATCAGTTAACGATGAAATCAGTTAAATGAAGATGAAATCAGTTAACGATGAAATCAGTTAACGATGGAATCAGTTAAATGAAGATGAAATCAGTTAACGATGAAATCAGTTAAATGAAGATGAAATCAGTTAACGATGAAATCAGTTAAATGAAGATGAAATCAGTTAAATGAAGATGAAATCAGTTAACGATGAAATCAGTTAAAGATTAAATCAGTTAACGATGAAATCAGTTAACGATGAAATCAGTTAAATGAAGATGAAATCAGTTAACGATGAAATCAGTTAAATGAAGATGAAATCAGTTAACGATGAAATCAGTTAAATGAAGAATGAAAATGAAATCAGTTAAATGAAGATGAAATCAGTTAACGATGAAATCAGTTAACGATGAAATCAGTTAAATGAAGATGAAATCAGTTAACGATGAAATCAGTTAACGATGAAATCAGTTAACGATGAAATCAGTTAACGATGGAATCAGTTAAATGAAGATGAAATCAGTTAACGATGAAATCAGTTAAATGAAGATGAAATCAGTTAACGATGAAATCAGTTAACGATGAAATCAGTTAACGATGGAATCAGTTAAATGAAGATGAAATCAGTTAACGATGAAATCAGTTAAATGAAGATGAAATCAGTTAAATGAAGATGAAATCAGTTAACGATGAAATCAGTTAAAGATGAAATCAGTTAACGATGAAATCAGTTAACGATGGAATCAGTTAAATGAAGATGAAATCAGTTAACGATGAAATCAGTTAACGATGAAATCAGTTAAATGAAGATGAAATCAGTTAACGATGAAATCAGTTAAAGATGAAATCAGTTAACGATGGAATCAGTTAACGATGAAATCAGTTAAATGAAGATGAAATCAGTTAAATGAAGATGAAATCAGTTAACGATGAAATCAGTTAACGATGAAATCAGTTAAATGAAGATGAAATCAGTTAACGATGAAATCAGTTAAATGAAGATGAAATCAGTTAAATGAAGATGAAATCAGTTAACGATGAAATCAGTTAACGATGAAATCAGTTAAATGAAGATGAAATCAGTTAACGATGAAATCAGTTAACGATGAAATCAGTTAACGATGAAATCAGTTAACGATGGAATCAGTTAAATGAAGATGAAATCAGTTAACGATGGAATCAGTTAACGATGAAATCAGTTAACGATGGAATCAGTTAACGATGAAATCAGTTAACGATGAAATCAGTTAAATGAAGATGAAATCAGTTAACGATGAAATCAGTTAAAGATGAAATCAGTTAACGATGAAATCAGTTAACGATGGAATCAGTTAAATGAAGATGAAATCAGTTAACGATGAAATCAGTTAACGATGAAATCAGTTAAATGAAGATGAAATCAGTTAACGATGAAATCAGTTAAAGATGAAATCAGTTAACGATGAAATCAGTTAACGATGGAATCAGTTAACGATGAGATCAGTTAACGATGAAATCAGTTAACGATGGAATCAGTTAAATGAAGATGAAATCAGTTAACGATGAAATCAGTTAAATGAAGATGAAATCAGTTAACGATGAAATCAGTTAAAGATGAAATCAGTTAACGATGAAATCAGTTAACGATGAAATCAGTTAACGATGAAATCAGTTAAATGAAGATGAAATCAGTTAACGATGAAATCAGTTAAATGAAGAAAGAAAATGAAATCAGTTAAATGAAGATGAAATCAGTTAACGATGAAATCAGTTAACGATGGAATCAGTTAACGATGGAATCAGTTAAATGAAGATGAAATCAGTTCACGGTGAAATCAGTTCACGATGGAATCAGTTAACGATGGAATCAGTTAACGATGAGATCAGTTAACGATGAAATCAGTTAACGATGGAATCAGTTAAATGAAGATGAAATCAGTTAACGATGAAATCAGTTAAATGAAGATGAAATCAGTTAACGATGAAATCAGTTAAAGATGAAATCAGTTAACGATGGAATCAGTTAACGATGGAATCAGTTAACGATGGAATCAGTTAAATGAAGATGAAATCAGTTAACGATGAAATCAGTTAACGATGAAATCAGTTAAATGAAGATGAAATCAGTTAACGATGAAATCAGTTAACGATGAAATCAGTTATCGATGAAATCAGTTAAATGAAGATGAAATCAGTTAACGATGAAATCAGTTAAATGAAGATGAAATCAGTTAAATGAAGATGAAATCAGTTAACGATGAAATCAGTTAACGATGAAATCAGTTAACGATGGAATCAGTTAAATGAAGATGAAATCAGTTAACGATGAAATCAGTTAACGATGAAATCAGTTAACGATGAAATCAGTTAAATGAAGATGAAATCAGTTAAATGAAGATGAAATCAGTTAACGATGAAATCAGTTAAATGAAGATGAAATCAGTTAACGATGAAATCAGTTAACGATGGAATCAGTTAACGATGGAATCAGTTAAATGAAGATGAAATCAGTTAACGATGAAATCAGTTAACGATGAAATCAGTTAACGATGAAATCAGTTAAATGAAGATGAAATCAGTTAACGATGAAATCAGTTAAATGAAGATGAAATCAGTTAACGATGAAATCAGTTAAATGAAGATGAAATCAGTTAAATGAAGATGAAATCAGTTAACGATGAAATCAGTTAACGATGGAATCAGTTAACGATGGAATCAGTTAAATGAAGATGAAATCAGTTAACGATGAAATCAGTTAACGATGAAATCAGTTAACGATGAAATCAGTTAAATGAAGATGAAATCAGTTAACGATGAAATCAGTTAAATGAAGATGAAATCAGTTAAATGAAGATGAAATCAGTTAACGATGAAATCAGTTAACGATGAAATCAGTTAAATGAAGATGAAATCAGTTAACGATGAAATCAGTTAAATGAAGATGAAATCAGTTAACGATGAAATCAGTTAACGATGAAATCAGTTAACGATGAAATCAGTTAAATGAAGATGAAATCAGTTAACGATGAAATCAGTTAACGATGAAATCAGTTAACGATGGAATCAGTTAAATGAAGATGAAATCAGTTAACGATGAAATCAGTTAAAGATGAAATCAGTTAACGATGAAATCAGTTAACGATGAAATCAGTTAAATGAAGATGAAATCAGTTAACGATGAAATCAGTTAACGATGGAATCAGTTAAATGAAGATGAAATCAGTTAATGATGAAATCAGTTAACGATGAAATCAGTTAAATGAAGATGAAATCAGTTAACGATGAAATCAGTTAAATGAAGATGAAATCAGTTAAAGATGAAATCAGTTAACGATGAAATCAGTTAACGATGAAATCAGTTAACGATGAAATCAGTTAAATGAAGATGAAATCAGTTAAATGAAGATGAAATCAGTTAAATGAAGATGAAATCAGTTAAATGAAGATGAAATCAGTTAACGATGAAATCAGTTAACGATGAAATCAGTTAAATGAAGATGAAATCAGTTAACGATGAAATCAGTTAACGATGAAATCAGTTAAATGAAGATGAAATCAGTTAACGATGAAATCAGTTAACGATGAAATCAGTTAACGATGAAATCAGTTAAATGAAGATGAAATCAGTTAACGATGAAATCAGTTAACGATGAAATCAGTTAAATGAAGATGAAATCAGTTAACGATGAAATCAGTTAAATGAAGATGAAATCAGTTAACGATGAAATCAGTTAAATGAAGATGAAATCAGTTAACGATGAAATCAGTTAACGATGAAATCAGTTAAATGAAGATGAAATCAGTTAACGATGAAATCAGTTAACGATGAAATCAGTTAAATGAAGATGAAATCAGTTAACGATGAAATCAGTTAACGATGAAATCAGTTAAATGAAGATGAAATCAGTTAACGATGAAATCAGTTAAATGAAGATGAAATCAGTTAACGATGAAATCAGTTAACGATGAAATCAGTTAAATGAAGATGAAATCAGTTAACGATGAAATCAGTTAACGATGAAATCAGTTAACGATGAAATCAATTAAATGAAGATGAAATCAGTTAACGATGAAATCAGTTAAATGAAGATGAAATCAGTTAAAGATGAAATCAGTTAAAGATGAAATCAGTTAACGATGAAATCAGTTAACGATGAAATCAGTTAAATGAAGATGAAATCAGTTAACGATGAAATCAGTTAAAGATGAAATCAGTTAACGATGAAATCAGTTAAATGAAGATGAAATCAGTTAACGATGAAATCAGTTAAATGAAGAAAGAAAATGAAATCAGTTAAATGAAGATGAAATCAGTTAACGATGAAATCAGTTAACGATGGAATCAGTTAACGATGGAATCAGTTAAATGAAGATGAAATCAGTTCACGGTGAAATCAGTTCACGATGGAATCAGTTAACGATGGAATCAGTTAACGATGAGATCAGTTAACGATGAAATCAGTTAACGATGGAATCAGTTAAATGAAGATGAAATCAGTTAACGATGAAATCAGTTAAATGAAGATGAAATCAGTTAACGATGAAATCAGTTAAAGATGAAATCAGTTAACGATGAAATCAGTTAACGATGAAATCAGTTAACGATGAAATCAGTTAAATGAAGATGAAATCAGTTAACGATGAAATCAGTTAAATGAAGAAAGAAAATGAAATCAGTTAAATGAAGATGAAATCAGTTAACGATGAAATCAGTTAACGATGGAATCAGTTAACGATGGAATCAGTTAAATGAAGATGAAATCAGTTAACGATGAAATCAGTTAACGATGAAATCAGTTAACGATGAAATCAGTTAAATGAAGATGAAATCAGTTAACGATGAAATCAGTTAACGATGAAATCAGTTATCGATGAAATCAGTTAAATGAAGATGAAATCAGTTAACGATGAAATCAGTTAAATGAAGATGAAATCAGTTAAATGAAGATGAAATCAGTTAACGATGAAATCAGTTAACGATGAAATCAGTTAACGATGGAATCAGTTAAATGAAGATGAAATCAGTTAACGATGAAATCAGTTAACGATGAAATCAGTTAACGATGAAATCAGTTAAATGAAGATGAAATCAGTTAAATGAAGATGAAATCAGTTAACGATGAAATCAGTTAAATGAAGATGAAATCAGTTAAATGAAGATGAAATCAGTTAACGATGAAATCAGTTAACGATGGAATCAGTTAACGATGGAATCAGTTAAATGAAGATGAAATCAGTTAACGATGAAATCAGTTAACGATGAAATCAGTTAACGATGAAATCAGTTAAATGAAGATGAAATCAGTTAACGATGAAATCAGTTAAATGAAGATGAAATCAGTTAACGATGAAATCAGTTAAATGAAGATGAAATCAGTTAAATGAAGATGAAATCAGTTAACGATGAAATCAGTTAACGATGAAATCAGTTAAATGAAGATGAAATCAGTTAACGATGAAATCAGTTAAATGAAGATGAAATCAGTTAACGATGAAATCAGTTAACGATGAAATCAGTTAACGATGAAATCAGTTAAATGAAGATGAAATCAGTTAACGATGAAATCAGTTAACGATGAAATCAGTTAACGATGGAATCAGTTAAATGAAGATGAAATCAGTTAACGATGAAATCAGTTAAAGATGAAATCAGTTAACGATGAAATCAGTTAACGATGAAATCAGTTAAATGAAGATGAAATCAGTTAACGATGAAATCAGTTAACGATGGAATCAGTTAAATGAAGATGAAATCAGTTAATGATGAAATCAGTTAACGATGAAATCAGTTAAATGAAGATGAAATCAGTTAACGATGAAATCAGTTAAATGAAGATGAAATCAGTTAAAGATGAAATCAGTTAACGATGAAATCAGTTAACGATGAAATCAGTTAAATGAAGATGAAATCAGTTAACGATGAAATCAGTTAACGATGAAATCAGTTAAATGAAGATGAAATCAGTTAACGATGAAATCAGTTAACGATGAAATCAGTTAAATGAAGATGAAATCAGTTAACGATGAAATCAGTTAACGATGAAATCAGTTAACGATGAAATCAGTTAAATGAAGATGAAATCAGTTAACGATGAAATCAGTTAACGATGAAATCAGTTAAATGAAGATGAAATCAGTTAACGATGAAATCAGTTAAATGAAGATGAAATCAGTTAACGATGAAATCAGTTAAATGAAGATGAAATCAGTTAACGATGAAATCAGTTAACGATGAAATCAGTTAAATGAAGATGAAATCAGTTAACGATGAAATCAGTTAACGATGAAATCAGTTAAATGAAGATGAAATCAGTTAACGATGAAATCAGTTAACGATGAAATCAGTTAAATGAAGATGAAATCAGTTAACGATGAAATCAGTTAAATGAAGATGAAATCAGTTAACGATGAAATCAGTTAACGATGAAATCAGTTAAATGAAGATGAAATCAGTTAACGATGGAATCAGTTAACGATGGAATCAGTTAAATGAAGATGAAATCAGTTAACGATGAAATCAGTTAAATGAAGATGAAATCAGTTAACGATGGAATCAGTTAAAGATGAAATCAGTTAAATGAAGAATGAAAATGAAATCAGTTAAATGAAGATGAAATCAGTTAACGATGAAATCAGTAAACGATGAAATCAGTTAACGATGGAATCAGTTAAATGAAGATGAAATCAGTTAACGATGGAATCAGTTAACGATGAAATCAGTTAACGATGAAATCAGTTAAATGAAGATGAAATCAGTTAACGATAAAATCAGTTAACGATGAAATCAGTTAAATGAAGATGAAATCAGTTAACGATGGAATCAGTTAACGATGAAATCAGTTAACGATGAAATCAGTTAAATGAAGATGAAATCAGTTAACGATGAAATCAGTTAACGATGAAATCAGTTAACGATGGAATCAGTTAAATGAAGATGAAATCAGTTAACGATGAAATCAGTTAACGATGGAATCAGTTAAATGAAGATGAAATCAGTTAACGATGAAATCAGTTAACGATGAAATCAGTTAAATGAAGATGAAATCAGTTAACGATGAAATCAGGTAACGATGAAATCAGTTAACGATGAAATCAGTTAAATGAAGATGAAATCAGTTAACGATGAAATCAGTTAAATGAAGATGAAATCAGTTAACGATGAAATCAGTTAAAGATGAAATCAGTTAACGATGAAATCAGTTAAATGAAGAATGAAAATGAAATCAGTTAAATGAAGATGAAATCAGTTAACGATGAAATCAGTAAACGATGAAATCAGTTAACGATGGAATCAGTTAAATGAAGATGAAATCAGTTAACGATGAAATCAGTTAAAGATGAAATCAGTTACATGAAGATTAAATCAGTTAACGATGAAATCAGTTAAATGAAGAATGAAAATGAAATCAGTTAAATGAAGATGAAATCAGTTAACGATGAAATCAGTAAACGATGAAATCAGTTAACGATGGAATCAGTTAAATGAAGATGAAATCAGTTAACGATGAAATCAGTTAAATGAAGATGAAATCAGTTAAATGAAGATGAAATCAGTTAACGATGAAATCAGTTAAATGAAGATGAAATCAGTTAATGATGAAATCAGTTAAATGAAGATGAAATCAGTTAATGATGAAATCAGTTAAAGATGAAATCAGTTAACGATGGAATCAGTTAAATGAAGATGAAATCAGTTAACGATGAAATCAGTTAACGATGAAATCAGTTAACGATGAAATCAGTTAAATGAAGATGAAATCAGTTAACGATGAAATCAGTTAACGATGAAATCTGTTAAATGAAGAATGAAAATGAAATCAGTTAAATGAAGATGAAATCAGTTAACGATGAAATCAGTTAAATGAAGATGAAATCAGTTAACGATGAAATCAGTTAACGATGGAATCAGTTAACGATGAAATCAGTTAACGATGAAATCAGTTAAATGAAGATGAAATCAGTTAACGATGAAATCAGTTAAATGAAGTTGAAATCAGTTAACGATGAAATCAGTTAACGATGAAATCAGTTAACGATGGAATCAGTTAAATGAAGATGAAATCAGTTAACGATGAAATCAGTTAAATGAAGATGAAATCAGTTAAATGAAGATGAAATCAGTTAACGATGAAATCAGTTAAAGATGAAATCAGTTAACGATGAAATCAGTTAACGATGGAATCAGTTAAATGAAGATGAAATCAGTTAACGATGAAATCAGTTAACGATGAAATCAGTTAAATGAAGATGAAATCAGTTAACGATGAAATCAGTTAAAGATGAAATCAGTTAACGATGGAATCAGTTAACGATGAAATCAGTTAAATGAAGATGAAATCAGTTAAATGAAGATGAAATCAGTTAACGATGAAATCAGTTAACAATGAAATCAGTTAAATGAAGATGTAATCAGTTAACGATGAAATCAGTTAAATGAAGATGAAATCAGTTAAATGAAGATGAAATCAGTTAACGATGAAATCAGTTAACGATGAAATCAGTTAACGATGAAATCAGTTAAATGAAGATGAAATCAGTTAACGATGAAATCAGTTAACCATGAAATCAGTTAAATGAAGATGAAATCAGTTAACGATGAAATCAGTTAACGATGGAATCAGTTAAATGAAGATGAAATCAGTTAACGATGGAATCAGTTAACGATGAAATCAGTTAACGATGAAATCAGTTAAATGAAGATGAAATCAGTTAACGATGAAATCAGTTAAAGATGAAATCAGTTAACGATGAAATCAGTTAACGATGGAATCAGTTAAATGAAGATGAAATCAGTTAACGATGAAATCAGTTAACGATAAAATCAGTTAAAGATGAAATCAGTTAACGATGAAATCAGGTAACGATGAAATCAGGTAACGATGAAATCAGTTAACGATGAAATCAGTTAACGATGGAATCAGTTAAATGAAGATGAAATCAGTTAACGATGAAATCAGTTAACGATGAAATCAGTTAAATGAAGATGAAATCAGTTAAATGAAGATGAAATCAGTTAACGATGAAATCAGTTAACGATGAAATCAGTTAACGATGAAATCAGTTAAATGAAGATGAAATCAGTTAACGATGAAATCAGTTAAATGAAGATGAAATCAGTTAACGATGAAATCAGTTAAATGAAGATGAAATCAGTTAACGATGAAATCAGTTAAAGATGAAATCAGTTAACGATGAAATCAGTTAACGATGAAATCAGTTAAATGAAGATGAAATCAGTTAAATGAAGATGAAATCAGTTAACGATGAAATCAGTTAACGATGAAATCAGTTAAATGAAGATGAAATCAGTTAACGATGAAATCAGTTAAAAATGAAATCAGTTAACGATGAAATCATTTAAATGAAGAATGAAAATGAAATCAGTTAAATGAAGATGAAATCAGTTAACGATGAAATCAGTTAAATGAAGAATGAAAATGAAATCAGTTAAATGAAGATGAAATCAGTTAACGATGAAATCAGTTAAAGATGAAATCAGTTAAATGAAGATGAAATCAGTTAAAGATGAAATCAGTTAAATGAAGATGAAATCAGTTAACGATGAAATCAGTTAAATGAAGATGAAATCAGTTAACGATGAAATCAGTTAAAGATGAAATCAGTTACAGATGAAATCAGTTACATGAAGATTAAATCAGTTAACGATGAAATCAGTTAAAGATGAAATCAGTTAACGATGAAATCAGTTAAAGATGAAATCAGTTAACGATGAAATCAGTTAAATGAAGATGAAATCAGTTAACGATGAAATCAGTTAAAGATGAAATCAGTTACAGATGAAATCAGTTCCATGAAGATTAAATCAGTTAATGATGAAATCAGTTAAATGAAGATGAAATCAGTTAAATGAAGATGAAATCAGTTAACGATGAAATCAGTTAAATGAAGATGAAATCAGTTAAATGAAGATGAAATCAGTTAAAGATGAAATCAGTTACAGATGAAATCAGTTACATGAAGATTAAATCAGTTAACGATGAAATCAGTTAGAGATGAAATCAGTTAACGATGAAATCAGTTAAATGAAGAATGAAAATGAAATCAGTTAAATGAAGATGAAATCAGTTAACGATGAAATCAGTTAAAGATGAAATCAGTTAACGATGAAATCAGTTAACGATGAAATCAGTTAAATGAAGATGAAATCAGTTAACGATGAAATCAGTTAACGATGAAATCAGTTAAATGAAGATGAAATCAGTTAACGATGAAATCAGTTAAAGATGAAATCAGTTAACGATGGAATCAGTTAAATGAAGATGAAATCAGTTAACGATGAAATCAGTTACAGATGAAATCAGTTACATGAAGATTAAATCAGTTAACGATGAAATCAGTTAAAGATGAAATCAGTTAACGATGAAATCAGTTAACGATGAAATCAGTTAAATGAAGATGAAATCAGTTAAATGAAGATGAAATCAGTTAACGATGAAATCAGTTGACGATGAAATCAGTTACAGATGAAATCAGTTACATGAAGATTAAATCAGTTAACGATGAAATCAGTTAAAGATGAAATCAGTTAACGATGAAATCAGTTAAATGAAGAATGAAAATGAAATCAGTTAAATGAAGATGAAATCAGTGAACGATGAAATCAGTTAAATGAAGATGAAATCAGTTAACGATGAAATCAGTTAAAGATGAAATCAGTTAAATGAAGATGAAATCAGTTAAAGATGAAATCAGTTAAATGAAGATGAAATCAGTTAACGATGAAATCAGTTAACGATGAAATCAGTTAACGATGCAATCAGTTAAATGAAGATGAAATCAGTTAACGATGAAATCAGTTAACGATGAAATCAGTTAAATGAAGATGAAATCAGTTAAATGAAGATGAAATCAGTTAACGATGAAATCAGTTAACGATGAAATCAGTTAAAGATGAAATCAGTTAAATGAAGATGAAATCAGTTAACGATGAAATCAGTTAACGATGAAATCAGTTAAATGAAGAATGAAAATGAAATCAGTTAAATGAAGATGAAATCAGTTAACGATGTAATCAGTTAAAGATGAAATCAGTGAACGATGAAATCAGTTAAAGATGAAATCAGTTAACGATGAAATCATTTAAATGAAGATGAAATCAGTTAACGACGAAATCAGTTAAAGATGAAATCAGTTAACGATGAAATCAGTTAAATGAAGATGAAATCAGTGAACGATGAAATCAGTTAAAGATGAAATCAGTTAAATGAAGATGAAATCAGTTAACGATGAAATCAGTTAAAGATGAAATCAGTTAAATGAAGATGAAATCAGTTAAAGATGAAATCAGTTAAATGAAGATGAAATCAGTTAACGATGAAATCAGTTAAATGAAGATGAAATCAGTTAAATGAAGATGAAATCAGTTAACGATGAAATCAGTTGACGATGAAATCAGTTACAGATGAAATCAGTTACATGAAGATTAAATCAGTTAACGATGAAATCAGTTAAAGATGAAATCAGTTAACGATGAAATCAGTTAAATGAAGAATGAAAATGAAATCAGTTAAATGAAGATGAAATCAGTGAACGATGAAATCAGTTAACGATGAAATCAGTTAAATGAAGATGAAATCAGTTAACGATGAAATCAGTTAAAGATGAAATCAGTTAAATGAAGATGAAATCAGTTAACGATGAAATCAGTTAAAGATGAAATCAGTTAAATGAAGATGAAATCAGTTAAAGATGAAATCAGTTAAATGAAGATGAAATCAGTTAACGATGAAATCAGTTAACGATGAAATCAGTTACAGATGAAATCAGTTACATGAAGATTAAATCAGTTAACGATGAAATCAGTTAAAGATGAAATCAGTTTACGATGAAATCAGTCAAAGATGAAATCAGTTAAATGAAGATGAAATCAGTTAACGATGAAATCAGTTAACGATGAAATCAGTTAACGATGCAATCAGTTAAATGAAGATGAAATCAGTTAACGATGAAATCAGTTAAATGAAGATGAAATCAGTTAAATGAAGATGAAATCAGTTAAATGAAGATGAAATCAGTTAACGATGAAATCAGTTAACGATGAAATCAGTTAAAGATGAAATCAGTTAAATGAAGATGAAATCAGTTAACGATGAAATCAGTTAACGATGAAATCAGTTAAATGAAGAATGAAAATGAAATCAGTTAAATGAAGATGAAATCAGTTAACGATGAAATCAGTTAAATGAAGATGAAATCAGTTAACGATGAAATCAGTTAAATGAAGATGAAATCAGTTAACGATGAAATCAGTTAAAGATGAAATCAGTTACAGATGAAATCAGTTACATGAAGATAAAATCAGTTAACGATGAAATCAGTTAAAGATGAAATCAGTTAACGATGAAATCAGTTAAAGATGAAATCAGTTAAATGAAGATGAAATCAGTTAACGATGAAATCAGTTAAAGATGAAATCAGTTACAGATGAAATCAGTTACATGAAGATTAAATCAGTTAACGATGAAATCAGTTAAAGATTAAATCAGTGAACGATGAAATCAGTTAAAGATGAAATCAGTTAACGTTGAAATCAGTTAAATGAAGATGAAATCAGTTAACGATGAAATCAGTTAACGATGAAATCAGTTAAAGATGAAATCAGTTAAATGAAGATGAAATCAGTTAACGATGAAATCAGTTAAATGAAGATGAAATCAGTTAACGATGAAATCAGTTAACGATGAAATCAGTTAAATGAAGATGAAATCAGTTAACGATGAAATCAGTTAACGATGAAATCAGTTAACGATGAAATCAGTTACATGAAGAATGAAAATGTAATCAGTTAAATGAAGATGAAATCAGTTAACGATGAAATCAGTTAAAGATGAAATCAGTTAAATGAAGATGAAATCAGTTAACGATGAAATCAGTTAAATGAAGATGAAATCAGTTAACGATGAAATCAGTTAAAGATGAAATCAGTTACAGATGAAATCAGTTACATGAAGATTAAATCAGTTAACGATGAAATCAGTTAAAGATGAAATCAGTTAACGATGAAATCAGTTAACGATGAAATCAGTTACAGATGAAATCAGTTACATGAAGATTAAATCAGTTAACGATGAAATCAGTTAAAGATGAAATCAGTTAACGATGAAATCAGTTAACGATGAAATCAGTTACAGATGAAATCAGTTACATGAAGAATAAATCAGTTAAAGATGAAATCAGTAAACGATGAAATCAGTTAAAGATGAAATCAGTTAACGATGAAATCAGTTAAATGAAGATGAAATCAGTTAACGATGAAATCAGTTAAAGATGAAATCAGTTAAATGAAGATGAAATCAGTTAACGATGAAATGAGTTAAATGAAGATGAAATGAGTTAACGATGAAATCAGTTAAAGATGAAATCAGTTAAATGAAGATGAAATCAGTTAAATGAACATGAAATCAGTTAACGATGAAATCAGTTGAAGATGAAATCAGTTACAGATGAAATCAGTTAACGATGAAGTCAGTTAAATGAAGAATGAAAATGAAATCAGTTAAATGAAGATGAAATCAGTTAACAATGAAATCAGTTAAAGATGAAATCAGTTAAATGAAGATGAAATCAGTTAACGATGAAATCAGTTAAATGAAGATGAAATCAGTTAACGATGAAATCAGTTAAAGATGAAATCAGTTACAGATGAAATCAGTTACATGAAGATTAAATCAGTTAACGATGAAATCAGTTAAACATGAAATCAGTTAACGATGAAATCAGTTAAATGAAGAATGAAAATGAAATCAGTTAAATGAAGATGAAATCAGTTAACGATGAAATCAGTTAAAGATGAAATCAGTTAAATGAAGATGAAATCAGTTAAAGATGAAATCAGTTAAATGAAGATGAAATCAGTTAACGATGAAATCAGTTAAATGAAGATGAAATCAGTTAACGATGAAATCAGTTAAAGATGAAATCAGTTACAGATGAAATCAGTTACATGAAGATTAAATCAGTTAACGATGAAATCAGTTAAAGATGAAATCAGTTAACGATGAAATCAGTTAAAGATGAAATCAGTTAACGATGAAATCAGTTAAATGAAGATGAAATCAGTTAACGATGAAATCAGTTAAAGATGAAATCAGTTACAGATGAAATCAGTTACATGAAGATTAAATAAGTTAACGATGAAATCAGTTAAATGAAGATGAAATCAGTTAAATGAAGATGAAATCAGTTAACGATGAAATCAGTTAAATAAAGATGAAATCAGTTAAATGAAGATGAAATCAGTTAAAGATGAAATCAGTTACAGATGAAATCAGTTACATGAAGATTAAATCAGTTAACGATGAAATCAGTTAGAGATGAAATCAGTTAACGATGAAATCAGTTAAATGAAGAATGAAAATGAAATCAGTTAAATGAAGATGAAATCAGTTAACGATGAAATCAGTTAAAGATGAAATCAGTTAACGATGAAATCAGTTAAATGAAGATGAAATCAGTTAACGATGAAATCAGTTAACGATGAAATCAGTTAAATGAAGATGAAATCAGTTAAAGATGAAATCAGTTAACGATGGAATCAGTTAAATGAAGATGAAATCAGTTAACGATGAAATCAGTTACAGATGAAATCAGTTACATGAAGATTAAATCAGTTAACGATGAAATCAGTTAAAGATGAAATCAGTTAACGATGAAATCAGTTAACGATGAAATCAGTTAAATGAAGATGAAATCAGTTAAATGAAGATGAAATCAGTTAACGATGAAATCAGTTGACGATGAAATCAGTTACAGATGAAATCAGTTACATGAAGATTAAATCAGTTAACGATGAAATCAGTTAAAGATGAAATCAGTTAACGATGAAATCAGTTAAATGAAGAATGAAAATGAAATCAGTTAAATGAAGATGAAATCAGTGAACGATGAAATCAGTTAACGATGAAATCAGTTAAATGAAGATGAAATCAGTTAACGATGAAATCAGTTAAAGATGAAATCAGTTAAATGAAGATGAAATCAGTTAACGATGAAATCAGTTAAAGATGAAATCAGTTAAATGAAGATGAAATCAGTTAAAGATGAAATCAGTTAAATGAAGATGAAATCAGTTAACGATGAAATCAGTTGACGATGAAATCAGTTACAGATGAAATCAATTACATGAAGATTAAATCAGTTAACGATGAAATCAGTTAAAGATGAAATCAGTTAACGATGAAATCAGTTAAATGAAGAATGAAAATGAAATCAGTTAAATGAAGATGAAATCAGTGAACGATGAAATCAGTTAACGATGAAATCAGTTAAATGAAGATGAAATCAGTTAACGATGAAATCAGTTAAAGATGAAATCAGTTAAATGAAGATGAAATCAGTTAACGATGAAATCAGTTAAAGATGAAATCAGTTAAATGAAGATGAAATCAGTTAAAGATGAAATCAGTTAAATGAAGATGAAATCAGTTAACGATGAAATCAGTTAAAGATGAAATCAGTTACAGATGAAATCAGTTACATGAAGATTAAATCAGTTAACGATGAAATCAGTTAAAGATGAAATCAGTTTACGATGAAATCAGTTAAAGATGAAATCAGTTAACGATGAAATCAGTTAACGATGAAATCAGTTAAATGAAGATGAAATCATTTAACGATGAAATCAGTTAACGATGAAATCAGTTAAATGAAGATGAAATCAGTTAACGATGCAATCAGTTAACGATGAAATCAGTTAACGATGCAATCAGTTAAATGAAGATGAAATCAGTTAACGATGAAATCAGTTAACGATGAAATCAGTTAAATGAAGATGAAATCAGTTAACGATGAAATCAGTTAACGATGAAATCAGTTAACGATGAAATCAGTTAAATGAAGATGAAATCAGTTAACGATGAAATCAGTTAAATGAAGAATGAAAATGAAATCAGTTAAATGAAGATGAAATCAGTTAACGATGTAATCAGTTAAAGATGAAATCAGTGAACGATGAAATCAGTTAAAGATGAAATCAGTGAACGATGAAATCAGTTAAATGAAGATGAAATCAGTTAACGATGAAATCAGTTAAATGAAGATGAAATCAGTTAACGATGAAATCAGTTAACGATGAAATCAGTTAACGATGAAATCAGTTAAATGAAGATGAAATCAGTTAACGATGAAATCAGTTAAAGATGAAATCAGTTAACGATGAAATCAGTTAACGATGAAATCAGTTAAATGAAGATGAAATCAGTTAACGATGAAATCAGTTACATTTGAAATCAGTTACATGAAGATGAAATCAGTTAAAGATGAAATCAGTTAACGATGAAATCAGTTAAATGAAGAATGAAAATGAAATCAGTTAAATGAAGATGAAATCAGTTAACGATTAAATCAGTTAAATGAAGATGAAATCAGTTAACGATGGAATCAGTTAAAGATGAAATCAGTTAAATGAAGATGAAATCAGTTAAATGAAGATGAAATCAGTTAACGATGAAATCAGTTAAAGATGAAATCAGTTAAATGAAGATGAAATCAGTTAATGATGAAATCAGTTAAATGAAGATGAAATCAGTTAACGATGAAATCAGTTAAAGATGAAATCAGTTACAGATGAAATCAGTTAACAATGAAATCAGTTAAAGATGAAATCAGTTAAATGAAGATGAAATCAGTTAACGATGAAATCAGTTAACGATGAAATCAGTTAAATGAAGATGAAATCAGTTAAAGATGAAATCAGTTACAGATGAAATCAGTTACATGAAGATTAAATCAGTTAACGATGAAATCAGTTAAAGATGAAATCATTTAACGATGAAATCAGTTAAATGAAGAATGAAAATGAAATCAGTTAAATGAAGATGAAATCAGTTAACGATGAAATCAGTTAAATGAAGATGAAATCAGTTAACGATGAAATCAGTTAAATGAAGATGAAATCAGTTAACGATGAAATCAGTTAAAGATGAAATCAGTTACAGATGAAATCAGTTACATGAAGATAAAATCAGTTAACGATGAAATCAGTTAAAGATGAAATCAGTTAACGATGAAATCAGTTAAAGATGAAATCAGTTAAATGAAGATGAAATCAGTTAACGATGAAATCAGTTAAAGATGAAATCAGTTACAGATGAAATCAGTTACATGAAGATTAAATCAGTTAACGATGAAATCAGTTAAAGATTAAATCAGTGAACGATGAAATCAGTTAAAGATGAAATCAGTTAACGTTGAAATCAGTTAAATGAAGATGAAATCAGTTAACGATGAAATCAGTTAACGATGAAATCAGTTAAATGAAGATGAAATCAGTTAACGATGAAATCAGTTAAATGAAGATGAAATCAGTTAACGATGAAATCAGTTAACGATGAAATCAGTTAAATGAAGATGAAATCAGTTAACGATGAAATCAGTTAACGATGAAATCAGTTAAATGAAGATGAAATCAGTTAACGATGAAATCAGTTACAGATGAAATCAGTTACATGAAGTTTAAATCAGTTAACGATGAAATCAGTTAAAGATGAAATCAGTTAACGATGAAATCAGTTAAATGAAGAATGAAAATGTAATCAGTTAAATGAAGATGAAATCAGTTAACGATGAAATCAGTTAACGATGAAATCAGTTAAATGAAGATGAAATCAGTTAAAGATGAAATCAGTTAACGATGGAATCAGTTAAATGAAGATGAAATCAGTTAACGATGAAATCAGTTACAGATGAAATCAGTTACATGAAGATTAAATCAGTTAACGATGAAATCAGTTAAAGATGAAATCAGTTAACGATGAAATCAGTTAACGATGAAATCAGTTAAATGAAGATGAAA
The DNA here is from genome assembly GCF_022749685.1 of Semicossyphus pulcher. Taxonomy (NCBI): domain Eukaryota; kingdom Metazoa; phylum Chordata; class Actinopteri; order Labriformes; family Labridae; genus Semicossyphus; species Semicossyphus pulcher. Next base: position 561,349 of record NW_027211709.1, on the reverse strand, counting down.
TCAGTTAAATGAAGATGAAATCAGTTAACGATGAAATCAGTTGACGATGAAATCAGTTACAGATGAAATCAGTTACATGAAGATTAAATCAGTTAACGATGAAATCAGTTAAAGATGAAATCAGTTAACGATGAAATCAGTTAAATGAAGAATGAAAATGAAATCAGTTAAATGAAGATGAAATCAGTGAACGATGAAATCAGTTAACGATGAAATCAGTTAAATGAAGATGAAATCAGTTAACGATGAAATCAGTTAAATGAAGATGAAATCAGTTAACGATGAAATCAGTTAACGATGAAATCAGTTAACGATGAAATCAGTTAAATGAAGATGAAATCAGTTAACGATGAAATCAGTTAAAGATGAAATCAGTTAACGATGAAATCAGTTAACGATGAAATCAGTTAAATGAAGATGAAATCAGTTAACGATGAAATCAGTTACATTTGAAATCAGTTACATGAAGATGAAATCAGTTAAAGATGAAATCAGTTAACGATGAAATCAGTTAAATGAAGAATGAAAATGAAATCAGTTAAATGAAGATGAAATCAGTTAACGATTAAATCAGTTAAATGAAGATGAAATCAGTTAACGATGGAATCAGTTAAAGATGAAATCAGTTAAATGAAGATGAAATCAGTTAAATGAAGATGAAATCAGTTAACGATGAAATCAGTTAAAGATGAAATCAGTTAAATGAAGATGAAATCAGTTAATGATGAAATCAGTTAAATGAAGATGAAATCAGTTAACGATGAAATCAGTTAAAGATGAAATCAGTTACAGATGAAATCAGTTAACAATGAAATCAGTTAAAGATGAAATCAGTTAAATGAAGATGAAATCAGTTAACGATGAAATCAGTTAACGATGAAATCAGTTAAATGAAGATGAAATCAGTTAAAGATGAAATCAGTTACAGATGAAATCAGTTACATGAAGATTAAATCAGTTAACGATGAAATCAGTTAAAGATGAAATCATTTAACGATGAAATCAGTTAAATGAAGAATGAAAATGAAATCAGTTAAATGAAGATGAAATCAGTTAACGATGAAATCAGTTAAATGAAGATGAAATCAGTTAACGATGAAATCAGTTAAATGAAGATGAAATCAGTTAACGATGAAATCAGTTAAAGATGAAATCAGTTACAGATGAAATCAGTTACATGAAGATAAAATCAGTTAACGATGAAATCAGTTAAAGATGAAATCAGTTAACGATGAAATCAGTTAAAGATGAAATCAGTTAAATGAAGATGAAATCAGTTAACGATGAAATCAGTTAAAGATGAAATCAGTTACAGATGAAATCAGTTACATGAAGATTAAATCAGTTAACGATGAAATCAGTTAAAGATTAAATCAGTGAACGATGAAATCAGTTAAAGATGAAATCAGTTAACGTTGAAATCAGTTAAATGAAGATGAAATCAGTTAACGATGAAATCAGTTAACGATGAAATCAGTTAAATGAAGATGAAATCAGTTAACGATGAAATCAGTTAAATGAAGATGAAATCAGTTAACGATGAAATCAGTTAACGATGAAATCAGTTAAATGAAGATGAAATCAGTTAACGATGAAATCAGTTAACGATGAAATCAGTTAAATGAAGATGAAATCAGTTAACGATGAAATCAGTTACAGATGAAATCAGTTACATGAAGATTAAATCAGTTAACGATGAAATCAGTTAAAGATGAAATCAGTTAACGATGAAATCAGTTAAATGAAGAATGAAAATGTAATCAGTTAAATGAAGATGAAATCAGTTAACGATGAAATCAGTTAACGATGAAATCAGTTAAATGAAGATGAAATCAGTTAAAGATGAAATCAGTTAACGATGGAATCAGTTAAATGAAGATGAAATCAGTTAACGATGAAATCAGTTACAGATGAAATCAGTTACATGAAGATTAAATCAGTTAACGATGAAATCAGTTAAAGATGAAATCAGTTAACGATGAAATCAGTTAACGATGAAATCAGTTAAATGAAGATGAAATCAGTTAAATGAAGATGAAATCAGTTAACGATGAAATCAGTTGACGATGAAATCAGTTACAGATGAAATCAGTTACATGAAGATTAAATCAGTTAACGATGAAATCAGTTAAAGATGAAATCAGTTAACGATGAAATCAGTTAAATGAAGAATGAAAATGAAATCAGTTAAATGAAGATGAAATCAGTGAACGATGAAATCAGTTAACGATGAAATCAGTTAAATGAAGATGAAATCAGTTAACGATGAAATCAGTTAAAGATGAAATCAGTTAAATGAAGATGAAATCAGTTAACGATGAAATCAGTTAAAGATGAAATCAGTTAAATGAAGATGAAATCAGTTAAAGATGAAATCAGTTAAATGAAGATGAAATCAGTTAACGATGAAATCAGTTGACGATGAAATCAGTTACAGATGAAATCAATTACATGAAGATTAAATCAGTTAACGATGAAATCAGTTAAAGATGAAATCAGTTAACGATGAAATCAGTTAAATGAAGAATGAAAATGAAATCAGTTAAATGAAGATGAAATCAGTGAACGATGAAATCAGTTAACGATGAAATCAGTTAAATGAAGATGAAATCAGTTAACGATGAAATCAGTTAAAGATGAAATCAGTTAAATGAAGATGAAATCAGTTAACGATGAAATCAGTTAAAGATGAAATCAGTTAAATGAAGATGAAATCAGTTAAAGATGAAATCAGTTAAATGAAGATGAAATCAGTTAACGATGAAATCAGTTAAAGATGAAATCAGTTACAGATGAAATCAGTTACATGAAGATTAAATCAGTTAACGATGAAATCAGTTAAAGATGAAATCAGTTTACGATGAAATCAGTTAAAGATGAAATCAGTTAACGATGAAATCAGTTAACGATGAAATCAGTTAAATGAAGATGAAATCATTTAACGATGAAATCAGTTAACGATGAAATCAGTTAAATGAAGATGAAATCAGTTAACGATGCAATCAGTTAACGATGAAATCAGTTAACGATGCAATCAGTTAAATGAAGATGAAATCAGTTAACGATGAAATCAGTTAACGATGAAATCAGTTAAATGAAGATGAAATCAGTTAACGATGAAATCAGTTAACGATGAAATCAGTTAACGATGAAATCAGTTAAATGAAGATGAAATCAGTTAACGATGAAATCAGTTAAATGAAGAATGAAAATGAAATCAGTTAAATGAAGATGAAATCAGTTAACGATGTAATCAGTTAAAGATGAAATCAGTGAACGATGAAATCAGTTAAAGATGAAATCAGTGAACGATGAAATCAGTTAAATGAAGATGAAATCAGTTAACGACGAAATCAGTTAAAGATGAAATCAGTTAACGATGAAATCAGTTAAATGAAGATGAAATCAGTTAACGATGAAATCAGTTAAATGAAGATGAAATCAGTTAACGATGAAATCAGTTACATTTGAAATCAGTTACATGAAGATGAAATCAGTTAAAGATGAAATCAGTTAACGATGAAATCAGTTAAATGAAGAATGAAAATGAAATCAGTTAAATGAAGATGAAATCAGTTAACGATTAAATCAGTTAAATGAAGATGAAATCAGTTAACGATGGAATCAGTTAAAGATGAAATCAGTTAAATGAAGATGAAATCAGTTAAATGAAGATGAAATCAGTTAACGATGAAATCAGTTAAAGATGAAATCAGTTAAATGAAGATGAAATCAGTTAATGATGAAATCAGTTAAATGAAGATGAAATCAGTTAACGATGAAATCAGTTAAAGATGAAATCAGTTACAGATGAAATCAGTTAACAATGAAATCAGTTAAAGATGAAATCAGTTAAATGAAGATGAAATCAGTTAACGATGAAATCAGTTAACGATGAAATCAGTTAAATGAAGATGAAATCAGTTAAAGATGAAATCAGTTACAGATGAAATCAGTTACATGAAGATTAAATCAGTTAACGATGAAATCAGTTAAAGATGAAATCATTTAACGATGAAATCAGTTAAATGAAGAATGAAAATGAAATCAGTTAAATGAAGATGAAATCAGTTAACGATGAAATCAGTTAAATGAAGATGAAATCAGTTAACGATGAAATCAGTTAAATGAAGATGAAATCAGTTAACGATGAAATCAGTTAAAGATGAAATCAGTTACAGATGAAATCAGTTACATGAAGATTAAATCAGTTAACGATGAAATCAGTTAAAGATTAAATCAGTGAACGATGAAATCAGTTAAAGATGAAATCAGTTAACGTTGAAATCAGTTAAATGAAGATGAAATCAGTTAACGATGAAATCAGTTAAATGAAGATGAAATCAGTTAACGATGAAATCAGTTAAATGAAGATGAAATCAGTTAACGATGAAATCAGTTAACGATGAAATCAGTTAAATGAAGATGAAATCAGTTAACGATGAAATCAGTTAACGATGAAATCAGTTAAATGAAGATGAAATCAGTTAACGATGAAATCAGTTACAGATGAAATCAGTTACATGAAGATTAAATCAGTTAACGATGAAATCAGTTAAAGATGAAATCAGTTAACGATGAAATCAGTTAAATGAAGAATGAAAATGTAATCAGTTAAATGAAGATGAAATCAGTTAACGATGAAATCAGTTAAAGATGAAATCAGTTAAATGAAGATGAAATCAGTTAAAAATGAAATCAGTTAAATGAAGATGAAATCAGTTAACGATGAAATCAGTTAACGATGAAATCAGTTACAGATGAAATCAGTTACATGAAGATTAAATCAGTTAACGATGAAATCAGTTAAAGATGAAATCAGTTAACGATGAAATCAGTTAACGATGAAATCAGTTACAGATGAAATCAGTTACATGAAGATTAAATCAGTTAAAGATGAAATCAGTAAACGATGAAATCAGTTAAAGATGAAATCAGTTAACGATGAAATCAGTTAAATGAAGATGAAATCAGTTAACGATGAAATCAGTTAAAGATGAAATCAGTTAAATGAAGATGAAATCAGTTAACGATGAAATGAGTTAAATGAAGATGAAATGAGTTAACGATGAAATCAGTTAAAGATGAAATCAGTTAAATGAAGATGAAATCAGTTAAATGAACATGAAATCAGTTAACGATGAAATCAGTTGAAGATGAAATCAGTTACAGATGAAATCAGTTAACGATGAAGTCAGTTAAATGAAGAATGAAAATGAAATCAGTTAAATGAAGATGAAATCAGTTAACGATGAAATCAGTTAAAGATGAAATCAGTTAAATGAAGATGAAATCAGTTAACGATGAAATCAGTTAAATGAAGATGAAATCAGTTAACGATGAAATCAGTTAAAGATGAAATCAGTTACAGATGAAATCAGTTACATGAAGATTAAATCAGTTAACGATGAAATCAGTTAAACATGAAATCAGTTAACGATGAAATCAGTTAAATGAAGAATGAAAATGAAATCAGTTAAATGAAGATGAAATCAGTTAACGATGAAATCAGTTAAAGATGAAATCAGTTAAATGAAGATGAAATCAGTTAAAGATGAAATCAGTTAAATGAAGATGAAATCAGTTAACGATGAAATCAGTTAAATGAAGATGAAATCAGTTAACGATGAAATCAGTTAAAGATGAAATCAGTTACAGATGAAATCAGTTACATGAAGATTAAATCAGTTAACGATGAAATCAGTTAAAGATGAAATCAGTTAACGATGAAATCAGTTAAAGATGAAATCAGTTAACGATGAAATCAGTTAAATGAAGATGAAATCAGTTAACGATGAAATCAGTTAAAGATGAAATCAGTTACAGATGAAATCAGTTACATGAAGATTAAATCAGTTAATGATGAAATCAGTTAAATGAAGATGAAATCAGTTAAATGAAGATGAAATCAGTTAACGATGAAATCAGTTAAATGAAGATGAAATCAGTTAAATGAAGATGAAATCAGTTAAAGATGAAATCAGTTACAGATGAAATCAGTTACATGAAGATTAAATCAGTTAACGATGAAATCAGTTAGAGATGAAATCAGTTAACGATGAAATCAGTTAAATGAAGAATGAAAATGAAATCAGTTAAATGAAGATGAAATCAGTTAACGATGAAATCAGTTAAAGATGAAATCAGTTAACGATGAAATCAGTTAACGATGAAATCAGTTAAATGAAGATGAAATCAGTTAACGATGAAATCAGTTAACGATGAAATCAGTTAAATGAAGATGAAATCAGTTAACGATGAAATCAGTTAAAGATGAAATCAGTTAACGATGGAATCAGTTAAATGAAGATGAAATCAGTTAACGATGAAATCAGTTACAGATGAAATCAGTTACATGAAGATTAAATCAGTTAACGATGAAATCAGTTAAAGATGAAATCAGTTAACGATGAAATCAGTTAACGATGAAATCAGTTAAATGAAGATGAAATCAGTTAAATGAAGATGAAATCAGTTAACGATGAAATCAGTTGACGATGAAATCAGTTACAGATGAAATCAGTTACATGAAGATTAAATCAGTTAACGATGAAATCAGTTAAAGATGAAATCAGTTAACGATGAAATCAGTTAAATGAAGAATGAAAATGAAATCAGTTAAATGAAGATGAAATCAGTGAACGATGAAATCAGTTAACGATGAAATCAGTTAAATGAAGATGAAATCAGTTAACGATGAAATCAGTTAAAGATGAAATCAGTTAAATGAAGATGAAATCAGTTAACGATGAAATCAGTTAAAGATGAAATCAGTTAAATGAAGATGAAATCAGTTAAAGATGAAATCAGTTAAATGAAGATGAAATCAGTTAACGATGAAATCAGTTGACGATGAAATCAGTTACAGATGAAATCAATTACATGAAGATTAAATCAGTTAACGATGAAATCAGTTAAAGATGAAATCAGTTAACGATGAAATCAGTTAAATGAAGAATGAAAATGAAATCAGTTAAATGAAGATGAAATCAGTGAACGATGAAATCAGTTAACGATGAAATCAGTTAAATGAAGATGAAATCAGTTAACGATGAAATCAGTTAAAGATGAAATCAGTTAAATGAAGATGAAATCAGTTAACGATGAAATCAGTTAAAGATGAAATCAGTTAAATGAAGATGTAATCAGTTAAAGATGAAATCAGTTAAATGAAGATGAAATCAGTTAACGATGAAATCAGTTAAAGATGAAATCAGTTACAGATGAAATCAGTTACATGAAGATTAAATCAGTTAACGATGAAATCAGTTAAAGATGAAATCAGTTTACGATGAAATCAGTTAAAGATGAAATCAGTTAACGATGAAATCAGTTAACGATGAAATCAGTTAAATGAAGATGAAATCATTTAACGATGAAATCAGTTAACGATGAAATCAGTTAAATGAAGATGAAATCAGTTAACGATGCAATCAGTTAACGATGAAATCAGTTAACGATGCAATCAGTTAAATGAAGATGAAATCAGTTAACGATGAAATCAGTTAACGATGAAATCAGTTAAATGAAGATGAAATCAGTTAACGATGAAATCAGTTAACGATGAAATCAGTTAACGATGAAATCAGTTAAATGAAGATGAAATCAGTTAACGATGAAATCAGTTAACGATGAAATCAGTTAAATGAAGAATGAAAATGAAATCAGTTAAATGAAGATGAAATCAGTTAACGATGTAATCAGTTAAAGATGAAATCAGTGAACGATGAAATCAGTTAAAGATGAAATCAGTGAACGATGAAATCAGTTAGATGAAGATGAAATCAGTTAACGACGAAATCAGTTAAAGATGAAATCAGTTAACGATGAAATCAGTTAAATGAAGATGAAATCAGTTAACGATGAAATCAGTTAAATGAAGATGAAATCAGTTAACGATGAAATCAGTTAACGATGAAATCAGTTAAATGAAGATGAAATCAGTTAACGATGAAATCAGTTAAATGAAGAATGAAAATGAAATCAGTTAAATGAAGATGAAATCAGTTAACGATTAAATCAGTTAAATGAAGATGAAATCAGTTAACGATGGAATCAGTTAAAGATGAAATCAGTTAAATGAAGATGAAATCAGTTAAATGAAGATGAAATCAGTTAACGATGAAATCAGTTAAAGATGAAATCAGTTAAATGAAGATGAAATCAGTTAATGATGAAATCAGTTAAATGAAGATGAAATCAGTTAACGATGAAATCAGTTAAAGATGAAATCAGTTACAGATGAAATCAGTTAACAATGAAATCAGTTAAAGATGAAATCAGTTAAATGAAGATGAAATCAGTTAACGATGAAATCAGTTAACGATGAAATCAGTTAAATGAAGATGAAATCAGTTAAAGATGAAATCAGTTACAGATGAAATCAGTTACATGAAGATTAAATCAGTTAACGATGAAATCAGTTAAAGATGAAATCATTTAACGATGAAATCAGTTAAATGAAGAATGAAAATGAAATCAGTTAAATGAAGATGAAATCAGTTAACGATGAAATCAGTTAAATGAAGATGAAATCAGTTAACGATGAAATCAGTTAAATGAAGATGAAATCAGTTAACGATGAAATCAGTTAAAGATGAAATCAGTTACAGATGAAATCAGTTACATGAAGATAAAATCAGTTAACGATGAAATCAGTTAAAGATGAAATCAGTTAACGATGAAATCAGTTAAAGATGAAATCAGTTAAATGAAGATGAAATCAGTTAACGATGAAATCAGTTAAAGATGAAATCAGTTAAATGAAGATAAATCAGTTAACGATGAAATCAGTTAAAGATGAAATCAGTTAAATGAAGATGAAATCAGTTAAAGATGAAATCAGTTAAATGAAGATGAAATCAGTTAACGATGAAATCAGTTAAAGATGAAATCAGTTACAGATGATATCAGTTACATGAAGATTAAATCAGTTAACGATGAAATCAGTTAAAGATGAAATCAGTTTACGATGAAATCAGTTAAAGATGAAATCAGTTAACGATGAAATCAGTTAACGATGAAATCAGTTAAATGAAGATGAAATCAGTTAACGATGAAATCAGTTAACGATGAAATCAGTTAACGATGCAATCAGTTAAATGAAGATGAAATCAGTTAACGATGAAATCAGTTAACGATGAAATCAGTTAAATGAAGATGAAATCAGTTAAATGAAGATGAAATCAGTTAACGATGAAATCAGTTAACGATGAAATCAGTTAAAGATGAAATCAGTTAAATGAAGATGAAATCAGTGAACGATGAAATCAGTTAACGATGAAATCAGTTAAATGAAGAATGAAAATGAAATCAGTTAAATGAAGATGAAATCAGTTAACGATGTAATCAGTTAAAGATGAAATCAGTGAACGATGAAATCAGTTAAAGATGAAATCAGTTAACGATGAAATCAGTTAAATGAAGATGAAATCAGTTAACGACGAAATCAGTTAAAGATGAAATCAGTTAACGATGAAATCAGTTAAATGAAGATGAAATCAGTGAACGATGAAATCAGTTAAAGATGAAATCAGTTAAAGATGAAATCAGTTAAATGAAGATGAAATCAGTTAAAGATGAAATCAGTTAAATGAAGATGAAATCAGTTAACGATGAAATCAGTTAAATGAAGATGAAATCAGTTAAATGAAGATGAAATCAGTTAACGATGAAATCAGTTGACGATGAAATCAGTTACAGATGAAATCAGTTACATGAAGATTAAATCAGTTAACGATGAAATCAGTTAAAGATGAAATCAGTTAACGATGAAATCAGTTAAATGAAGAATGAAAATGAAATCAGTTAAATGAAGATGAAATCAGTGAACGATGAAATCAGTTAACGATGAAATCAGTTAAATGAAGATGAAATCAGTTAACGATGAAATGAGTTAACGATGAAATCAGTTAAAGATGAAATCAGTTAACGATGAAATCAGTTAAATGAAGATGAAATCAGTTAACGATGAAATCAGTTAAAGATGAAATCAGTTAAATGAAGATGAAATCAGTTAACGATGAAATCAGTTAAATGAAGATGAAATCAGTTAACGATGAAATCAGTTAAATGAAGATGAAATCAGTTAACGATGAAATCAGTTAACGATGAAATCAGTTAATGATGAAATCAGTTAAATGAAGATGAAATCAGTTAACGATGAAATCAGTTACAGATGAAATCAGTTACATGAAGATTAAATCAGTTAACGATGAAATCAGTTAAAGATGAAATCAGTTAACGATGAAATCAGTTAACGATGAAATCAGTTAAAGATGAAATCAGTTAAATGAAGATGAAATAAGTTAAATGAAGATGAAATCAGTTAACGATGAAATCAGTTGACGATGAAATCAGTTACAGATGAAATCAGTTACATGAAGATTAAATCAGTTAACGATGAAATCAGTTAAAGATGAAATCAGTGAACGATGAAATCAGTTAAAGATGAAATCAGTTAAATGAAGATGAAATCAGTTAACGATGAAATCAGTTAAAGATGAAATTAGTTAAATGAAGATGAAATCAGTTAAAGATGAAATCAGTTAAATGAAGATTTAAATCAGTTAACGATGAAATCAGTTAACGATGAAATCAGTTAAAGATGAAATCAGTTAAATGAAGATGAAATAAGTTAAATGAAGATGAAATCAGTTAACGATGAAATCAGTTAACGATGAAATCAGTTAACGATGAAATCAGTTAAATGAAGATGAAATCAGTTAACGATGAAATCAGTTAAAGATGAAATCAGTTAACGATGAAATCAGTTAACGATGAAATCAGTTAAATGAAGATGAAATCAGTTAACGATGAAATCAGTTAACGATGAAATCAGTTAAATGAAGATGAAATCAGTTAACGATGAAATCAGTTAACGATGAAATCAGTTAAATGAAGATGAAATCAGTTAACGATGAAATCAGTTAACGATGAAATCAGTTAACGATGAAATCAGTTAAATGAAGAATGAAAATGAAATCAGTTAAATGAAGATGAAATCAGTTAACGATTAAATCAGTTAAATGAAGATGAAATCAGTTAACGATGAAATCAGTTAAAGATGAAATCAGTTAAATGAAGATGAAATCAGTTAAATGAAGATGAAATCAGTTAACGATGAAATCAGTTAAAGATGAAATCAGTTAAATGAAGATGAAATCAGTTAACGATGAAATCAGTTAAATTAAGATGAAATCAGTTAACGATGAAATCAGTTAAAGATGAAATCAGTTACAGATGAAATCAGTTAACAATGAAATCAGTTAAAGATGAAATCAGTTAAATGAAGATGAAATCAGTTAACGATGAAATCAGTTAACGATGAAATCAGTTAAATGAAGATGAAATCAGTTAAATGAAGATGAAATCAGTTAAAGATGAAATCAGTTACAGATGAAATCAGTTACATGAAGATTAAATCAGTTAACGATGAAATCAGTTAAAGATGAAATCATTTAACGATGAAATCAGTTAAATGAAGAATGAAAATGAAATCAGTTAAATGAAGATGAAATCAGTTAACGATGAAATCAGTTAAAGATGAAATCAGTTACAGATGAAATCAGTTACATGAAGATTAAATCAGTTAACGATGAAATCAGTTAACGATGAAGACAGTTAAATGAAGATGAAATCAGTTAACGATGAAATCAGTTAAAGATGAAATCAGTTAACGATGAAATCAGTTAACGATGAAATCAGTTAAATGAAGATGAAATCAGTTAACGATGAAATCAGTTAACGATGAAATCAGTTAAATGAAGAATGAAAATGAAATCAGTTAAATGAAGATGAAATCAGTTAACGATGAAATCAGTTAACGATGAAATCAGTTAAATGAAGATGAAATCAGTTAACGATGAAATCAGTTAAAGATGAAATCAGTTAACGATGAAATCAGTTAACGATGAAATCAGTTAAATGAAGATGAAATCAGTTAACGATGAAATCAGTTAACGATGAAATCAGTTAAATGAAGAATGAAAATGAAATCAGTTAAATGAAGATGAAATCAGTTAACGATGTAATCAGTTAAAGATGAAATCAGTGAACGATGAAATCAGTTAAAGATGAAATCAGTTAACGATGAAATCAGTTAAATGAAGATGAAATCAGTTAACGATGAAATCAGTTAAAGATGAAATCAGTTAAATGAAGATGAAATCAGTTAACGATGAAATCAGTTAAATGAAGATGAAATCAGTTAACGATGAAATCAGTTAAATGAAGATGAAATCAGTTAACGATGAAATCAGTTAACGATGAAATCAGTTAACGATGAAATCAGTTAAATGAAGATGAAATCAGTTAACGATGAAATCAGTTAACGATGAAATCAGTTAACGATGGAATCAGTTAAATGAAGATGAAATCAGTTAACGATGAAATCAGTTAACGATGAAATCAGTTAACGATGGAATCAGTTAAATGAAGATGAAATCAGTTAACGATGAAATCAGTTAACGATGAAATCAGTTAAATGAAGATGAAATCAGTTAACGATGAAATCAGTTAAATGAAGATGAAATCAGTTAACGATGAAATCAGTTAAAGATGAAATCAGTTAACGATGAAATCAGTTAACGATGAAATCAGTTAAATGAAGATGAAATCAGTTAACGATGAAATCAGTTAACGATGGAATCAGTTAAATGAAGATGAAATCAGTTAACGATGAAATCAGTTAACGATGAAATCAGTTAACGATGAAATCAGTTAAATGAAGATGAAATCAGTTAACGATGAAATCAGTTAAATGAAGATGAAATCAGTTAACGATGAAATCAGTTAAAGATGAAATCAGTTAACGATGAAATCAGTTAACGATGAAATCAGTTAAATGAAGATGAAATCAGTTAACGATGAAATCAGTTAAAGATGAAATCAGTTAACGATTAAATCAGTTAACGATGAAATCAGTTAAATGAAGATGAAATCAGTTAACGATGAAATCAGTTAACGATGAAATCAGTTAACGATGGAATCAGTTAAATGAAGATGAAATCAGTTAACGATGAAATCAGTTAACGATGAAATCAGTTAAATGAAGATGAAATCAGTTAACGATGAAATCAGTTAACGATGAAATCAGTTAAATGAAGATGAAATCAGTTAACGATGAAATCAGTTAAAGATGAAATCAGTTAAATGAAGTTGAAATCAGTTAACGATGAAATCAGTTAAATGAAGATGAAATCAGTTAACGATGAAATCAGTTAACGATGAAATCAGTTAAATGAAGATGAAATCAGTTAACGATGAAATCAGTTAACGATGAAATCAGTTAACGATGGAATCAGTTAAATGAAGATGAAATCAGTTAACGATGAAATCAGTTAAATGAAGATGAAATCAGTTAACGATGAAATCAGTTAAAGATGAAATCAGTTAACGATGAAATCAGTTAACGATGAAATCAGTTAAATGAAGATGAAATCAGTTAACGATGAAATCAGTTAACGATGGAATCAGTTAACGATGAAATCAGTTAACGATGAAATCAGTTAAATGAAGATGAAATCAGTTAACGATGAAATCAGTTAAAGATGAAATCAGTTAACGATGAAATCAGTTAACGATGAAATCAGTTAACGATGAAATCAGTTAAATGAAGATGAAATCAGTTAACGATGAAATCAGTTAAATGAAGATGAAATCAGTTAACGATGAAATCAGTTAACGATGAAATCAGTTAAATGAAGATGAAATCAGTTAACGATGAAATCAGTTAACGATGAAATCAGTTAAATGAAGAATGAAAATGAAATCAGTTAAATGAAGATGAAATCAGTTAACGATGGAATCAGTTAACGATGAAATCAGTTAACGATGAAATCAGTTAAATGAAGATGAAATCAGTTAAAGATGAAATCAGTTAACGATGAAATCAGTTAACGATGAAATCAGTTAAATGAAGATGAAATCAGTTAACGATGAAATCAGTTAACGATGAAATCAGTTAAATGAAGATGAAATCAGTTAACGATGAAATCAGTTAACGATGAAATCAGTTAACGATGAAATCAGTTAAATGAAGATGAAATCAGTTAACGATGAAATCAGTTAAATGAAGATGAAATCAGTTAACGATGAAATCAGTTAACAATGAAATCAGTTAAATGAAGATGAAATCAGTTAACGATGAAATCAGTTAACGATGAAATCAGTTAACGATGGAATCAGTTAACGATGGAATCAGTTAAATGAAGATGAAATCAGTTAACGATGAAATCAGTTAAAGATGAAATCAGTTAACGATGAAATCAGTTAACGATGAAATCAGTTAAATGAAGATGAAATCAGTTAACGATGAAATCAGTTAATGATGAAATCAGTTAACGATGGAATCAGTTAAATGAAGATGAAATCAGTTAACGATGAAATCAGTTAACGATGAAATCAGTTAAATGAAGATGAAATCAGTTAACGATGAAATCAGTTAAAGATGAAATCAGTTAACGATGGAATCAGTTAAATGAAGATGAAATCAGTTAACGATGAAATCAGTTAAAGATGAAATCAGTTAAATGAAGTTGAAATCAGTTAACGATGAAATCAGTTAAATGAAGATGAAATCAGTTAACGATGAAATCAGTTAAAGATGAAATCAGTTAACGATGGAATCAGTTAACGATGAAATCAGTTAAATGAAGATGAAATCAGTTAACGATGAAATCAGTTAACGATGAAATCAGTTAACGATGAAATCAGTTAACGATGAAATCAGTTAACGATGGAATCAGTTAAATGAAGATGAAATCAGTTAACGATGAAATCAGTTAACGATGAAATCAGTTAACGATGAAATCAGTTAAATGAAGATGAAATCAGTTAACGATGAAATCAGTTAACGATGAAATCAGTTAACGATGGAATCAGTTAAATGAAGATGAAATCAGTTAACGATGAAATCAGTTAAATGAAGATGAAATCAGTTAACGATGAAATCAGTTAAAGATGAAATCAGTTAACGATGGAATCAGTTAAATGAAGATGAAATCAGTTAACGATGAAATCAGTTAACGATGAAATCAGTTAAATGAAGATGAAATCAGTTAACGATGAAATCAGTTAAATGAAGATGAAATCAGTTAACGATGAAATCAGTTAAATGAAGATGAAATCAGTTAACGATGAAATCAGTTAAATGAAGATGAAATCAGTTAACGATGAAATCAGTTAACGATGAAATCAGTTAATGATGAAATCAGTTAAATGAAGATGAAATCAGTTAACGATGAAATCAGTTACAGATGAAATCAGTTACATGAAGATTAAATCAGTTAACGATGAAATCAGTTAAAGATGAAATCAGTTAACGATGAAATCAGTTAACGATGAAATCAGTTAAAGATGAAATCAGTTAAATGAAGATGAAATAAGTTAAATGAAGATGAAATCAGTTAACGATGAAATCAGTTGACGATGAAATCAGTTACAGATGAAATCAGTTACATGAAGATTAAATCAGTTAACGATGAAATCAGTTAAAGATGAAATCAGTTAACGATGAAATCAGTTAAATGAAGAATGAAAATGAAATCAGTTAAATGAAGATGAAATCAGTGAACGATGAAATCAGTTAACGATGAAATCAGTTAAATGAAGATGAAATCAGTGAACGATGAAATCAGTTAAAGATGAAATCAGTTAAATGAAGATGAAATCAGTTAACGATGAAATCAGTTAAAGATGAAATTAGTTAAATGAAGATGAAATCAGTTAAAGATGAAATCAGTTAAATGAAGATTTAAATCAGTTAACGATGAAATCAGTTAAATGAAGATGAAATCAGTTAACGATGAAATCAGTTAAATGAAGATGAAATCAGTTAACGATGAAATCAGTTAACGATGAAATCAGTTAAATGAAGATGAAATCAGTTAACGATGAAATCAGTTAAAGATGAAATCAGTTAACGATGAAATCAGTTAACGATGAAATCAGTTAAATGAAGATGAAATCAGTTAACGATGAAATCAGTTAACGATGAAATCAGTTAAATGAAGATGAAATCAGTTAACGATGAAATCAGTTAACGATGAAATCAGTTAAATGAAGATGAAATCAGTTAACGATGAAATCAGTTAACGATGAAATCAGTTAACGATGAAATCAGTTAAATGAAGAATGAAAATGAAATCAGTTAAATGAAGATGAAATCAGTTAACGATTAAATCAGTTAAATGAAGATGAAATCAGTTAACGATGAAATCAGTTAAAGATGAAATCAGTTAAATGAAGATGAAATCAGTTAAATGAAGATGAAATCAGTTAACGATGAAATCAGTTAAAGATGAAATCAGTTAAATGAAGATGAAATCAGTTAACGATGAAATCAGTTAAATTAAGATGAAATCAGTTAACGATGAAATCAGTTAAAGATGAAATCAGTTACAGATGAAATCAGTTAACAATGAAATCAGTTAAAGATGAAATCAGTTAAATGAAGATGAAATCAGTTAACGATGAAATCAGTTAACGATGAAATCAGTTAAATGAAGATGAAATTAGTTAAATGAAGATGAAATCAGTTACAGATGAAATCAGTTACATGAAGATTAAATCAGTTAACGATGAAATCAGTTAAAGATGAAATCATTTAACGATGAAATCAGTTAAATGAAGAATGAAAATGAAATCAGTTAAATGAAGATGAAATCAGTTAACGATGAAATCAGTTAAAGATGAAATCAGTTACAGATGAAATCAGTTACATGAAGATTAAATCAGTTAACGATGAAATCAGTTAACGATGAAATCAGTTAAATGAAGATGAAATCAGTTAACGATGAAATCAGTTAAAGATGAAATCAGTTAACGATGAAATCAGTTAACGATGAAATCAGTTAAATGAAGATGAAATCAGTTAACGATGAAATCAGTTAACGATGAAATCAGTTAAATGAAGAATGAAAATGAAATCAGTTAAATGAAGATGAAATCAGTTAACGATGTAATCAGTTAAAGATGAAATCAGTGAACGATGAAATCAGTTAAAGATGAAATCAGTTAACGATGAAATCAGTTAAATGAAGATGAAATCAGTTAACGATGAAATCAGTTAAAGATGAAATCAGTTAAATGAAGATGAAATCAGTTAACGATGAAATCAGTTAAATGAAGATGAAATCAGTTAACGATGAAATCAGTTAACGATGAAATCAGTTAATGATGAAATCAGTTAAATGAAGATGAAATCAGTTAACGATGAAATCAGTTACAGATGAAATCAGTTACATGAAGATTAAATCAGTTAACGATGAAATCAGTTAAAGATGAAATCAGTTAACGATGAAATCAGTTAACGATGAAATCAGTTAAAGATGAAATCAGTTAAATGAAGATGAAATAAGTTAAATGAAGATGAAATCAGTTAACGATGAAATCAGTTGACGATGAAATCAGTTACAGATGAAATCAGTTACATGAAGATTAAATCAGTTAACGATGAAATCAGTTAAAGATGAAATCAGTTAACGATGAAATCAGTTAAATGAAGAATGAAAATGAAATCAGTTAAATGAAGATGAAATCAGTGAACGATGAAATCAGTTAACGATGAAATCAGTTAAATGAAGATGAAATCAGTTAACGATGAAATCAGTTAAAGATGAAATCAGTTAAATGAAGATGAAATCAGTTAACGATGAAATCAGTTAAAGATGAAATCAGTTAAATGAAGATGAAATCAGTTAAAGATGAAATCAGTTAAATGAAGATGAAATCAGTTAACGATGAAATCAGTTAAATGAAGATGAAATCAGTTAACGATGAAATCAGTTAAAGATGAAATCAGTTACAGATGAAATCAGTTACATGAAGATTAAATCAGTTAACGATGAAATCAGTTAAAGATGAAATCAGTTTACGATGAAATCAGTTAAAGATGAAATCAGTTAACGATGAAATCAGTTAACGATGAAATCAGTTAAATGAAGATGAAATCAGTTAACGATGAAATCAGTTAACGATGAAATCAGTTAACGATGAAATCAGTTAAATGAAGATGAAATCAGTTAACGATGAAATCAGTTAACGACGAAATCAGTTAACGATGCAATCAGTTAAATGAAGATGAAATCAGTTAACGATGAAATCAGTTAACGATGAAATCAGTTAAATGAAGATGAAATCAGTTACAGATGAAATCAGTTACATGAAGATTAAATCAGTTAACGATGAAATCAGTTAAAGATGAAATCAGTTAACGATGAAATCAGTTAAATGAAGAATGAAAATGAAATCAGTTAAATGAAGACGAAATCAGTTAACGATGAAATCAGTTGAAGATGAAATCAGTTACAGATGAAATCAGTTACATGAAGATCAAATCAGTTAACGATGAAATCAGTTAAAGATGAAATCAGTTAAATGAAGATGAAATCAATTAACGATGAAATCAGTTAAATGAAGATGAAATCAGTTAACGATGAAATCAGTTACATGAAGATTAAATCAGTTAAAGATGAAATCAGTTAACGATGAAATCAGTTGCATGAAGATTGAATCAGTTAACGATGAAATCAGTTAAAGATGAAATCAGTTAACGATGAAATCAGTTAACGATGAAATCAGTTAAATGAAGATGAAATCAGTTAACGATGAAATCAGTTACATGAAGATGAAATCAGTTAACGATGAAATCAGTTAAATGAAGATGAAATCAGTTAACGATGAAATCAGTTAAAGATGAAATCAGTTAAATGAAGATGAAATCAGTTAACGATGAAATCAGTTAAATGAAGATGAAATCAGTTAACGATGAAATCAGTTAAAGATGAAATCAGTTACAGATGAAATCAGTTACATGAATATTAAATCAGTTAACGATGAAATCAGTTAAATGAAAATGAAATCAGTTAACGATGAAATCAGTTAAAGATGAAATCAGTTAAATGAAGATGAAATCAGTTAACGATGAAATCAGTTAAATGAAGATGAAATCAGTTAACGATGAAATCAGTTAACGATGAAATCAGTTAAATGAAGATGAAATCAGTTAACGATGAAATCAGTTAACGATGAAATCAGTTAAATGAAGATGAAATCAGTTAACGATGAAATCAGTTAAATGAAGATGAAATCAGTTAAAGATGAAATCAGTTAAATGAAGATGAAATCAGTTAACGATGAAATCAGTTAAATGAGAATGAAATCAGTTAACGATGAAATCAGTTAAATGAAGATGAAATCAGTTAACGATGAAATCAGTTAAAGATGAAATCAGTTGAATGAAGATTAAATCAGTTAACGATGAAATCAGTTAAAGATGAAATCAGTTAACGATGAAATCAGTTAACGATGAAATCAGTTAAATGAAGATGAAATCAGTTACAGATGAAATCAGTTACATGAAGATGAAATCAGTTAACGATGAAATCAGTTAAATGAAGATGAAATCAGTTAACGATGAAATCAGTTAAAGATGAAATCAGTTACAGATGAAATCAGTTACATGAAGATTAAATCAGTTAACGATGAAATCAGTTAAAGATGAAATCAGTTAACGATGAAATCAGTTAAATGAAGATGAAATCAGTTAACGATGAAATCAGTTAAAGATGAAATCAGTTAAATGAAGATGAAATCAGTTAACGATGAAATCAGTTAAATGAAGATGAAATCAGTTAACGATGAAATCAGTTAACGATGAAATCAGTTAAATGAAGATGAAATCAGTTAACGATGAAATCAGTTAAATGAAGATGAAATCAGTTAACGATGAAATCAGTTAAATGAAGATGAAATCAGTTAAAGATGAAATCAGTTAAATGAAGATGAAATCAGTTAACGATGAAATAAGTTAAATGAAGATGAAATCAGTTAACGATGAAATCAGTTAAAGATGAAATCAGTTAAATGAAGATGAAATCAGTTAACGATGAAATCAGTTAAAGATGAAATCAGTTAAATGAAGATGAAATCAGTTAAAGATGACATCAGTTAAATGAAGATGAAATCAGTTAACGATGAAATCAGTTAAATGAAGATGAAATCAGTTAACGATGAAATCAGTTAACGATGAAATCAGTTAAATGAAGATGAAATCAGTTAACGATGAAATCAGTTAACGATGAAATCAGTTAAATGAAGATGAAATCAGTTAACGATGAAATCAGTTAACGATGAAATCAGTTAACGATGAAATCAGTTAACGATGAAATCAGTTAAATGAAGATGAAATCAGTTAACGATGAAATCAGTTAACGATGAAATCAGTTAAATGAAGATGAAATCAGTTAACGATGAAATCAGTTAAAGATGAAATCAGTTAACGATGAAATCAGTTAACGATGAAATCAGTTAAATGAAGATGAAATCAGTTAACGATGAAATCAGTTAAATGAAGATGAAATCAGTTAAATGAAGATGAAATCAGTTACAGATGAAATCAGTTACAGATGAAATCAGTTACATGAAGATTAAATCAGTTAACGATGAAATCAGTTAAAGATGAAATCATTTAACGATGAAATCAGTTAAATGAAGAATGAAAATGAAATCAGTTAAATGAAGATGAAATCAGTTAAAGATGAAATCAGTTAAATGAAGATGAAATCAGTTAAAGATGAAATCAGTTAAAGATGAAATCAGTTCACGATGAAATCAGTTAAATGAAGATGAAATCAGTTAACGATGAAATCAGTTAACGATGAAATCAGTTAAATGAAGATGAAATCAGTTAACGATGAAATCAGTTAAAGATGAAATCAGTTAACGATGAAATCAGTTAACGATGAAATCAGTTAAATGAAGATGAAATCAGTTAACGATGAAATCAGTTAACGATGAAATCAGTTAAATGAAGAATGAAAATGAAATCAGTTAAATGAAGATGAAATCAGTTAACGATGTAATCAGTTAAAGATGAAATCAGTGAACGATGAAATCAGTTAAAGATGAAATCAGTTAACGATGAAATAAGTTAAATGAAGATGAAATCAGTTAACGATGAAATCAGTTAAAGATGAAATCAGTTAAATGAAGATGAAATCAGTTAACGATGAAATCAGTTAAATGAAGATGAAATCAGTTAACGATGAAATCAGTTAAATGAAGATGAAATCAGTTAACGATGAAGTCAGTTAACGATGAAATCAGTTAACGATGAAATCAGTTAAATGAAGATGAAATCAGTTAACGATGAAATCAGTTAAAGATGAAATCAGTTAACGATGAAATCAGTTAACGATGAAATCAGTTAAATGAAGATGAAATCAGTTAACGATGAAATCAGTTAAAGATGAAATCAGTTACAGATGAAATCAGTTACATGAAGATTAAATGAGTTAACGATGAAATCAGTTAAAGATGAAATCAGTTAACGATGAAATCAGTTAAATGAAGAATGAAAATAAAATCAGTTAAATGAAGATGAAATCAGTTAATGATGAAATCAGTTAAAGATGAAATCAGTCAAATGAAGATGAAATCAGTTAACGATGAAATCAGTTAAAGATGAAATCAGTTACAGATGAAATCAGTTACATGAAGATTAAATCAGTTAAAGATTAAATCAGTTAAATGAAGATGAAATCAGTTAAAGATGAAATCAGTTAAATGAAGAATGAAAATGAAATCAGTTAAATGAAGATGAAATCAGTTAACGATGAAATCAGTTAAAGATGAAATCAGTTAAATGAAGATGAAATCAGTTAAATGAAGATGAAATCAGTTAACGATGAAATCATTTAAATGAAGATGAAATCAGTTAAATGAAGATGAAATCAGTTAACGATGAAATCAGTTAAAGATGAAATCAGTTAAATGAAGATGAAATCAGTTAACGATGAAATCAGTTAAATGAAGATGAAATCAGTTAACGATGAAATCAGTTAAATGAAGATGAAATCAGTTAACGATGAAATCAGTTACAGATGAAATCAGTTACATGAAGATTAAATCAGTTAACGATGAAATCAGTTACATGAAGATGAAATCAGTTAACGATGAAATCAGTTAACGATGAAATCAGTTAACGATGAAATCAGTTAAATGAAGATGAAATCAGTTAAAGATGAAATCAGTTAAACGAAGATGAAATCAGTTAACGATGAAATCAGTTAAATATGAAATCAGTTACAGATGAAATCAGTTAACGATGAAATCAGTTAAAGATGAAATCAGTTCAATGAAGATGAAATCAGTTAACGATGAAATCAGTTAACGATGAAATCAGTTAACGATGAAATCAGTTAAATGAAGATGAAATCAGTTACAGATGAAATCAGTTACATGAAGATTAAATCAGTTAACGATGAAATCAGTTAAAGATGAAATCAGTTAACGATGAAATCAGTTAAATGAAGAATGAAAATGAAATCAGTTAAATGAAGACGAAATCAGTTAACGATGAAATCAGTTGAAGATGAAATCAGTTACAGATGAAATCAGTTACATGAAGATCAAATCAGTTAACGATGAAATCAGTTAAAGATGAAATCAGTTAAATGAAGATGAAATCAATTAACGATGAAATCAGTTAAATGAAGATGAAATCAGTTAACGATGAAATCAGTTACATGAAGATTAAATCAGTTAAAGATGAAATCAGTTAACGATGAAATCAGTTGCATGAAGATTGAATCAGTTAACGATGAAATCAGTTAAAGATGAAATCAGTTAACGATGAAATCAGTTAACGATGAAATCAGTTAAATGAAGATGAAATCAGTTAACGATGAAATCAGTTACATGAAGATGAAATCAGTTAACGATGAAATCAGTTAAATGAAGATGAAATCAGTTAACGATGAAATCAGTTAAAGATGAAATCAGTTAAATGAAGATGAAATCAGTTAACGATGAAATCAGTTAAATGAAGATGAAATCAGTTAACGATGAAATCAGTTAAAGATGAAATCAGTTACAGATGAAATCAGTTACATGAATATTAAATCAGTTAACGATGAAATCAGTTAAATGAAAATGAAATCAGTTAACGATGAAATCAGTTAAAGATGAAATCAGTTAAATGAAGATGAAATCAGTTAACGATGAAATCAGTTAAATGAAGATGAAATCAGTTAACGATGAAATC
The DNA here is from genome assembly GCF_022749685.1 of Semicossyphus pulcher. Classification (NCBI taxonomy): domain Eukaryota; kingdom Metazoa; phylum Chordata; class Actinopteri; order Labriformes; family Labridae; genus Semicossyphus; species Semicossyphus pulcher. The sequence continues at coordinate 538,302 of NW_027211709.1, read as the reverse complement.
AGTTAACGATGAAATCAGTTAAATGAAGATGAAATCAGTTAACGATGAAATCAGTTAACGATGAAATCAGTTAACGATGAAATCAGTTAAATGAAGATGAAATCAGTTAACGATGAAATCAGTTAAATGAAGATGAAATCAGTTAAAGATGAAATCAGTTAAATGAAGATGAAATCAGTTAACGATGAAATCAGTTAAATGAAGATGAAATCAGTTAACGATGAAATCAGTTAAATGAAGATGAAATCAGTTAACGATGAAATCAGTTAAAGATGAAATCAGTTAACGATGAAATCAGTTAAATGAAGAATGAAAATGAAATCAGTTAAATGAAGATGAAATCAGTTAACGATGAAATCAGTTAAATGAAGATGAAATCAGTAAACGATGAAATCAGTTAACGATGAAATCAGTTAAATGAAGATGAAATCAGTTAACGATGAAATCAGTTAACGATGAAATCAGTTAACGATGAAATCAGTTAAATGAAGATGAAATCAGTTAACGATGAAATCAGTTAAATGAAGATGAAATCAGTTAACGATGAAATCAGTTAAATGAAGATGAAATCAGTTAACGATGAAATCAGTTAACGATGAAATCAGTTAAATGAAGATGAAATCAGTTAACGATGAAATCAGTTAAAGATGAAATCAGTTACAGATGAAATCAGTTACATGAAGATTAAATCAGTTAACGATGAAATCAGTTAAAGATGAAATCAGTTAACGATGAAATCAGTTAAATGAAGAATGAAAATGAAATCAGTTAAATGAAGATGAAATCAGTTAACGATGAAATCAGTTAAAGATGAAATCAGTTAAATGAAGATGAAATCAGTTAACGATGAAATCATTTAAATGAAGATGAAATCAGTTAACGATGAAATCAGTTAAAGATGAAATCAGTTAAATGAAGATGAAATCAGTTAACGATGAAATCAGTTAAATGAAGATGAAATCAGTTAACGATGAAATCAGTTAAAGATGAAATCAGTTAAATGAAGATGAAATCAGTTAACGATGAAATCAGTTAAATGAAGATGAAATCAGTTAACGATGAAATCAGTTAACGATGAAATCAGTTAAAGATGAAATCAGTTAACGATGAAATCAGTTAAAGATGAAATCAGTTAAATGAAGATGAAATCAGTTAAAGATGAAATCAGTTAAACGAAGATGAAATCAGTTAACGATGAAATCAGTTAAATGAAGATGAAATCAGTTAACGATGAAATCAGTTAAAGATGAAATCAGTTAACGATGAAATCAGTTAACGATGAAATCAGTTAAAGATGAAATCAGTTCAATGAAGATGAAATCAGTTAACGATGAAATCAGTTAAATGAAGATGAAATCAGTTAACGATGAAATCAGTTACATGAAGATTAAATCAGTTAAAGATGAAATCAGTTAACGATGAAATCAGTTGAATGAAGATTAAATCAGTTAACGATGAAATCAGTTAAAGATGAAATCAGTTAACGATGAAATCAGTTAACGATGAAATCAGTTAAATGAAGATGAAATCAGTTAACGATGAAATCAGTTACAGATGAAATCAGTTACATGAAGATGAAATCAGTTAACGATGAAATCAGTTAAATGAAGATGAAATCAGTTAACGATGAAATCAGTTAAAGATGAAATCAGTTACAGATGAAATCAGTTACATGAAGATTAAATCAGTTAACGATGAAATCAGTTAAAGATGAAATCAGTTAACGATGAAATCAGTTAAATGAAGATGAAATCAGTTAACGATGAAATCAGTTAAAGATGAAATCAGTTAAATGAAGATGAAATCAGTTAACGATGAAATCAGTTAAATGAAGATGAAATCAGTTAACGATGAAATCAGTTAACGATGAAATCAGTTAAATGAAGATGAAATCAGTTAACGATGAAATCAGTTAAATGAAGATGAAATCAGTTAACGATGAAATCAGTTAAATGAAGATGAAATCAGTTAAAGATGAAATCAGTTAAATGAAGATGAAATCAGTTAACGATGAAATAAGTTAAATGAAGATGAAATCAGTTAACGATGAAATCAGTTAAAGATGAAATCAGTTACAGATGAACTCAGTTACATGAAGATTAAATCAGTTAACGATGAAATCAGTTAAAGATTAAATCAGTTAACGATGAAATCAGTTAAAGATTAAATCAGTTAACGATGAAATCAGTTAAATGAAGATGAAATCAGTTAACGATGAAATCAGTTAAATGAAGATGAAATCAGTTAACGATGAAATCATTTAACGATGAAATCAGTTAAATGAAGATGAAATCAGTTAAATGAAGATGAAATCAGTTAACGATGAAATCAGTTCACGATGAAATCAGTTAAATGAAGATGAAATCAGTTAACGATGAAATCAGTTAAAGATGAAATCAGCTACAGATGAAATCAGTTACATGAAGATTAAATCAGTTAACGATGAAATCAGTTAAAGATGAAATCAGTTAACGATGAAATCAGTTAAATGAAGATGAAATCAGTTAACGATGAAATCAGTTAAAGATGAAATCAGTTAAATGAAGATGAAATCAGTTAACGATGAAATCAGTTAACGATGAAATCAGTTAAATGAAGATGAAATCAGTTAAATGAAGATGAAATCAGTTAAAGATGAAATCAGTTAAATGAAGATGAAATCAGTTAACGATGAAATCAGTTAAAGATGAAATCAGTTACAGATGAAATCAGTTAACGATGAAATCAGTTAAAGATGAAATCAGTTCAATGAAGATGAAATCAGTTAACGATGAAATCAGTTAAATGAAGATGAAATCAGTTAACGATGAAATCAGTTACATGAAGATTAAATCAGTTAAAGATGAAATCAGTTAACGATGAAATCAGTTGAATGAAGATTAAATCAGTTAACGATGAAATCAGTTAAAGATGAAATCAGTTAACGATGAAATCAGTTAACGATGAAATCAGTTAAATGAAGATGAAATCAGTTAACGATGAAATCAGTTACAGATGAAATCAGTTACATGAAGATGAAATCAGTTAACGATGAAATCAGTTAAATGAAGATGAAATCAGTTAACGATGAAATCAGTTAAAGATGAAATCAGTTAAATGAAGATGAAATCAGTTAACGATGAAATCAGTTAAATGAAGATGAAATCAGTTAACGATGAAATCAGTTAAAGATGAAATCAGTTACAGATGAAATCAGTTACATGAAGATTAAATCAGTTAACGATGAAATCAGTTAAAGATGAAATCAGTTAACGATGTAATCAGTTAAATGAAGATGAAATCAGTTAACGATGAAATCAGTTAAAGATGAAATCAGTTAAATGAAGATGAAATCAGTTAACGATGAAATCAGTTAAATGAAGATGAAATCAGTTAACGATGAAATCAGTTAACGATGAAATCAGTTAAATGAAGATGAAATCAGTTAACGATGAAATCAGTTAACGATGAAATCAGTTAAATGAAGATGAAATCAGTTAACGATGAAATCAGTTAAATGAAGATGAAATCAGTTAAAGATGAAATCAGTTAAATGAAGATGAAATCAGTTAACGATGAAATAAGTTAAATGAAGATGAAATCAGTTAACGATGAAATCAGTTAAAGATGAAATCAGTTACAGATGAAATCAGCTACAGATGAAATCAGTTACATGAAGATTAAATCAGTTAACGATGAAATCAGTTAAAGATGAAATCAGTTAACGATGAAATCAGTTAAATGAAGATGAAATCAGTTAACGATGAAATCAGTTAAAGATGAAATCAGTTAAATGAAGATGAAATCAGTTAACGATGAAATCAGTTAAATGAAGATGAAATCAGTTAACGATGAAATCAGTTAACGATGAAATCAGTTAAATGAAGATGAAATCAGTTAACGATGAAATCAGTTAAAGATGAAATCAGTTAAATGAAGATGAAATCAGTTAACGATGAAATCAGTTAAAGATGAAATCAGTTAACGATGAAATCAGTTAAAGATGAAATCAGTTAAATGAAGATGAAATCAGTTAACGATGAAATCAGTTAAAGATGACATCAGTTAAATGAAGATGAAATCAGTTAAAGATGACATCAGTTAAATGAAGATGAAATCAGTTAACGATGAAATCAGTTAAATGAAGATGAAATCAGTTAAAGATGAAATCAGTTAAATGAAGAATGAAAATGAAATCAGTTAAATGAAGATGAAATCAGTTAACGATGAAATCAGTTAAATGAAGATGAAATCAGTTAACGATGAAATCAGTTAAATGAAGATGAAATCAGTTAAAGATGAAATCAGTTACAGATGAAATCAGTTACATGAAGATTAAATCAGGTAACGATGAAATCAGTTAAAGATGAAATCAGTTAACGATGAAATCAGTTAAAGATGAAATCAGTTAACGATGAAATCAGTTAAATGAAGATGAAATCAGTTAACGATGAAATCAGTTAAATGAAGATGAAATCAGTTAAATGAAGATGAAATCAGTTAAATGAAGATGAAATCAGTTACAGATGAAATCAGTTACATGAAGATTAAATCAGTTAACGATGAAATCAGTTAAAGATGAAATCAGTTAACGATGAAATCAGTTAAATGAAGAATGAAAATGAAATCAGTTAAATGAAGACGAAATCAGTTAACGATGAAATCAGTTAAAGATGAAATCAGTTAAATGAAGATGAAATCAGTTAACGATGAAATCAGTTAAAGATGAAATCAGTTACAGATGAAATCAGTTACATGAAGATCAAATCAGTTAACGATGAAATCAGTTAAAGATGAAATCAGTTAAATGAAGATGAAATCAGTTAACGATGAAATCAGTTACATGAAGATTAAATCAGTTAAAGATGAAATCAGTTAAAGATGAAATCAGTTACAGATGAAATCAGTTACATGAAGATTAAATCAGTTAACGATGAAATCAGTTAAAGATGAAATCAGTTAACGATGTAATCAGTTAAATGAAGATGAAATCAGTTAACGATGAAATCAGTTAAAGATGAAATCAGTTAAATGAAGATGAAATCAGTTAACGATGAAATCAGTTAAATGAAGATGAAATCAGTTAACGATGAAATCAGTTAACGATGAAATCAGTTAAATGAAGATGAAATCAGTTAACGATGAAATCAGTTAACGATGAAATCAGTTAAATGAAGATGAAATCAGTTAACGATGAAATCAGTTAAATGAAGATGAAATCAGTTAAAGATGAAATCAGTTAAATGAAGATGAAATCAGTTAACGATGAAATAAGTTAAATGAAGATGAAATCAGTTAACGATGAAATCAGTTAAAGATGAAATCAGTTACAGATGAAATCAGCTACAGATGAAATCAGTTACATGAAGATTAAATCAGTTAACGATGAAATCAGTTAAAGATGAAATCAGTTAACGATGAAATCAGTTAAATGAAGATGAAATCAGTTAACGATGAAATCAGTTAAAGATGAAATCAGTTAAATGAAGATGAAATCAGTTAACGATGAAATCAGTTAAATGAAGATGAAATCAGTTAACGATGAAATCAGTTAACGATGAAATCAGTTAAATGAAGATGAAATCAGTTAACGATGAAATCAGTTAAAGATGAAATCAGTTAAATGAAGATGAAATCAGTTAACGATGAAATCAGTTAAAGATGAAATCAGTTAACGATGAAATCAGTTAAAGATGAAATCAGTTAAATGAAGATGAAATCAGTTAACGATGAAATCAGTTAAAGATGACATCAGTTAAATGAAGATGAAATCAGTTAAAGATGACATCAGTTAAATGAAGATGAAATCAGTTAACGATGAAATCAGTTAAATGAAGATGAAATCAGTTAAAGATGAAATCAGTTAAATGAAGAATGAAAATGAAATCAGTTAAATGAAGATGAAATCAGTTAACGATGAAATCAGTTAAATGAAGATGAAATCAGTTAACGATGAAATCAGTTAAATGAAGATGAAATCAGTTAAAGATGAAATCAGTTACAGATGAAATCAGTTACATGAAGATTAAATCAGGTAACGATGAAATCAGTTAAAGATGAAATCAGTTAACGATGAAATCAGTTAAAGATGAAATCAGTTAACGATGAAATCAGTTAAATGAAGATGAAATCAGTTAACGATGAAATCAGTTAAATGAAGATGAAATCAGTTAAATGAAGATGAAATCAGTTAAATGAAGATGAAATCAGTTACAGATGAAATCAGTTACATGAAGATTAAATCAGTTAACGATGAAATCAGTTAAAGATGAAATCAGTTAACGATGAAATCAGTTAAATGAAGAATGAAAATGAAATCAGTTAAATGAAGACGAAATCAGTTAACGATGAAATCAGTTAAAGATGAAATCAGTTAAATGAAGATGAAATCAGTTAACGATGAAATCAGTTAAAGATGAAATCAGTTACAGATGAAATCAGTTACATGAAGATCAAATCAGTTAACGATGAAATCAGTTAAAGATGAAATCAGTTAAATGAAGATGAAATCAGTTAACGATGAAATCAGTTACATGAAGATTAAATCAGTTAAAGATGAAATCAGTTAACGATGAAATCAGTTGCATGAAGATTAAATCAGTTAACGATGAAATCAGTTAAAGATGAAATCAGTTAACGATGAAATCAGTTAACGATGAAATCAGTTAACGATGAAATCAGTTAAATGAAGATGAAATCAGTTAACGATGAAATCAGTTAACGATGAAATCAGTTAACGATGAAATCAGTTAAATGAAGATGAAATCAGTTAACGATGAAATCAGTTAAATGAAGATGAAATCAGTTAACGATGAAATCAGTTAACGATGAAATCAGTTAAATGAAGATGAAATCAGTTAACGATGAAATCAGTTAAATGAAGATGAAATCAGTTAACGATGAAATCAGTTAAAGATGAAATCAGTTACAGATGAAATCAGTTACAGATGAAATCAGTTAAATGAAGAATGAAAATGAAATCAGTTAAATGAAGATGAAATCAGTTAACGATGAAATCAGTTAACGATGAAATCAGTTAAATGAAGATGAAATCAGTTAACGATGAAATCAGTTAAATGAAGATGAAATCAGTTAACGATGAAATCAGTTAAATGAAGAATGAAAATGAAATCAGTTAAATGAAGATGAAATCAGTTAACGATGAAATCAGTTAAAGATGAAATCAGTTAAATGAAGATGAAATCAGTTAACGATGAAATCAGTTAAATGAAGATGAAATCAGTTAAAGATGAAATCAGTTAAATGAAGATGAAATCAGTCAACGATGAAATCAGTTAAAGATGAAATCAGTTAAATGAAGATGAAATCAGTTAACGATGAAATCAGTTAAATGAAGATGAAATCAGTTAACGATGAAATCAGTTAAAGATGAAATCAGTTACAGATGAAATCAGTTACATGAAGATGAAATCAGTTAACGATGAAATCAGTTAAATGAAGATGAAATCAGTTAACGATGAAATCAGTTAAAGATGAAATCAGTTAAATGAAGATGAAATCAGTTAACGATGAAATCAGTTAAATGAAGATGAAATCAGTTAACGATGAAATCAGTTAAAGATGAAATCAGTTACAGATGAAATCAGTTACATGAAGATTAAATCAGTTAACGATGAAATCAGTTAAAGATGAAATCAGTTAACGATGAAATCAGTTAAATGAAGAATGAAAATGAAATCAGTTAAATGAAGATGAAATCAGTTAACGATGAAATCAGTTAAAGATGAAATCAGTTAAATGAAGATGAAATCAGTTAACGATGAAATCATTTAAATGAAGATGAAATCAGTTAACGATGAAATCAGTTAAAGATGAAATCAGTTAAATGAAGATGAAATCAGTTAACGATGAAATCAGTTAAATGAAGATGAAATCAGTTAACGATGAAATCAGTTAAAGATGAAATCAGTTAAATGAAGATGAAATCAGTTAACGATGAAATCAGTTAAATGAAGATGAAATCAGTTAACGATGAAATCAGTTAACGATGAAATCAGTTAAAGATGAAATCAGTTAACGATGAAATCAGTTAAAGATGAAATCAGTTAAATGAAGATGAAATCAGTTAAAGATGAAATCAGTTAAACGAAGATGAAATCAGTTAACGATGAAATCAGTTAAATGAAGATGAAATCAGTTAACGATGAAATCAGTTAAAGATGAAATCAGTTACAGATGAAATCAGTTAACGATGAAATCAGTTAAAGATGAAATCAGTTCAATGAAGATGAAATCAGTTAACGATGAAATCAGTTAAATGAAGATGAAATCAGTTAACGATGAAATCAGTTACATGAAGATTAAATCAGTTAAAGATGAAATCAGTTAACGATGAAATCAGTTGAATGAAGATTAAATCAGTTAACGATGAAATCAGTTAAAGATGAAATCAGTTAACGATGAAATCAGTTAACGATGAAATCAGTTAAATGAAGATGAAATCAGTTAACGATGAAATCAGTTACAGATGAAATCAGTTACATGAAGATGAAATCAGTTAACGATGAAATCAGTTAAATGAAGATGAAATCAGTTAACGATGAAATCAGTTAAAGATGAAATCAGTTACAGATGAAATCAGTTACATGAAGATTAAATCAGTTAACGATGAAATCAGTTAAAGATGAAATCAGTTAACGATGAAATCAGTTAAATGAAGATGAAATCAGTTAACGATGAAATCAGTTAAAGATGAAATCAGTTAAATGAAGATGAAATCAGTTAACGATGAAATCAGTTAAATGAAGATGAAATCAGTTAACGATGAAATCAGTTAACGATGAAATCAGTTAAATGAAGATGAAATCAGTTAACGATGAAATCAGTTAAATGAAGATGAAATCAGTTAACGATGAAATCAGTTAAATGAAGATGAAATCAGTTAAAGATGAAATCAGTTAAATGAAGATGAAATCAGTTAACGATGAAATAAGTTAAATGAAGATGAAATCAGTTAACGATGAAATCAGTTAAAGATGAAATCAGTTACAGATGAACTCAGTTACATGAAGATTAAATCAGTTAACGATGAAATCAGTTAAAGATTAAATCAGTTAACGATGAAATCAGTTAAAGATTAAATCAGTTAACGATGAAATCAGTTAAATGAAGATGAAATCAGTTAACGATGAAATCAGTTAAATGAAGATGAAATCAGTTAACGATGAAATCATTTAACGATGAAATCAGTTAAATGAAGATGAAATCAGTTAAATGAAGATGAAATCAGTTAACGATGAAATCAGTTCACGATGAAATCAGTTAAATGAAGATGAAATCAGTTAACGATGAAATCAGTTAAAGATGAAATCAGCTACAGATGAAATCAGTTACATGAAGATTAAATCAGTTAACGATGAAATCAGTTAAAGATGAAATCAGTTAACGATGAAATCAGTTAAATGAAGATGAAATCAGTTAACGATGAAATCAGTTAAAGATGAAATCAGTTAAATGAAGATGAAATCAGTTAACGATGAAATCAGTTAACGATGAAATCAGTTAAATGAAGATGAAATCAGTTAAATGAAGATGAAATCAGTTAAAGATGAAATCAGTTAAATGAAGATGAAATCAGTTAACGATGAAATCAGTTAAAGATGAAATCAGTTACAGATGAAATCAGTTAACGATGAAATCAGTTAAAGATGAAATCAGTTCAATGAAGATGAAATCAGTTAACGATGAAATCAGTTAAATGAAGATGAAATCAGTTAACGATGAAATCAGTTACATGAAGATTAAATCAGTTAAAGATGAAATCAGTTAACGATGAAATCAGTTGAATGAAGATTAAATCAGTTAACGATGAAATCAGTTAAAGATGAAATCAGTTAACGATGAAATCAGTTAACGATGAAATCAGTTAAATGAAGATGAAATCAGTTAACGATGAAATCAGTTACAGATGAAATCAGTTACATGAAGATGAAATCAGTTAACGATGAAATCAGTTAAATGAAGATGAAATCAGTTAACGATGAAATCAGTTAAAGATGAAATCAGTTAAATGAAGATGAAATCAGTTAACGATGAAATCAGTTAAATGAAGATGAAATCAGTTAACGATGAAATCAGTTAAAGATGAAATCAGTTACAGATGAAATCAGTTACATGAAGATTAAATCAGTTAACGATGAAATCAGTTAAAGATGAAATCAGTTAACGATGTAATCAGTTAAATGAAGATGAAATCAGTTAACGATGAAATCAGTTAAAGATGAAATCAGTTAAATGAAGATGAAATCAGTTAACGATGAAATCAGTTAAATGAAGATGAAATCAGTTAACGATGAAATCAGTTAACGATGAAATCAGTTAAATGAAGATGAAATCAGTTAACGATGAAATCAGTTAACGATGAAATCAGTTAAATGAAGATGAAATCAGTTAACGATGAAATCAGTTAAATGAAGATGAAATCAGTTAAAGATGAAATCAGTTAAATGAAGATGAAATCAGTTAACGATGAAATAAGTTAAATGAAGATGAAATCAGTTAACGATGAAATCAGTTAAAGATGAAATCAGTTACAGATGAACTCAGTTACATGAAGATTAAATCAGTTAACGATGAAATCAGTTAAAGATTAAATCAGTTAACGATGAAATCAGTTAAAGATTAAATCAGTTAACGATGAAATCAGTTAAATGAAGATGAAATCAGTTAACGATGAAATCAGTTAAATGAAGATGAAATCAGTTAACGATGAAATCATTTAACGATGAAATCAGTTAAATGAAGATGAAATCAGTTAAATGAAGATGAAATCAGTTAACGATGAAATCAGTTCACGATGAAATCAGTTAAATGAAGATGAAATCAGTTAACGATGAAATCAGTTAAAGATGAAATCAGCTACAGATGAAATCAGTTACATGAAGATTAAATCAGTTAACGATGAAATCAGTTAAAGATGAAATCAGTTAACGATGAAATCAGTTAAATGAAGATGAAATCAGTTAACGATGAAATCAGTTAAAGATGAAATCAGTTAAATGAAGATGAAATCAGTTAACGATGAAATCAGTTAAATGAAGATGAAATCAGTTAACGATGAAATCAGTTAACGATGAAATCAGTTAAATGAAGATGAAATCAGTTAACGATGAAATCAGTTAAAGATGAAATCAGTTAAATGAAGATGAAATCAGTTAACGATGAAATCAGTTAAAGATGAAATCAGTTAACGATGAAATCAGTTAAAGATGAAATCAGTTAAATGAAGATGAAATCAGTTAACGATGAAATCAGTTAAAGATGACATCAGTTAAATGAAGATGAAATCAGTTAAAGATGACATCAGTTAAATGAAGATGAAATCAGTTAACGATGAAATCAGTTAAATGAAGATGAAATCAGTTAAAGATGAAATCAGTTAAATGAAGAATGAAAATGAAATCAGTTAAATGAAGATGAAATCAGTTAACGATGAAATCAGTTAAATGAAGATGAAATCAGTTAACGATGAAATCAGTTAAATGAAGATGAAATCAGTTAAAGATGAAATCAGTTACAGATGAAATCAGTTACATGAAGATTAAATCAGGTAACGATGAAATCAGTTAAAGATGAAATCAGTTAACGATGAAATCAGTTAAAGATGAAATCAGTTAACGATGAAATCAGTTAAATGAAGATGAAATCAGTTAACGATGAAATCAGTTAAATGAAGATGAAATCAGTTAAATGAAGATGAAATCAGTTAAATGAAGATGAAATCAGTTACAGATGAAATCAGTTACATGAAGATTAAATCAGTTAACGATGAAATCAGTTAAAGATGAAATCAGTTAACGATGAAATCAGTTAAAGATGAAATCAGTTAAATGAAGATGAAATCAGTTAACGATGAAATCAGTTACATGAAGATTAAATCAGTTAAAGATGAAATCAGTTAACGATGAAATCAGTTGCATGAAGATTATATCAGTTAACGATGAAATCAGTTAAAGATGAAATCAGTTAACGATGAAATCAGTTAACGATGAAATCAGTTAACGATGAAATCAGTTAAATGAAGATGAAATCAGTTAACGATGAAATCAGTTAACGATGAAATCAGTTAAATGAAGATGAAATCAGTTAACGATGAAATCAGTTAAATGAAGATGAAATCAGTTAACGATGAAATCAGTTAACGATGAAATCAGTTAAATGAAGATGAAATCAGTTAACGATGAAATCAGTTAAATGAAGATGAAATCAGTTAACGATGAAATCAGTTAAAGATGAAATCAGTTACAGATGAAATCAGTTACAGATGAAATCAGTTAAATGAAGAATGAAAATGAAATCAGTTAAATGAAGATGAAATCAGTTAACGATGAAATCAGTTAACGATGAAATCAGTTAAATGAAGATGAAATCAGTTAACGATGAAATCAGTTAAATGAAGATGAAATCAGTTAACGATGAAATCAGTTAAATGAAGAATGAAAATGAAATCAGTTAAATGAAGATGAAATCAGTTAACGATGAAATCAGTTAAAGATGAAATCAGTTAAATGAAGATGAAATCAGTTAACGATGAAATCAGTTAAATGAAGATGAAATCAGTTAAAGATGAAATCAGTTAAATGAAGATGAAATCAGTCAACGATGAAATCAGTTAAAGATGAAATCAGTTAAATGAAGATGAAATCAGTTAACGATGAAATCAGTTAAATGAAGATGAAATCAGTTAACGATGAAATCAGTTAAAGATGAAATCAGTTACAGATGAAATCAGTTACATGAAGATGAAATCAGTTAACGATGAAATCAGTTAAATGAAGATGAAATCAGTTAACGATGAAATCAGTTAAAGATGAAATCAGTTAAATGAAGATGAAATCAGTTAACGATGAAATCAGTTAAATGAAGATGAAATCAGTTAACGATGAAATCAGTTAAAGATGAAATCAGTTACAGATGAAATCAGTTACATGAAGATTAAATCAGTTAACGATGAAATCAGTTAAAGATGAAATCAGTTAACGATGAAATCAGTTAAATGAAGATGAAATCAGTTAACGATGAAATCAGTTAAAGATGAAATCAGTTAAATGAAGATGAAATCAGTTAACGATGAAATCAGTTAAAGATGAAATCAGTTAACGATGAAATCAGTTAACGATGAAATCAGTTAAATGAAGATGAAATCAGTTAACGATGAAATCAGTTAAAGATGAAATCAGTTAAATGAAGATGAAATCAGTTAACGATGAAATCAGTTAAAGATGAAATCAGTTACAGATGAAATCAGTTACATGAAGATTAAATCAGTTAACGATGAAATCAGTTAAAGATGAAATCAGTTAAATGAAGATGAAATCAGTTAACGATGAAATCAGTTAAATGAAGATGAAATCAGTTAAAGATGAAATCAGTTAAATGAAGATGAAATCAGTTAACGATGAAATCAGTTAAATGAAGATGAAATCAGTTAACGATGAAATCAGTTACATGAAGATGAAATCAGTTAACGATGAAATCAGTTAAATGAAGATGAAATCAGTTAAAGATGAAATCAGTTAAATGAAGATGAAATCAGTTAACGATGAAATCAGTTAAATGAAGATGAAATCAGTTAACGATGAAATCAGTTAAAGATGAAATCAGTTACAGATGAACTCAGTTACATGAAGATTAAATCAGTTAACGATGAAATCAGTTAAAGATGAAATCAGTAAACGATGAAATCAGTTAAAGATGAAATCAGTTAACGATGAAATCAGTTAAATGAAGATGAAATCAGTTAACGATGAAATCAGTTAAATGAAGATGAAATCAGTTAACGATGAAATCAGTTAACGATGAAATCAGTTAAATGAAGATGAAATCAGTTAACGATGAAATCAGTTAAAGATGAAATCAGTTAAATGAAGATGAAATCAGTTAACGATGAAATCAGTTAAAGATGAAATCAGTTACAGATGAAATCAGTTACATGAAGATTAAATCAGTTAACGATGAAATCAGTTAAAGATGAAATCAGTTAAATGAAGATGAAATCAGTTAACGATGAAATCAGTTAAATGAAGATGAAATCAGTTAACGATGAAATCAGTTAAAGATGAAATCAGTTACAGATGAAATCAGTTACATGAAGATGAAATCAGTTAACGATGAAATCAGTTAAATGAAGATGAAATCAGTTAACGATGAAATCAGTTAAATGAAGATGAAATCAGTTAACGATGAAATCAGTTAAATGAAGATGAAATCAGTTAACGATGAAATCAGTTAAAGATGAACAGTTACAGATGAACTCAGTTACATGAAGATTAAATCAGTTAACGATGAAATCAGTTAAAGATGAAATCAGTTAACGATGAAATCAGTTAAAGATGAAATCAGTTAACGATGAAATCAGTTAAATGAAGATGAAATCAGTTAACGATGAAATCAGTTAAATGAAGATGAAATCAGTTAACGATGAAATCAGTTAACGATGAAATCAGTTAAATGAAGATGAAATCAGTTAACGATGAAATCAGTTAAATGAAGATGAAATCAGTTAACGATGAAATCAGTTAAAGATGAAATCAGTTACAGATGAAATCAGTTAAATGAAGAATGAAAATGAAATCAGTTAAATGAAGATGAAATCAGTTAACGATGAAATCAGTTAAAGATGAAATCAGTTAAATGAAGATGAAATCAGTTAACGATGAAATCAGTTAAATGAAGATGAAATCAGTTAAAGATGAAATCAGTTAAATGAAGATGAAATCAGTTAACGATGAAATCAGTTAAATGAAGATGAAATCAGTCAACGATGAAATCAGTTAAAGATGAAATCAGTTAAATGAAGATGAAATCAGTTAACGATGAAATCAGTTAAATGAAGATGAAATCAGTTAACGATGAAATCAGTTAAAGATGAAATCAGTTACAGATGAAATCAGTTACATGAAGATGAAATCAGTTAACGATGAAATCAGTTAAATGAAGATGAAATCAGTTAACGATGAAATCAGTTAAAGATGAAATCAGTTAAATGAAGATGAAATCAGTTAACGATGAAATCAGTTAAATGAAGATGAAATCAGTTAACGATGAAATCAGTTAAAGATGAAATCAGTTACAGATGAAATCAGTTACATGAAGATTAAATCAGTTAACGATGAAATCAGTTAAAGATGAAATCAGTTAACGATGAAATCAGTTAAATGAAGATGAAATCAGTTAACGATGAAATCAGTTAAAGATGAAATCAGTTAAATGAAGATGAAATCAGTTAACGATGAAATCAGTTAAAGATGAAATCAGTTAACGATGAAATCAGTTAACGATGAAATCAGTTAAATGAAGATGAAATCAGTTAACGATGAAATCAGTTAAAGATGAAATCAGTTAAATGAAGATGAAATCAGTTAACGATGAAATCAGTTAAAGATGAAATCAGTTACAGATGAAATCAGTTACATGAAGATTAAATCAGTTAACGATGAAATCAGTTAAAGATGAAATCAGTTAAATGAAGATGAAATCAGTTAACGATGAAATCAATTAAATGAAGATGAAATCAGTTAACGATGAAATCAGTTACATGAAGATGAAATCAGTTAAAGATGAAATCAGTTACAGATGAACTCAGTTACATGAAGATTAAATCAGTTAACGATGAAATCAGTTAAAGATGAAATCAGTTAACGATGAAATCAGTTAAAGATGAAATCAGTTAACGATGAAATCAGTTAAATGAAGATGAAATCAGTTAACGATGAAATCAGTTAAATGAAGATGAAATCAGTTAACGATGAAATCAGTTAACGATGAAATCAGTTAAATGAAGATGAAATCAGTTAACGATGAAATCAGTTAAAGATGAAATCAGTTAAATGAAGATGAAATCAGTTAACGATGAAATCAGTTAAAGATGAAATCAGTTAAATGAAGATGAAATCAGTTAACGATGAAATCAGTTACAGATGAAATCAGTTAAATGAAGATGAAATCAGTTAACGATGAAATCAGTTAAATGAAGATGAAATCAGTTAAAGATGAAATCAGTTAAATGAAGATGAAATCAGTTAAAGATGAAATCAGTTACAGATGAAATCAGTTACATGAAGATTAAATCAGTTATCGATGAAATCAGTTAAAGATGAAATCAGTTAACGATGAAATCAGTTAACGATGAAATCAGTTAAATGAAGATGAAATCAGTTAACGATGAAATCAGTTAAAGATGAAATCAGTTAAATGAAGATGAAATCAATTAACGATGAAATCAGTTAAAGATGAAATCAGTTAAATGAAGATGAAATCAGTTAAAGATTAAATCAGTTAAATGAAGATGAAATCAGTTAACGATGAAATCAGTTAAATGAAGATGAAATCAGTTAACGATGAAATCAGTTAAAGATGAAATCAGTTACAGATGAAATCAGTTACAGATGAAATCAGTTACATGAAGATTAAATCAGTTAACGATGAAATCAGTTAAAGATGAAATCAGTGAACGATGAAATCAGTAAAAGATGAAATCAGTTAACGATGAAATCAGTTAAATGAAGATGAAATCAGTTAACGATGAAATCAGTTAAAGATGAAATCAGTTAAATGAAGATGAAATCAGTTAACGATGAAATCAGTTAAATGAAGATGAAATCAGTTAACGATGAAATCAGTTAACGATGAAATCAGTTAAATGAAGATGAAATCAGTTAACGATGAAATCAGTTAACGATGAAATCAGTTAAAGATGAAATCAGTTAAATGAAGATGAAATCAGTTAACGATGAAATCAGGTAACGATGAAATCAGTTAACGATGAAATCAGTTAAATGAAGATGAAATCAGATAAATGAAGATGAAATCAGTTAACGATGAAATCAGTTAAAGATGAAATCAGTTACAGATGAAATCAGTTACATGTAGATTAAATCAGTTAACGATGAAATCAGTTAAAGATGAAATCAGTTAACGATGAAATCAGTTAAATGAAGAATGAAAATGAAATCAGTTAAATGAAGATGAAATCAGTTAACGATGAAATCAGTTAAATGAAGATGAAATCAGTTAACGATGAAATCAGTTAAATGAAGATGAAATCAGTCAACGATGAAATCAGTTAAAGATGAAATCAGTTACAGATGAAATCAGTTAAAGATGAAATCAGTTAACGATGAAATCAGTTAAATGAAGATGAAATCAGTTAACGATGAAATCAGTTAAAGATGAAATCATTTAAATGAAGATGAAATCAGTTAACGATTAAATCATTTAAATGAAGATGAAATCAGTTAACGATGAAATCAGTTAAAGATGAAATCATTTAAATGAAGATGAAATCAGTTAACGATTAAATCAGTTAAATGAAGATGAAATCAGTTAACGATGAAATCAGTTAACGATGAAATCAGTTAAATGAAGATGAAATCAGTTAACGATGAAATCAGTTAAATGAAGATGAAATCAGTTAACGATGAAATCAGTTAAACATGAAATCAGTTACAGATGAAATCAGTTACATGAAGATAAAATCAGTTAACGATGAAATCAGTTAAAGATGAAATCAGTTAAATGAAGAATGAAAATGAAATCAGTTAAATGAAGATGAAATCAGTTAACGATGAAATCAGTTAAGATGAAATCAGTTAAATGAAGATGAAATCAGTTAACGATGAAATCAGTTAAATGAAGATGAAATCAGTTAACGATGAAATCAGTTAAATGAAGAATGAAAATGAAATCAGTTAAATGAAGATGAAATCAGTTAACGATGAAATCAGTTAAAGATGAAATCAGTTAAATGAAGATGAAATCAGTTAACGATGAAATCAGTTAAAGATGAAATCAGTTAACGATGAAATCAGTTAAATGAAGAATGAAAATGAAATCAGTTAAATGAAGATGAAATCAGTTAACGATGAAATCAGTTAAAGATGAAATCAGTTAACGATGAAATCAGTTAAAGATGAAATCAGTTAAAGATGAAATCAGTTAACGATGAAATCAGTTAAATGAAGATGAAATCAGTTAACGATGAAATCAGTTAAAGATGAAATCAGTTAACGATGAAATCAGTTAAATGAAGATGAAATCAGTTAACGATGAAATCAGTTAAAGATGAAATCATTTAAATGAAGATGAAATCAGTTAACGATTAAATCATTTAAATGAAGATGAAATCAGTTAACGATGAAATCAGTTAAAGATGAAATCATTTAAATGAAGATGAAATCAGTTAACGATTAAATCAGTTAAATGAAGATGAAATCAGTTAACGATTAAATCAGTTAAATGAAGATGAAATCAGTTAACGATGAAATCAGTTAACGATGAAATCAGTTAAATGAAGATGAAATCAGTTACAGATGAAATCAGTTACATGAAGATGAAATCAGTTAACGATGAAATCAGTTAAAGATGAAATCAGTTAAATGAAGAATGAAAATGAAATCAGTTAAATGAAGATGAAATCAGTGAACGATGAAATCAGTTAAATGAAGATGAAATCAGTTAACGATGAAATCAGTTAAAGATGAAATCAGTTAAATGAAGATGAAATCAGTTAACGATTAAATCAGTTAAATGAAGATGAAATCAGTTAACGATGAAATCAGTTAACGATGAAATCAGTTAAATGAAGATGAAATCAGTTAACGATGAAATCAGTTAAATGAAGATGAAATCAGTTAACGATGAAATCAGTTAAACATGAAATCAGTTACAGATGAAATCAGTTACATGAAGATTAAATCAGTTAACGATGAAATCAGTTAAAGATGAAATCAGTTAAATGTAGATGAAATCAGTTAACGATGAAATCAGTTAAATGAAGATGAAATCAGTTAACGATGAAATCAGTTAAATGAAGATGAAATCAGTTAACGATGAAATCAGTTAAATGAAGATGAAATCAGTTAACGATGAAATCAGTTAAAGATGAAATCAGTTACAGATGAAATCAGTTACATGAAGATTAAATCAGTTAACGATGAAATCAGTTAAAGATGAAATCAGTTAACAATGAAATCAGTTAAAGATGAAATCAGTTAACGATGAAATGAGTTAAAGATGAAATCAGTTAAATGAAGATGAAATCAGTTAACGATGAAATCAGTTAAATGAAGATGAAATCAGTTAACGATGAAATCAGTTAAAGATGAAATCAGTTACAGATGAAATCAGTTACATGAAGATTAAATCAGTTAACGATGAAATCAGTTAAAGATGAAATCAGTGACCGATGAAATCAGTTAAAGATGAAATCAGTTAACGATGAAATCAGTTAAATGAAGATGAAATCAGTTAACGATGAAATCAGTTAAATGAAGATGAAATCAGTTAACGATGAAATCAGTTAAAGATGAAATCAGTAAAATGAAGATGAAATCAGTTAACGATGAAATCAGTTAAATGAAGATGAAATCAGTTAACGATGAAATCAGTTAACGATGAAATCAGTTAACGATGAAATCAGTTAAAGATGAAATCAGTTAAATGAAGATGAAATCAGTTAACGATGAAATCAGTTAAATGAAGATGAAATCAGTTAACGATGAAATCAGTTAAAGATGAAATCAGTTACAGATGAAATCAGTTACATGAAGATTAAATCAGTTAACGATGAAATCAGTTAAAGATGAAATCAGTGAACGATGAAATCAGTTAAAGATGAAATCAGTTAACGATGAAATCAGTTAAATGAAGATGAAATCAGTTAACGATGAAATCAGTTAAATGAAGAATGAAAATGAAATCAGTTAAATGAAGATGAAATCAGTTAAAGATGAAATCAGTTAAATGAAGATGAAATCAGTTAACGATGAAATCAGTTAAATGAAGATGAAATCAGTTAAAGATGAAATCAGTTAAATGAAGATGAAATCAGTTAACGATGAAATCAGTTAAATGAAGATGAAATCAGTCAACGATGAAATCAGTTAACGATGAAATCAGTTAAATGAAGATGAAATCAGTTAACGATGAAATCAGTTAAATGAAGATGAAATCAGTTAACGATGAAATCAGTTAAAGATGAAATCAGTTACAGATGAAATCAGTTACATGAAGATGAAATCAGTTAACGATGAAATCAGTTAAATGAAGATGAAATCAGTTAACGATGAAATCAGTTAAAGATGAAATCAGTTAAATGAAGATGAAATCAGTTAACGATGAAATCAGTTAAATGAAGATGAAATCAGTTAACGATGAAATCAGTTAAAGATGAAATCAGTTACAGATGAAATCAGTTACATGAAGATTAAATCAGTTAACGATGAAATCAGTTAAAGATGAAATCAGTTAACGATGAAATCAGTTAAATGAAGATGAAATCAGTTAACGATGAAATCAGTTAAAGATGAAATCAGTTAAATGAAGATGAAATCAGTTAACGATGAAATCAGTTAAAGATGAAATCAGTTAACGATGAAATCAGTTAACGATGAAATCAGTTAAATGAAGATGAAATCAGTTAACGATGAAATCAGTTAAAGATGAAATCAGTTAAATGAAGATGATATCAGTTAACGATGAAATCAGTTAAAGATGAAATCAGTTACAGATGAAATCAGTTACATGAAGATTAAATCAGTTAACGATGAAATCAGTTAAAGATGAAATCAGTTAAATGAAGATGAATTCAGTTAACGATGAAATCAGTTAAATGAAGATGAAATCAGTTAACGATGAAATCAGTTACATGAAGATGAAATCAGTTAAAGATGAAATCAGTTA
This sequence comes from Semicossyphus pulcher, assembly GCF_022749685.1. Classification (NCBI taxonomy): domain Eukaryota; kingdom Metazoa; phylum Chordata; class Actinopteri; order Labriformes; family Labridae; genus Semicossyphus; species Semicossyphus pulcher. The sequence continues at coordinate 517,623 of NW_027211709.1, read as the reverse complement.
CAGATGAACTCAGTTACATGAAGATTAAATCAGTTAACGATGAAATCAGTTAAAGATGAAATCAGTTAACGATGAAATCAGTTAAAGATGAAATCAGTTAACGATGAAATCAGTTAAATGAAGATGAAATCAGTTAACGATGAAATCAGTTAAATGAAGATGAAATCAGTTAACGATGAAATCAGTTAACGATGAAATCAGTTAAATGAAGATGAAATCAGTTAACGATGAAATCAGTTAAAGATGAAATCAGTTAAATGAAGATGAAATCAGTTAACGATGAAATCAGTTAAAGATGAAATCAGTTAAATGAAGATGAAATCAGTTAACGATGAAATCAGTTACAGATGAAATCAGTTAAATGAAGATGAAATCAGTTAACGATGAAATCAGTTAAATGAAGATGAAATCAGTTAAAGATGAAATCAGTTAAATGAAGATGAAATCAGTTAAAGATGAAATCAGTTACAGATGAAATCAGTTACATGAAGATTAAATCAGTTAACGATGAAATCAGTTAAAGATGAAATCAGTTAACGATGAAATCAGTTAACGATGAAATCAGTTAAATGAAGATGAAATCAGTTAACGATGAAATCAGTTAAAGATGAAATCAGTTAAATGAAGATGAAATCAATTAACGATGAAATCAGTTAAAGATGAAATCAGTTAAATGAAGATGAAATCAGTTAAAGATTAAATCAGTTAAATGAAGATGAAATCAGTTAACGATGAAATCAGTTAAATGAAGATGAAATCAGTTAACGATGAAATCAGTTAAAGATGAAATCAGTTACAGATGAAATCAGTTACATGAAGATTAAATCAGTTAACGATGAAATCAGTTAAAGATGAAATCAGTGAACGATGAAATCAGTTAAAGATGAAATCAGTTAACGATGAAATCAGTTAAATGAAGATGAAATCAGTTAACGATGAAATCAGTTAAAGATGAAATCAGTTAAATGAAGATGAAATCAGTTAACGATGAAATCAGTTAAATGAAGATGAAATCAGTTAACGATGAAATCAGTTAACGATGAAATCAGTTAAATGAAGATGAAATCAGTTAACGATGAAATCAGGTAACGATGAAATCAGTTAACGATGAAATCAGTTAAATGAAGATGAAATCAGATAAATGAAAATGAAATCAGTTAACGATGAAATCAGTTAAAGATGAAATCAGTTACAGATGAAATCAGTTACATGAAGATTAAATCAGTTAACGATGAAATCAGTTAAAGATGAAATCAGTTAACGATGAAATCAGTTAAATGAAGAATGAAAATGAAATCAGTTAAATGAAGATGAAATCAGTTAACGATGAAATCAGTTAAATGAAGATGAAATCAGTTAACGATGAAATCAGTTAAATGAAGATGAAATCAGTCAACGATGAAATCAGTTAAAGATGAAATCAGTTACAGATGAAATCAGTTAAAGATGAAATCAGTTAACGATGAAATCAGTTAAATGAAGATGCAATCAGTTAACGATGAAATCAGTTAAAGATGAAATCATTTAAATGAAGATGAAATCAGTTAACGATTAAATCATTTAAATGAAGATGAAATCAGTTAACGATGAAATCAGTTAAAGATGAAATCATTTAAATGAAGATGAAATCAGTTAACGATTAAATCAGTTAAATGAAGATGAAATCAGTTAACGATGAAATCAGTTAACGATGAAATCAGTTAAATGAAGATGAAATCAGTTAACGATGAAATCAGTTAAATGAAGATGAAATCAGTTAACGATGAAATCAGTTAAACATGAAATCAGTTACAGATGAAATCAGTTACATGAAGATAAAATCAGTTAACGATGAAATCAGTTAAAGATGAAATCAGTTAAATGAAGATGAAATCAGTTAACGATGAAATCAGTTAAGATGAAATCAGTTAAATGAAGATGAAATCAGTTAACGATGAAATCAGTTAAATGAAGATGAAATCAGTTAACGATGAAATCAGTTAAATGAAGAATGAAAATGAAATCAGTTAAATGAAGATGAAATCAGTTAACGATGAAATCAGTTAAAGATGAAATCAGTTAAATGAAGATGAAATCAGTTAACGATGAAATCAGTTAAAGATGAAATCAGTTAACGATGAAATCAGTTAAATGAAGAATGAAAATGAAATCAGTTAAATGAAGATGAAATCAGTTAACGATGAAATCAGTTAAAGATGAAATCAGTTAACGATGAAATCAGTTAACGATGAAATCAGTTAACGATGAAATCAGTTAAATGAAGATGAAATCAGTTAACGATGAAATCAGTTAAAGATGAAATCAGTTAACGATGAAATCAGTTAAATGAAGATGAAATCAGTTAACGATGAAATCAGTTAAAGATGAAATCATTTAAATGAAGATGAAATCAGTTAACGATTAAATCATTTAAATGAAGATGAAATCAGTTAACGATGAAATCAGTTAAAGATGAAATCAGTTAAATGAAGAATGAAAATGAAATCAGTTAAATGAAGATGAAATCAGTGAACGATGAAATCAGTTAAATGAAGATGAAATCAGTTAACGATGAAATCAGTTAAAGATGAAATCAGTTAAATGAAGATGAAATCAGTTAACGATTAAATCAGTTAAATGAAGATGAAATCAGTTAACGATGAAATCAGTTAACGATGAAATCAGTTAAATGAAGATGAAATCAGTTAACGATGAAATCAGTTAAATGAAGATGAAATCAGTTAACGATGAAATCAGTTAAACATGAAATCAGTTACAGATGAAATCAGTTACATGAAGATTAAATCAGTTAACGATGAAATCAGTTAAAGATGAAATCAGTTAAATGAAGAATGAAAATGAAATCAGTTAAATGAAGATGAAATCAGTGAACGATGAAATCAGTTAAAGATGAAATCAGTTACAGATGAAATCAGTTACATGAAGATTAAATCAGTTAACGATGAAATCAGTTAAAGATGAAATCAGTGAACGATGAAATCAGTTAAAGATGAAATCAGTTAACGATGAAATCAGTTAAATGAAGATGAAATCAGTTAACGATGAAATCAGTTAAATGAAGATGAAATCAGTTAACGATGAAATCAGTTAAAGATGAAATCAGTAAAATGAAGATGAAATCAGTTAACGATGAAATCAGTTAAATGAAGATGAAATCAGTTAACGATGAAATCAGTTAACGATGAAATCAGTTAACGATGAAATCAGTTAAATGAAGATGAAATCAGTTAAAGATGAAATCAGTTAAATGAAGATGAAATCAGTTAACGATGAAATCAGTTAAATGAAGATGAAATCAGTTAACGATGAAATCAGTTAAAGATGAAATCAGTTACAGATGAAATCAGTTACATGAAGATTAAATCAGTTAACGATGAAATCAGTTAAAGATGAAATCAGTGAACGATGAAATCAGTTAAAGATGAAATCAGTTAACGATGAAATCAGTTAAATGAAGATGAAATCAGTTAACGATGAAATCAGTTAAATGAAGAATGAAAATGAAATCAGTTAAATGAAGATGAAATCAGTTAACGATTAAATCAGTTAAAGATGAAATCAGTTAACGATGAAATCAGTTAACGATGAAATCAGTTAAATGAAGATGAAATCAGTTAACGATGAAATCAGTTAAATGAAGAATGAAAATGAAATCAGTTAAATGAAGATGAAATCAGTTAACGATGAAATCAGTTAAAGATGAAATCAGTTAAATGAAGATGAAATCAGTTAACGATGAAATCAGTTAACTGAAGATGAAATCAGTTAAAGATGAAATCAGTTACAGATGAAATCAGTTAACGATGAAATCAGTTAAATGAAGATGAAATCAGTTAACGATGAAATCAGTTAAAGATGAAATCAGTTAAATGAAGATGAAATCAGTTAACGATGAAATCAGTTAAATAAAGATGAAATCAGTTAAAGATGAAATCAGTTACAGATGAAATCAGTTAAATGAAGATGAAATCTGTTAAATGAAGATGAAATCAGTTAACGATGAAATCAGTTAAAGATGAAATCAGTTAAATGAAGATGAAATCAGTTACAGATGAAATCAGTTACAGATGAAATCAGTTAAACATGAAGATTAAATCAGTTAAATGAAGATGAAATCAGTTAAAGATGAAATCAGTTAAATGAAGATGAAATCAGTTAAATGAAGATGAAATCAGTTAACGATGAAATCAGTTAAAGATGAAATCAGTTAAATGAAGATGAAATCAGTTACAGATGAAATCAGTTACATGAAGATTAAATCAGTTAAAGATTAAATCAGTTAAATGAAGATGAAATCAGTTAAAGATGAAATCAGTTAAATGAAGAATGAAAATGAAATCAGTTAAATGAAGATGAAATCAGTTAACGATGAAATCAGTTAAAGATGAAATCAGTTAAATGAAGATGAAATCAGTTAACGATGAAATCAGTTAAAGATGAAATCAGTTAAATGAAGATGAAATCAGTTAACGATGAAATCAGTTAAAGATGAAATCAGTTAAATGAAGATGAAATCAGTTAACGATGAAATCAGTTAAATGAAGATGAAATCAGTTAACGATGAAATCAGTTAAAGATAAAATCAGTTACAGATGAAATCAGTTTCATGAAGATTAAATCAGTTAACGATGAAATCAGTTAAAGATGAAATCAGTTAAATGAAGATGAAATCAGTTAACGATGAAATCAGTTAAATGAAGATGAAATCAGTTAACGATGAAATTAGTTAAAGATGAAATCAGTTAAATGAAGATGAAATCAGTTAACGATGAAATCAGTTAAAGATGAAATCAGTTAAATGAAGATGAAATCAGTTAACGATGAAATCAGTTACAGATGAAATCAGTTACATGAAGATGAAATCAGTTAAAGATGAAATCAGTTAAATGAAGAATGAAATCAGTTACAGATGAAATCAGTTAAATGAAGATGAAATCAGTTAAAGATGAAGTCAGTTACAGATGAAATCAGTTAAATGAAGATGAAATCAGTTACAGATGAAATCAGTTAAATGAAGATGAAATCAGTTAAAGATGAAGTCAGTTACAGATGAAATCAGTTAAATGAAGATGAAATCAGTTAACGATGAAATCAGTTAAAGATGAAATCAGTTAAATGAAGATGAAATCAGTTAACGATGAAATCAGTTAAATGAAGATGAAATCAGTTAACGATGAAATCAGTTAAAGATGAAATCAGTTAAATGAAGATGAAATCAGTTAACGATGAAATCAGTTAAATGAAGATGTAATCAGTTCACGATGAAATCAGTTAAAGATGAAATCAGTTAAATGAAGATGAAATCAGTTAAATGAAGATGAAATCAGTTAACGATAAAATCAGTTAACGATGAAATCAGTTACAGATGAAATCAGTTACATGAAGATTAAATCAGTTAAAGATGAAATCAGTTAAAGATGAAATCAGTTAAATGAAGATGAAATCAGTTAACGATGAAATCAGTTAAAGATAAAATCAGTTACAGATGAAATCAGTTACATGAAGATTAAATCAGTTAACGATGAAATCAGTTAAATGAAGATGAAATCAGTTAACGATGAAATCAGTTAAATGAAGATGAAATCAGTTTACGATGAAATTAGTTAAAGATGAAATCAGTTAAATGAAGATGAAATCAGTTAACGATGAAATCAGTTAAAGATGAAATCAGTTAAATGAAGATGAAATCAGTTAACGATGAAATCAGTTACAGATGAAATCAGTTACATGAAGATGAAATCAGTTAAAGATGAAATCAGTTAAATGAAGAATGAAATCAGTTACAGATGAAATCAGTTAAATGAAGATGAAATCAGTTAACGATGAAATCAGTTACAGATGAAATCAGTTACATGAAGATGAAATCAGTTAAAGATGAAATCAGTTAAATGAAGGATGAAATCAGTTAACGATGAAATCAGTTAAAGATGAAATCAGTTAAATGAAGATGAAATCAGTTAACGATGAAATCAGTTAAAGATGAAATCAGTTAAATGAAGATGAAATCAGTTAACGATGAAATCAGTTATAGATGAAATCAGTTAAATGAAGATGAAATCAGTTAACGATGAAATCAGTTAAATGAAGATGAAATCAGTTAACGATGAAATCAGTTACATGAAGATGAAATCAGTTAACGATGAAATCAGTTAAATGAAGATGAAATCAGTTAACGATGAAATCAGTTAAAGATGAAATCAGTTACAGATGAAATCAGTTACATGAAGATTAAATCAGTTAACGATGAAATCAGTTATAGATGAAATCAGTTAACGATGAAATCAGTTAAATTAAGAATGAAAATGAAATCAGTTAAATGAAGATGAAATCAGTTAACGATGAAATCAGTTACAGATGAAATCAGTTACATGAAGATGAAATCAGTTAACGATGAAATCAGTTAAAGATGAAATCAGTTAACGATGAAATCAGTTAAAGATGAAATCAGTTAAATGAAGATGAAATCAGTTAACGATGAAATCAGTTAAAGATGAAATCAGTTAAATGAAGATGAAATCAGTTAAAGATGAAATCAGTTAAATGAAGATGAAATCAGTTAACGATGAAATCAGTTAAATGAAGATGAAATCAGTTACAGATGAAATCAGTTACATGAAGATTAAATCAGTTAACGATGAAATCAGTTAAAGATGAAATCAGTGAACGATGAAATCAGTTAAAGATGAAATCAGTTAACGATGAAATCAGTTAACGATGAAATCAGTTAAAGATGAAATCAGTTAACGATGAAATCAGTTAAATGAAGATGAAATCAGTTAACGATGAAATCAGTTAACGATGAAATCAGTTAAAGATGAAATCAGTTAACGATGAAATCAGTTAACGATGAAATCAGTTAAATGAAGATGAAATCAGTTAACGATGAAATCAGTTAACGATGAAATCAGTTAAAGATGAAATCAGTTAACGATGAAATCAGTTAAATGATGAATGAAAATGAAATCAGTTAAATGAAGATGAAATCAGTTAACGATGAAATCAGTTAAATGAGGATGAAATCAGTTAACGATGAAATCAGTTAAAGATGAAATCAGTTACAGATGAAATCAGTTACATGAAGATTAAATCAGTTAACGATGAAATCAGTTAAAGATGAAATCAGTTAACGATGAAATCAGTTAAAGATGAAATCAGTTAACGATGAAATCAGTTAAAGATGAAATCAGTTAAATGAAGATGAAATCAGTTAACGATGAAATCAGTTAAATGAAGATGAAATCAGTTAACGATGAAATAAGTTACAGATGAAATCAGTTACATGAAGATGAAATCAGTTAAAGATTAAATCAGTTAAATGAAGATGAAATCAGTTAAAGATGAAATCAGTTAAATGAAGAATGAAAATGAAATCAGTTAAATGAAGATGAAATCAGTTAACGATGAAATCAGTTAACGATGAAATCAGTTAAATGAAGATGAAATCAGTAAACGATGAAATCAGTTAAAGATGAAATCAGTTAAAGATGAAATCAGTTAAATGAAGAATGAAATCAGTTAAAGATGAAATCAGTTAAAGATGAAATCAGTTAAATGAAGAATGAAATCAGTTAACGATGAAATCAGCTACAGATGAAATCAGTTACATGAAGATTAAATCAGTTAAAGATGAAATCAGTTAAATGAAGATGAAATCAGTTAAAGATGAAATCAGTTAAATGAAGAATGAAAATGAAATCAGTTAAATGAAGATGAAATCAGTTAACGATGAAATCAGTTAAAGATGAAATCAGTTACAGATGAAATCAGTTACATGAAGATTAAATCAGTTAAATGAAGATGAAATCAGTTAACGATGAAATCAGTTAAAGATGAAATCAGTTAAATGAAGAATGAAAATGAAATCAGTTAAATGAAGATGAAATCAGTTAACGATGAAATCAGTTAAAGATGAAATCAGTTAAATGAAGATGAAATCAGTTAACGATGAAATCAGTTAAATGAAGATGAAATCAGTTAACGATGAAATCAGTTACAGATGAAATCAGTTACATGAAGATTAAATCAGTTAACGATGAAATCAGTTAAAGATGAAATCAGTTAACGATGAAATCAGTTAAATGAAGAATGAAAATGAAATCAGTTAAATGAAGATGAAATCAGTTAACGATGAAATCAGTTAAAGATGAAATCAGTTAACGATGAAATCAGTTAACGATGAAATCAGTTAAATGAAGATGAAATCAGTTAACGATGAAATCAGTTAAAGATGAAATCAGTTAAAGATGAAATCAGTTACATGAAGATTAAATCAGTTAACGATGAAATCAGTTAAAGATGAAATCAGTGAACGATGAAATCAGTTAAAGATGAAATCAGTTAAATGAAGATGAAATCAGTTAAATGAAGATGAAATCAGTTAACGATGAAATCAGTTAACGACGAAATCAGTTAAATGAAGATGAAATCAGTTAACGATGAAATCAGTTAAAGATGAAATCAGTTAACGATGAAATCAGTTACATGAAGATTAAATCAGTTAACGATGAAATCAGTTAAAGATGAAATCAGTTAACGATGAAATCAGTTAAATGAAGAATGAAAATGAAATCAGTTAAATGAAGATGAAATCAGTTAACGATGAAATCAGTTAAAGATGAAATCAGTTAACGATGAAATCAGTTAACGATGAAATCAGTTAAATGAAGATGAAATCAGTTAACGATGAAATCAGTTAAATGAAGATGAAATCAGTTACAGATGAAATCAGTTAAATGAAGATTAAATCAGTTAACAATGAAATCAGTTAAATGAAGATGAAATCAGTTAACGATGAAATCAGTTAACGATGAAATCAGTTAAAGATGAAATCAGTTAAAGATGAAATCAGTTACAGATGAAATCAGTTACATGAAGATTAAATCAGTTAACGATGAAATCAGTTAAAGATGAAATCAGTTAACGATGAAATCAGTTAAAGATGAAATCAGTTAACGATGAAATCAGTTAAATGAAGATGAAATCAGTTAACGATGAAATCAGTTAAAGATGAAATCAGTTAAATGAAGATGAAATCAGTTAACGATGAAATCAGTTAAATGAAGATGAAATCAGTTAACGATGAAATCAGTTAAATGAAGAATGAAAATGAAATCAGTTAAATGAAGATGAAATCAGTTAACGATGAAATCAGTTAAAGATGAAATCAGTTAACGATGAAATCAGTTAACGATGAAATCAGTTAAATGAAGATGAAATCAGTTAACGATGAAATCAGTTAAAGATGAAATCAGTTAAATGAAGATGAAATCAGTTAACGATGAAATCAGTTAAATGAAGATGAAATCAGTTACATGAAGATGAAATCAGTTAACGATGAAATCAGTTAAAGATGAAATCAGTTACATGAAGATTAAATCAGTTAACGATGAAATCAGTTAAAGATGAAATCAGTTAACGATGAAATCAGTTAAATGAAGATGAAATCAGTTAACGATGAAATCAGTTAAAGATGAAATCAGTTAAATGAAGATGAAATCAGTTAAAGATGAAATCAGTTACAGATGAAATCAGTTACAGATGAAATCAGTTACATGAAGATTAAATCAGTTAAAGATTAAATCAGTTACATGAAGATTAAATCAGTTAAAGATTTAATCAGTTAAATGAAGAATGAAAATGAAATCAGTTAAATGAAGATGAAATCAGTTAACGATGAAATCAGTTAAAGATGAAATCAGTTAAAGATGAAATCAGTTAAATGAAGATGAAATCAGTTAACGATGAAATCAGTTAAAGATGAAATCAGTTAAATGAAGATGAAATCAGTTAAATGAAGATGAAATCAGTTAACGATGAAATCAGTTAAAGATGAAATCAGTTACAGATGAAATCAGTTAACGATGAAATCAGTTAACGATGAAATCAGTTAAATGAAGATGAAATCAGTTAACGATGAAATCAGTTAAAGATGAAATCAGTTAAATGAAGATGAAATCAGTTAACGATGAAATCAGTTAAATGAAGATGAAATCAGTTAACGATGAAATCAGTTAAAGATGAAATCAGTTAAATGAAGATGAAATCAGTTAACGATGAAATCAGTTAAATGAAGATGAAATCAGTTAAATGAAGATGAAATCAGTTAACGATGAAATCAGTTAAAGATGAAATCAGTTACATGAAGATTAAATCAGTTAACGATGAAATCAGTTAAAGATGAAATCAGTTAACGATGAAATCAGTTAAATGAAGATGAAATCAGTTAATGATGAAATCAGTTAAAGATGAAATCAGTTAAATGAAGATGAAATCAGTTAACGATGAAATCAGTTAAATGAAGATGAAATCAGTTAACGATGAAATCAGTTACAGATGAAATCAGTTACATGAAGATTAAATCAGTTAACGATGAAATCAGTTAAAGATGAAATCAGTTAAATGAAGATGAAATCAGTTAACGATGAAATCAGTTAAATGAAGATGAAATCAGTTAACGATGAAATCAGTTAAAGATGAAATCAGTTAAATGAAGATGAAATCAGTTAACGATGAAATCAGTTAAATGAAGATGAAATCAGTTAACGATGAAATCAGTTAAAGATGAAATCAGTTAAATGAAGATGAAATCAGCTAACGATGAAATCAGTTACAGATGAAATCAGTTACAAGAAGATGAAATCAGTTAAAGATGAAATCAGTTAAATGAAGAATGAAATCAGTTAACGATGAAATCAGTTAAAGATGAAATCAGTTAAATGAAGATGAAATCAGTTAACGATGAAATCAGTTAAATGAAGATGAAATCAGTTAACGATGAAATAAGTTACAGATGAAATCAGTTACATGGAGATTAAATCAGTTAAAGATTAAATCAGTTAAATGAAGATGAAATCAGTTAAAGATGAAATCAGTTAAATGAAGATGAAATCAGTTAACGATGAAATCAGTTAACGATGAAATCAGTTAACGATGAAATCAGTTAAATGAAGATGAAATCAGTAAACGATGAAATCAGTTAAAGATGAAATCAGTTAAAGATGAAATCAGTTAAATGAAGAATGAAATCAGTTAAAGATGAAATCAGTTAAAGATGAAATCAGTTAAATGAAGAATGAAATCAGTTAACGATGAAATCAGCTACAGATGAAATCAGTTACATGAAGATTAAATCAGTTAAAGATGAAATCAGTTAAATGAAGATGAAATCAGTTAAAGATGAAATCAGTTAAATGAAGAATGAAAATGAAATCAGTTAAATGAAGATGAAATCAGTTAACGATGAAATCAGTTAAAGATGAAATCAGTTACAGATGAAATCAGTTACATGAAGATTAAATCAGTTAAATGAAGATGAAATCAGTTAACGATGAAATCAGTTAAAGATGAAATCAGTTAAATGAAGAATGAAAATGAAATCAGTTAAATGAAGATGAAATCAGTTAACGATGAAATCAGTTAAAGATGAAATCAGTTAAATGAAGATGAAATCAGTTAACGATGAAATCAGTTAAATGAAGATGAAATCAGTTAACGATGAAATCAGTTAAAGCTGAAATCAGTTACAGATGAAATCAGTTACATGAAGATTAAATCAGTTAACGATGAAATCAGTTAAAGATGAAATCAGTTAACGATGAAATCAGTTAAATGAAGAATGAAAATGAAATCAGTTAAATGAAGATGAAATCAGTTAACGATGAAATCAGTTAAAGATGAAATCAGTTAACGATGAAATCAGTTAACGATGAAATCAGTTAAATGAAGATGAAATCAGTTAACGATGAAATCAGTTAAAGATGAAATCAGTTAAAGATGAAATCAGTTACATGAAGATTAAATCAGTTAACGATGAAATCAGTTAAAGATGAAATCAGTGAACGATGAAATCAGTTAAAGATGAAATCAGTTAAATGAAGATGAAATCAGTTAAATGAAGATGAAATCAGTTAACGATGAAATCAGTTAACGATGAAATCAGTTAAATGAAGATGAAATCAGTTAACGATGAAATCAGTTAAAGATGAAATCAGTTAACGATGAAATCAGTTACATGAAGATTAAATCAGTTAACGATGAAATCAGTTAAAGATGAAATCAGTTAACGATGAAATCAGTTAAATGAAGAATGAAAATGAAATCAGTTAAATGAAGATGAAATCAGTTAACGATGAAATCAGTTAAAGATGAAATCAGTTAACGATGAAATCAGTTAACGATGAAATCAGTTAAATGAAGATGAAATCAGTTAACGATGAAATCAGTTAAATGAAGATGAAATCAGTTACAGATGAAATCAGTTACATGAAGATTAAATCAGTTAACAATGAAATCAGTTAAATGAAGATGAAATCAGTTAACGATGAAATCAGTTAAAGATGAAATCAGTTAAAGATGAAATCAGTTAACGATGAAATCAGTTAAATGAAGATCAAATCAGTTAACGATGAAATCAGTTAAAGATGAAATCAGTTAAATGAAGATGAAATCAGTTAACGATGAAATCAGTTAAATGAAGATGAAATCAGTTAACGATGAAATCAGTTAAATGAAGAATGAAAATGAAATCAGTTAAATGAAGATGAAATCAGTTAAAGATGAAATCAGTTAACGATGAAATCAGTTAACGATGAAATCAGTTAAATGAAGATGAAATCAGTTAACGATGAAATCAGTTAAAGATGAAATCAGTTAAATGAAGATGAAATCAGTTAACGATGAAATCAGTTAAATGAAGATGAAATCAGTTACATGAAGATGAAATCAGTTAACGATGAAATCAGTTAAAGATGAAATCAGTTACATGAAGATTAAATCAGTTAACGATGAAATCAGTTAAAGATGAAATCAGTTAACGATGAAATCAGTTAAATGAAGATGAAATCAGTTAACGATGAAATCAGTTACAGATGAAATCAGTTACAGATGAAATCAGTTACATGAAGATTAAATCAGTTAAAGATTAAATCAGTTACATGAAGATTAAATCAGTTAAAGATTAAATCAGTTAAATGAAGATGAAATCAGTTAAAGATGAAATCAGTTAAATGAAGAATGAAAATTAAATCAGTTAAATGAAGATGAAATCAGTTAACGATGAAATCAGTTAAAGATGAAATCAGTTAAAGATGAAATCAGTTAAATGAAGATGAAATCAGTTAACGATGAAATCAGTTAAAGATGAAATCAGTTAAATGAAGATGAAATCAGTTAAATGAAGATGAAATCAGTTAACGATGAAATCAGTTAAAGATGAAATCAGTTACAGATGAAATCAGTTAACGATGAAATCAGTTAACGATGAAATCAGTTAAATGAAGATGAAATCAGTTAACTATGAAATCAGTTAAAGATGAAATCAGTTAAATGAAGATGAAATCAGTTAACGATGAAATCAGTTAAATGAAGATGAAATCAGTTAACGATGAAATCAGTTAAAGATGAAATCAGTTAAATGAAGATGAAATCAGTTAACGATGAAATCAGTTAAATGAAGATGAAATCAGTTAAATGAAGATGAAATCAGTTAACGATGAAATCAGTTAAAGATGAAATCAGTTACATGAAGATTAAATCAGTTAACGATGAAATCAGTTAAAGATGAAATCAGTTAACGATGAAATCAGTTAAATGAAGATGAAATCAGTTAATGATGAAATCAGTTAAAGATGAAATCAGTTAAATGAAGATGAAATCAGTTAACGATGAAATCAGTTAAATGAAGATGAAATCAGTTAACGATGAAATCAGTTAACGATGAAATCAGTTAACGATGAAATCAGTTAAATGAAGATGAAATCAGTAAACGATGAAATCAGTTAAAGATGAAATCAGTTAAAGATGAAATCAGTTAAATGAAGAATGAAATCAGTTAAAGATGAAATCAGTTAAAGATGAAATCAGTTAAATGAAGAATGAAATCAGTTAACGATGAAATCAGCTACAGATGAAATCAGTTACATGAAGATTAAATCAGTTAAAGATGAAATCAGTTAAATGAAGATGAAATCAGTTAAAGATGAAATCAGTTAAATGAAGAATGAAAATGAAATCAGTTAAATGAAGATGAAATCAGTTAACGATGAAATCAGTTAAAGATGAAATCAGTTACAGATGAAATCAGTTACATGAAGATTAAATCAGTTAAATGAAGATGAAATCAGTTAACGATGAAATCAGTTAAAGATGAAATCAGTTAAATGAAGAATGAAAATGAAATCAGTTAAATGAAGATGAAATCAGTTAACGATGAAATCAGTTAAAGATGAAATCAGTTAAATGAAGATGAAATCAGTTAACGATGAAATCAGTTAAATGAAGATGAAATCAGTTAACGATGAAATCAGTTAAAGCTGAAATCAGTTACAGATGAAATCAGTTACATGAAGATTAAATCAGTTAACGATGAAATCAGTTAAAGATGAAATCAGTTAACGATGAAATCAGTTAAATGAAGAATGAAAATGAAATCAGTTAAATGAAGATGAAATCAGTTAACGATGAAATCAGTTAAAGATGAAATCAGTTAACGATGAAATCAGTTAACGATGAAATCAGTTAAATGAAGATGAAATCAGTTAACGATGAAATCAGTTAAAGATGAAATCAGTTAAAGATGAAATCAGTTACATGAAGATTAAATCAGTTAACGATGAAATCAGTTAAAGATGAAATCAGTGAACGATGAAATCAGTTAAAGATGAAATCAGTTAAATGAAAATGAAATCAGTTAAATGAAGATGAAATCAGTTAACGATGAAATCAGTTAACGACGAAATCAGTTAAATGAAGATGAAATCAGTTAACGATGAAATCAGTTAAAGATGAAATCAGTTAACGATGAAATCAGTTACATGAAGATTAAATCAGTTAACGATGAAATCAGTTAAAGATGAAATCAGTTAACGATGAAATCAGTTAAATGAAGAATGAAAATGAAATCAGTTAAATGAAGATGAAATCAGTTAACGATGAAATCAGTTAAAGATGAAATCAGTTAACGATGAAATCAGTTAAATGAAGATGAAATCAGTTAACGATGAAATCAGTTAAATGAAGATGAAATCAGTTACAGAAGAAATCAGTTAAATGAAGATTAAATCAGTTAACAATGAAATCAGTTAAATGAAGATGAAATCAGTTAACGATGAAATCAGTTAACGATGAAATCAGTTAAAGATGAAATCAGTTACAGATGAAATCAGTTACATGAAGATTAAATCAGTTAACGATGAGATCAGTTAAAGATGAAATCAGTTAACGATGAAATCAGTTAAAGATGAAATCAGTTAAAGATGAAATCAGTTAACGATGAAATCAGTTAAATGAAGATGAAATCAGTTAACGATGAAATCAGTTAAAGATGAAATCAGTTAAATGAAGATGAAATCAGTTAACGATGAAATCAGTTAAATGAAGATGAAATCAGTTAACGATGAAATCAGTTAAATGAAGAATGAAAATGAAATCAGTTAAATGAAGATGAAATCAGTTAACGATGAAATCAGTTAAAGATGAAATCAGTTAACGATGAAATCAGTTAACGATGAAATCAGTTAAATGAAGATGAAATCAGTTAACGATGAAATCAGTTAAAGATGAAATCAGTTAAATGAAGATGAAATCAGTTAACGATGAAATCAGTTAAATGAAGATGAAATCAGTTACATGAAGATGAAATCAGTTAACGATGAAATCAGTTAAAGATGAAATCAGTTACATGAAGATTAAATCAGTTAACGATGAAATCAGTTAAAGATGAAATCAGTTAACGATGAAATCAGTTAAATGAAGATGAAATCAGTTAACGATGAAATCAGTTAAAGATGAAATCAGTTAAATGAAGATGAAATCAGTTAAAGATGAAATCAGTTACAGATGAAATCAGTTACAGATGAAATCAGTTACATGAAGATTAAATCAGTTAAAGATTAAATCAGTTACATGAAGATTAAATCAGTTAAAGATTTAATCAGTTAAATGAAGATGAAATCAGTTAAAGATGAAATCAGTTAAATGAAGAATGAAAATGAAATCAGTTAAATGAAGATGAAATCAGTTAACGATGAAATCAGTTAAAGATGAAATCAGTTAAATGAAGATGAAATCAGTTAACGATGAAATCAGTTAAAGATGAAATCAGTTAAATGAAGATGAAATCAGTTAAATGAAGATGAAATCAGTTAACGATGAAATCAGTTAAAGATGAAATCAGTTACAGATGAAATCAGTTAACGATGAAATCAGTTAACGATGAAATCAGTTAAATGAAGATGAAATCAGTTAACGATGAAATCAGTTAAAGATGAAATCAGTTAAATGAAGATGAAATCAGTTAACGATGAAATCAGTTAAATGAAGATGAAATCAGTTAACGATGAAATCAGTTAAATGAAGATGAAATCAGTTAACGATGAAATCAGTTAAATGAAGATGAAATCAGTTAAATGAAGATGAAATCAGTTAACGATGAAATCAGTTAAAGATGAAATCAGTTACATGAAGATTAAATCAGTTAACGATGAAATCAGTTAAAGATGAAATCAGTTAACGATGAAATCAGTTAAATGAAGATGAAATCAGTTAATGATGAAATCAGTTAAAGATGAAATCAGTTAAATGAAGATGAAATCAGTTAACGATGAAATCAGTTAAATGAAGATGAAATCAGTTAACGATGAAATCAGTTACAGATGAAATCAGTTACATGAAGATTAAATCAGTTAACGATGAAATCAGTTAAAGATGAAATCAGTTAAATGAAGATGAAATCAGTTAACGATGAAATCAGTTAAATGAAGATGAAATCAGTTAACGATGAAATCAGTTAAAGATGAAATCAGTTAAATGAAGATGAAATCAGTTAACGATGAAATCAGTTAAATGAAGATGAAATCAGTTAACGATGAAATCAGTTAAAGATGAAATCAGTTAAATGAAGATGAAATCAGCTAACGATGAAATCAGTTACAGATGAAATCAGTTACAAGAAGATGAAATCAGTTAAAGATGAAATCAGTTAAATGAAGAATGAAATCAGTTAACGATGAAATCAGTTAAAGATGAAATCAGTTAAATGAAGATGAAATCAGTTAACGATGAAATCAGTTAAATGAAGATGAAATCAGTTAACGATGAAATAAGTTACAGATGAAATCAGTTACATGAAGATTAAATCAGTTAAAGATTAAATCAGTTAAATGAAGAATGAAAATGAAATCAGTTAAATGAAGATGAAATCAGTTAACGATGAAATCAGTTAAAGATGAAATCAGTTAACGATGAAATCAGTTAACGATGAATTCAGTTAACGATGAAATCAGTTAAATGAAGATGAAATCAGTAAACGATGAAATCAGTTAAAGATGAAATCAGTTAAAGATGAAATCAGTTAAATGAAGAATGAAATCAGTTAAAGATGAAATCAGTTAAAGATGAAATCAGTTAAAGATGAAATCAGTTAAATGAAGAATGAAATCAGTTAACGATGAAATCAGCTACAGATGAAATCAGTTACATGAAGATTAAATCAGTTAAAGATGAAATCAGTTAAATGAAGATGAAATCAGTTAAAGATGAAATCAGTTAAATGAATAATGAAAATGAAATCAGTTAAATGAAGATGAAATCAGTTAACGATGAAATCAGTTAAAGATGAAATCAGTTACAGATGAAATCAGTTACATGAAGATTAAATCAGTTAAATGAAGATGAAATCAGTTAACGATGAAATCAGTTAAAGATGAAATCAGTTAAATGAAGAATGAAAATGAAATCAGTTAAATGAAGATGAAATCAGTTAACGATGAAATCAGTTAAAGATGAAATCAGTTAAATGAAGATGAAATCAGTTAACGATGAAATCAGTTAAATGAAGATGAAATCAGTTAACGATGAAATCAGTTAAAGCTGAAATCAGTTACAGATGAAATCAGTTACATGAAGATTGAATCAGTTAACGATGAAATCAGTTAAAGATGAAATCAGTTAACGATGAAATCAGTTAAATGAAGAATGAAAATGAAATCAGTTAAATGAAGATGAAATCAGTTAACGATGAAATCAGTTAAAGATGAAATCAGTTAACGATGAAATCAGTTAACGATGAAATCAGTTAAATGAAGATGAAATCAGTTAACGATGAAATCAGTTAAAGATGAAATCAGTTAAAGATGAAATCAGTTAAAGATGAAATCAGTTACATGAAGATTAAATCAGTTAACGATGAAATCAGTTAAAGATGAAATCAGTGAACGATGAAATCAGTTAAAGATGAAATCAGTTAAATGAAGATGAAATCAGTTAAATGAAGATGAAATCAGTTAACGATGAAATCAGTTAACGATGAAATCAGTTAAATGAAGATGAAATCAGTTAACGATGAAATCAGTTAAAGATGAAATCAGTTAACGATGAAATCAGTTACTTGAAGATTAAATCAGTTAACGATGAAATCAGTTAAAGATGAAATCAGTTAACGATGAAATCAGTTAAATGAAGAATGAAAATGAAATCAGTTAAATGAAGATGAAATCAGTTAACGATGAAATCAGTTAAAGATGAAATCAGTTAACGATGAAATCAGTTAACGATGAAATCAGTTAAATGAAGATGAAATCAGTTAACGATGAAATCAGTTAAATGAAGATGAAATCAGTTACAGATGAAATCAGTTACATGAAGATTAAATCAGTTAACAATGAAATCAGTTAAATGAAGATGAAATCAGTTAACGATGAAATCAGTTAACGATGAAATCAGTTAAAGATGAAATCAGTTAAAGATGAAATCAGTTACATGAAGATTAAATCAGTTAACGATGAAATCAGTTAAAGATGAAATCAGTTAACGATGAAATCAGTTAAATGAAGATGAAATCAGTTAACGATGAAATCAGTTAACGATGAAATCAGTTAAATGAAGATGAAATCAGTTAACGATGAAATCAGTTAAAGATGAAATCAGTTAACGATGAAATCAGTTAACGATGAAATCAGTTAAATGAAGATGAAATCAGTTAACGATGAAATCAGTTAAAGATGAAATCAGTTAAAGATGAAATCAGTTACAGATGAAATCAGTTACATGAAGATTAAATCAGTTAACGATGAAATCAGTTAAAGATGAAATCAGTTAACGATGAAATCAGTTAAATGAAGAATGAAAATGAAATCAGTTAAATGAAGATGAAATCAGTTAAATGAAGATGAAATCAGTTAACGATGAAATCAGTTAAATGAAGATGAAATCAGTTAACGATGAAATCAGTTAAATGAAGATGAAATCAGTTAACGATGAAATCAGTTAAAGATGAAATCAGTTACAGATGAAATCAGTTACATGAAGATTAAATCAGTTAACGATGAAATCAGTTAACGATGAAATCAGTTAAATGAAGATGAAATCAGTTAACGATGAAATCAGTTAAAGATGAAATCAGTTAAATGAAGATGAAATCAGTTAACGATGAAATCAGTTAAAGATGAAATCAGTTAAATGAAGATGAAATCAGTTAACGATGAAATCAGTTAAAGATGAAATCAGTTAAATGAAGATGAAATCAGTTAACGATGAAATCAGTTAAAGATGAAATCAGTTAAATGAAGATGAAATCAGTTAAATGAAGATGAAATCAGTTAAATGAAGATGAAATCAGTTAACGATGAAATCAGTTAAAGATGAAATCAGTTAAATGAAGATGAAATCAGTTAAATGAAGATGAAATCAGTTAACGATGAAATCAGTTAAAGATGAAATCAGTTAAATGAAGATGAAATCAGTTAAAGATGAAATCAGTTAACGATGAAATCAGTTAAATGAAGATGAAATCAGTTAACGATGAAATCAGTTAAAGATGAAATCAGTTAACGATGAAATCAGTTAAATGAAGATGAAATCAGTTAAATGAAGATGAAATCAGTTAAATGAAGATGAAATCAGTTAACGATGAAATCAGTTAAATGAAGATGAAATCAGTTACAGATGAAATCAGTTACATGAAGATTAAATCAGTTAACGATGAAATCAGTTAAAGATGAAATCAGTGAACGATGAAATCAGTTAAAGATGAAATCAGTTAACGATGAAATCAGTTAACGATGAAATCAGTTAACGATGAAATCAGTTAAATGAAGATGAAATCAGTTAACGATGAAATCAGTTAACGATGGAATCAGTTAACGATGAAATCAGTTAACGATGAAATCAGTTAAATGAAGATGAAATCAGTTAACGATGAAATCAGTTAACGATGAAATCAGTTAAATGAAGATGAAATCAGTTAAATGAAGATGAAATCAGTTAACGATGAAATCAGTTAAAGATGAAATCAGTTAACGATGAAATCAGTTAAAGATGAAATCAGTTACAGATGAAATCAGTTACATGAAGATTAAATCAGTTAACGATGAAATCAGTTATAGATGAAATCAGTTAACGATGAAATCAGTTAAATGAAGAATGAAAATGAAATCAGTTAAATGAAGATGAAATCAGTTAACGATGAAATCAGTTACAGATGAAATCAGTTACATGAAGATGAAATCAGTTAACGATGAAATCAGTTAAAGATGAAATCAGTTAACGATGAAATCAGTTAAAGATGAAATCAGTTAAATGAAGATGAAATCAGTTAACGATGAAATCAGTTAAAGATGAAATCAGTTAAATGAAGATGAAATCAGTTAAAGATGAAATCAGTTAAATGAAGATGAAATCAGTTAACGATGAAATCAGTTAAATGAAGATGAAATCAGTTACAGATGAAATCAGTTACATGAAGATTAAATCAGTTAACGATGAAATCAGTTAAAGATGAAATCAGTGAACGATGAAATCAGTTAAAGATGAAATCAGTTAACGATGAAATCAGTTAACGATGAAATCAGTTAAAGATGAAATCAGTTAACGATGAAATCAGTTAAATGAAGATGAAATCAGTTAACGATGAAATCAGTTAACGATGGAATCAGTTAACGATGAAATCAGTTAAATGAAGATGAAATCAGTTAACGATGAAATCAGTTAAATGAAGATGAAATCAGTTAAATGAAGATGAAATCAGTTAACGATGAAATCAGTTAAAGATGAAATCAGTTAACGATGAAATCAGTTAAAGATGAAATCAGTTAACGATGAAATCAGTTAAATGAAGATGAAATCAGTTAAAGATGAAATCAGTTAACGATGAAATCAGTTAACGATGAAATCAGTTAAATGAAGATGAAATCAGTTAACGATGAAATCAGTTAACGATGAAATCAGTTAACGATGAAATCAGTTAAATGAAGATGAAATCAGTTAACGATGAAATCAGTTAACGATGGAATCAGTTAACGATGAAATCAGTTAACGATGAAATCAGTTAAATGAAGATGAAATCAGTTAACGATGAAATCAGTTAACGATGAAATCAGTTAAATGAAGATGAAATCAGTTAAATGAAGATGAAATCAGTTAACGATGAAATCAGTTAAAGATGAAATCAGTTAACGATGAAATCAGTTAAAGATGAAATCAGTTACAGATGAAATCAGTTACATGAAGATTAAATCAGTTAACGATGAAATCAGTTATAGATGAAATCAGTTAACGATGAAATCAGTTAAATGAAGAATGAAAATGAAATCAGTTAAATGAAGATGAAATCAGTTAACGATGAAATCAGTTACAGATGAAATCAGTTACATGAAGATGAAATCAGTTAACGATGAAATCAGTTAAAGATGAAATCAGTTAACGATGAAATCAGTTAAAGATGAAATCAGTTAAATGAAGATGAAATCAGTTAACGATGAAATCAGTTAAAGATGAAATCAGTTAAATGAAGATGAAATCAGTTAAAGATGAAATCAGTTAAATGAAGATGAAATCAGTTAACGATGAAATCAGTTAAATGAAGATGAAATCAGTTACAGATGAAATCAGTTACATGAAGATTAAATCAGTTAACGATGAAATCAGTTAAAGATGAAATCAGTGAACGATGAAATCAGTTAAAGATGAAATCAGTTAACGATGAAATCAGTTAACGATGAAATCAGTTAAAGATGAAATCAGTTAACGATGAAATCAGTTAAATGAAGATGAAATCAGTTAACGATGAAATCAGTTAACGATGGAATCAGTTAACGATGAAATCAGTTAAATGAAGATGAAATCAGTTAACGATGAAATCAGTTAAATGAAGATGAAATCAGTTAAATGAAGATGAAATCAGTTAACGATGAAATCAGTTAAAGATGAAATCAGTTAACGATGAAATCAGTTAAAGATGAAATCAGTAACAGATGAAATCAGTTACATGAAGATTAAATCAGTTAACGATGAAATCAGTTAAAGATGAAATCAGTTAACGATGAAATCAGTTAAATGAAGAATGAAAATGAAATCAGTTAAATGAAGATGAAATCAGTTAACGATGAAATCAGTTAAATGAAGATGAAATCAGTTAACGATGAAATCAGTTAAAGATGAAATCAGTTACAGATGAAATCAGTTACATGAAGATTAAATCAGTTAACGATGAAATCAGTTAAAGATGAAATCAGTTAACGATGAAATCAGTTAAAGATGAAATCAGTTAAAGATGAAATCAGTTAACGATGAAATCAGTTAAATGAAGATGAAATCAGTTAACGATGAAATCAGTTAAAGATGAAATCAGTTAAATGAAGATGAAATCAGTTAACGATGAAATCAGTTAAATGAAGATGAAATCAGTTAACGATGAAATCAGTGAACGATGAAATCAGTTAACGATGAAATCAGTTAAATGAAGATGAAATCAGTTAAAGATGAAATCAGTTAACGATGAAATCAGTTAACGATGAAATCAGTTAAATGAAGATGAAATCAGTTAACGATGAAATCAGTTAAAGATGAAATCAGTTACATGAAGATTAAATCAGTTAACGATGAAATCAGTTAAATGAAGAATGAAAATGAAATCAGTTAAATGAAGATGAAATCAGTTAACGATGAAATCAGTTAAATGAAGATGAAATCAGTTAACGATGAAATCAGTTAAATGAAGATTAAATCAGTTAACGATGAAATCAGTTAAAGATGAAATCAGCTCCAGATGAAATCAGTTACATGAAGATTAAATCAGTTAACGATGAAATCAGTTAAAGATGAAATCAGTTAACGATGAAATCAGTTAAAAATGAAATCAGTTAAAGATGAAATCAGTTAACGATGAAATCAGTTAAATGAAGATGAAATCAGTTAACGATGAAATCAGTTAAAGATGAAATCAGTTAAATGAAGATGAAATCAGTTAACGATGAAATCAGTTAAATGAAGATGAAATCAGTTAACGATGAAATCAGTTAACGATGAAATCAGTTAAATGAAGATGAAATCAGTTAACGATGAAATCAGTAAACGATGAAATCAGTTAACGATGAAATCAGTTAAATGAAGATGAAATCAGTTAACGATGAAATCAGTTAAATGAAGATGAAATCAGTTAACGATGAAATCAGTTAAAGATAAAATCAGTTAAATGAAGATGAAATCAGTTAACGATGAAATCAGTTAAATGAAGATGAAATCAGTTAACGATGAAATCAGTTAACGATGAAATCAGTTAAATGAAGATGAAATCAGTTACATGAAGATTAAATCAGTTAACGATGAAATCAGTTAGAGATGAAATCAGTTAACGATGAAATCAGTTAAAGATGAAATCAGTTAACGATGAAATCAGTTAACGATGAAATCAGTTAACGATGAAATCAGTTAAATGAAGATGAAATCAGTTAAATGAAGATGAAATCAGTTAACGATGAAATCAGTTGACGATAAAATCAGTTACAGATGAAATTAGTTACATGAAGATTAAATCAGTTAACGATGAAATCAGTTAAAGATGAAATCAGTTAACGATGAAATCAGTTAAATGAAGAATGAAAATGAAATCAGTTAAATGAAGATGAAATCAGTTAACGATGAAATCAGTTAAAGATGAAATCAGTTAAATGAAGATGAAATCAGTTAACGATGAAATCAGTTAAATGAAGATGAAATCAGTTAACGATGAAATCAGTTAAAGATGAAATCAGTTACAGATGAAATCAGTTACATGAAGATGAAATCAGTTAACGATGAAATCAGTTACAGATGAAATCAGTTACAGATGAAATCAGTTACATGAAGATTAAATCAGTTAAAGATTAAATCAGTTACATGAAGATTAAATCAGTTAAAGATTAAATCAGTTAAATGAAGATGAAATCAGTTAAAGATGAAATCAGTTAAATGAAGAATGAAAATTAAATCAGTTAAATGAAGATGAAATCAGTTAACGATGAAATCAGTTAAAGATGAAATCAGTTAAAGATGAAATCAGTTAAATGAAGATGAAATCAGTTAACGATGAAATCAGTTAAAGATGAAATCAGTTAAATGAAGATGAAATCAGTTAAATGAAGATGAAATCAGTTAACGATGAAATCAGTTAAAGATGAAATCAGTTACAGATGAAATCAGTTAACGATGAAATCAGTTAAATGAAGATGAAATCAGTTAACTATGAAATCAGTTAAAGATGAAATCAGTTAAATGAAGATGAAATCAGTTAACGATGAAATCAGTTAAATGAAGATGAAATCAGTTAACGATGAAATCAGTTAAAGATGAAATCAGTTAAATGAAGATGAAATCAGTTAACGATGAAATCAGTTAAATGAAGATGAAATCAGTTAAATGAAGATGAAATCAGTTAACGATGAAATCAGTTAAAGATGAAATCAGTTACATGAAGATTAAATCAGTTAACGATGAAATCAGTTAAAGATGAAATCAGTTAACGATGAAATCAGTTAAATGAAGATGAAATCAGTTAATGATGAAATCAGTTAAAGATGAAATCAGTTAAATGAAGATGAAATCAGTTAACGATGAAATCAGTTAAATGAAGATGAAATCAGTTAACGATGAAATCAGTTAACGATGAAATCAGTTAACGATGAAATCAGTTAAATGAAGATGAAATCAGTAAACGATGAAATCAGTTAAAGATGAAATCAGTTAAAGATGAAATCAGTTAAATGAAGAATGAAATCAGTTAAAGATGAAATCAGTTAAAGATGAAATCAGTTAAATGAAGAATGAAATCAGTTAACGATGAAATCAGCTACAGATGAAATCAGTTACATGAAGATTAAATCAGTTAAAGATGAAATCAGTTAAATGAAGATGAAATCAGTTAAAGATGAAATCAGTTAAATGAAGAATGAAAATGAAATCAGTTAAATGAAGATGAAATCAGTTAACGATGAAATCAGTTAAAGATGAAATCAGTTACAGATGAAATCAGTTACATGAAGATTAAATCAGTTAAATGAAGATGAAATCAGTTAACGATGAAATCAGTTAAAGATGAAATCAGTTAAATGAAGAATGAAAATGAAATCAGTTAAATGAAGATGAAATCAGTTAACGATGAAATCAGTTAAAGATGAAATCAGTTAAATGAAGATGAAATCAGTTAACGATGAAATCAGTTAAATGAAGATGAAATCAGTTAACGATGAAATCAGTTAAAGCTGAAATCAGTTACAGATGAAATCAGTTACATGAAGATTAAATCAGTTAACGATGAAATCAGTTAAAGATGAAATCAGTTAACGATGAAATCAGTTAAATGAAGAATGAAAATGAAATCAGTTAAATGAAGATGAAATCAGTTAACGATGAAATCAGTTAAAGATGAAATCAGTTAACGATGAAATCAGTTAACGATGAAATCAGTTAAATGAAGATGAAATCAGTTAACGATGAAATCAGTTAAAGATGAAATCAGTTAAAGATGAAATCAGTTACATGAAGATTAAATCAGTTAACGATGAAATCAGTTAAAGATGAAATCAGTGAACGATGAAATCAGTTAAAGATGAAATCAGTTAAATGAAAATGAAATCAGTTAAATGAAGATGAAATCAGTTAACGATGAAATCAGTTAACGACGAAATCAGTTAAATGAAGATGAAATCAGTTAACGATGAAATCAGTTAAAGATGAAATCAGTTAACGATGAAATCAGTTACATGAAGATTAAATCAGTTAACGATGAAATCAGTTAAAGATGAAATCAGTTAACGATGAAATCAGTTAAATGAAGAATGAAAATGAAATCAGTTAAATGAAGATGAAATCAGTTAACGATGAAATCAGTTAAAGATGAAATCAGTTAACGATGAAATCAGTTAAATGAAGATGAAATCAGTTAACGATGAAATCAGTTAAATGAAGATGAAATCAGTTACAGAAGAAATCAGTTAAATGAAGATTAAATCAGTTAACAATGAAATCAGTTAAATGAAGATGAAATCAGTTAACGATGAAATCAGTTAACGATGAAATCAGTTAAAGATGAAATCAGTTACAGATGAAATCAGTTACATGAAGATTAAATCAGTTAACGATGAGATCAGTTAAAGATGAAATCAGTTAACGATGAAATCAGTTAAAGATGAAATCAGTTAAAGATGAAATCAGTTAACGATGAAATCAGTTAAATGAAGATGAAATCAGTTAACGATGAAATCAGTTAAAGATGAAATCAGTTAAATGAAGATGAAATCAGTTAACGATGAAATCAGTTAAATGAAGATGAAATCAGTTAACGATGAAATCAGTTAAATGAAGAATGAAAATGAAATCAGTTAAATGAAGATGAAATCAGTTAACGATGAAATCAGTTAAAGATGAAATCAGTTAACGATGAAATCAGTTAACGATGAAATCAGTTAAATGAAGATGAAATCAGTTAACGATGAAATCAGTTAAAGATGAAATCAGTTAAATGAAGATGAAATCAGTTAACGATGAAATCAGTTAAATGAAGATGAAATCAGTTACATGAAGATGAAATCAGTTAACGATGAAATCAGTTAAAGATGAAATCAGTTACATGAAGATTAAATCAGTTAACGATGAAATCAGTTAAAGATGAAATCAGTTAACGATGAAATCAGTTAAATGAAGATGAAATCAGTTAACGATGAAATCAGTTAAAGATGAAATCAGTTAAATGAAGATGAAATCAGTTAAAGATGAAATCAGTTACAGATGAAATCAGTTACAGATGAAATCAGTTACATGAAGATTAAATCAGTTAAAGATTAAATCAGTTACATGAAGATTAAATCAGTTAAAGATTTAATCAGTTAAATGAAGATGAAATCAGTTAAAGATGAAATCAGTTAAATGAAGAATGAAAATGAAATCAGTTAAATGAAGATGAAATCAGTTAACGATGAAATCAGTTAAAGATGAAATCAGTTAAATGAAGATGAAATCAGTTAACGATGAAATCAGTTAAAGATGAAATCAGTTAAATGAAGATGAAATCAGTTAAATGAAGATGAAATCAGTTAACGATGAAATCAGTTAAAGATGAAATCAGTTACAGATGAAATCAGTTAACGATGAAATCAGTTAACGATGAAATCAGTTAAATGAAGATGAAATCAGTTAACGATGAAATCAGTTAAAGATGAAATCAGTTAAATGAAGATGAAATCAGTTAACGATGAAATCAGTTAAATGAAGATGAAATCAGTTAACGATGAAATCAGTTAAATGAAGATGAAATCAGTTAACGATGAAATCAGTTAAATGAAGATGAAATCAGTTAAATGAAGATGAAATCAGTTAACGATGAAATCAGTTAAAGATGAAATCAGTTACATGAAGATTAAATCAGTTAACGATGAAATCAGTTAAAGATGAAATCAGTTAACGATGAAATCAGTTAAATGAAGATGAAATCAGTTAATGATGAAATCAGTTAAAGATGAAATCAGTTAAATGAAGATGAAATCAGTTAACGATGAAATCAGTTAAATGAAGATGAAATCAGTTAACGATGAAATCAGTTACAGATGAAATCAGTTACATGAAGATTAAATCAGTTAACGATGAAATCAGTTAAAGATGAAATCAGTTAAATGAAGATGAAATCAGTTAACGATGAAATCAGTTAAATGAAGATGAAATCAGTTAACGATGAAATCAGTTAAAGATGAAATCAGTTAAATGAAGATGAAATCAGTTAACGATGAAATCAGTTAAATGAAGATGAAATCAGTTAACGATGAAATCAGTTAAAGATGAAATCAGTTAAATGAAGATGAAATCAGCTAACGATGAAATCAGTTACAGATGAAATCAGTTACAAGAAGATGAAATCAGTTAAAGATGAAATCAGTTAAATGAAGAATGAAATCAGTTAACGATGAAATCAGTTAAAGATGAAATCAGTTAAATGAAGATGAAATCAGTTAACGATGAAATCAGTTAAATGAAGATGAAATCAGTTAACGATGAAATAAGTTACAGATGAAATCAGTTACATGAAGATTAAATCAGTTAAAGATTAAATCAGTTAAATGAAGAATGAAAATGAAATCAGTTAAATGAAGATGAAATCAGTTAACGATGAAATCAGTTAAAGATGAAATCAGTTAACGATGAAATCAGTTAACGATGAATTCAGTTAACGATGAAATCAGTTAAATGAAGATGAAATCAGTAAACGATGAAATCAGTTAAAGATGAAATCAGTTAAAGATGAAATCAGTTAAATGAAGAATGAAATCAGTTAAAGATGAAATCAGTTAAAGATGAAATCAGTTAAAGATGAAATCAGTTAAATGAAGAATGAAATCAGTTAACGATGAAATCAGCTACAGATGAAATCAGTTACATGAAGATTAAATCAGTTAAAGATGAAATCAGTTAAATGAAGATGAAATCAGTTAAAGATGAAATCAGTTAAATGAATAATGAAAATGAAATCAGTTAAATGAAGATGAAATCAGTTAACGATGAAATCAGTTAAAGATGAAATCAGTTACAGATGAAATCAGTTACATGAAGATTAAATCAGTTAAATGAAGATGAAATCAGTTAACGATGAAATCAGTTAAAGATGAAATCAGTTAAATGAAGAATGAAAATGAAATCAGTTAAATGAAGATGAAATCAGTTAACGATGAAATCAGTTAAAGATGAAATCAGTTAAATGAAGATGAAATCAGTTAACGATGAAATCAGTTAAATGAAGATGAAATCAGTTAACGATGAAATCAGTTAAAGCTGAAATCAGTTACAGATGAAATCAGTTACATGAAGATTGAATCAGTTAACGATGAAATCAGTTAAAGATGAAATCAGTTAACGATGAAATCAGTTAAATGAAGAATGAAAATGAAATCAGTTAAATGAAGATGAAATCAGTTAACGATGAAATCAGTTAAAGATGAAATCAGTTAACGATGAAATCAGTTAACGATGAAATCAGTTAAATGAAGATGAAATCAGTTAACGATGAAATCAGTTAAAGATGAAATCAGTTAAAGATGAAATCAGTTAAAGATGAAATCAGTTACATGAAGATTAAATCAGTTAACGATGAAATCAGTTAAAGATGAAATCAGTGAACGATGAAATCAGTTAAAGATGAAATCAGTTAAATGAAGATGAAATCAGTTAAATGAAGATGAAATCAGTTAACGATGAAATCAGTTAACGATGAAATCAGTTAAATGAAGATGAAATCAGTTAACGATGAAATCAGTTAAAGATGAAATCAGTTAACGATGAAATCAGTTACTTGAAGATTAAATCAGTTAACGATGAAATCAGTTAAAGATGAAATCAGTTAACGATGAAATCAGTTAAATGAAGAATGAAAATGAAATCAGTTAAATGAAGATGAAATCAGTTAACGATGAAATCAGTTAAAGATGAAATCAGTTAACGATGAAATCAGTTAACGATGAAATCAGTTAAATGAAGATGAAATCAGTTAACGATGAAATCAGTTAAATGAAGATGAAATCAGTTACAGATGAAATCAGTTACATGAAGATTAAATCAGTTAACAATGAAATCAGTTAAATGAAGATGAAATCAGTTAACGATGAAATCAGTTAACGATGAAATCAGTTAAAGATGAAATCAGTTAAAGATGAAATCAGTTACATGAAGATTAAATCAGTTAACGATGAAATCAGTTAAAGATGAAATCAGTTAACGATGAAATCAGTTAACGATGAAATCAGTTAAAGATGAAATCAGTTAACGATGAAATCAGTTAAATGAAGATGAAATCAGTTAACGATGAAATCAGTTAAAGATGAAATCAGTTAAATGAAGATGAAATCAGTTAACGATGAAATCAGTTAAATGAAGATGAAATCAGTTAACGATGAAATCAGTTAAAGATGAAATCAGTTAACGATGAAATCAGTTAAATGAAGATGAAATCAGTTAACGATGAAATCAGTTAACGATGAAATCAGTTAAATGAAGATGAAATCAGTTAAAGATGAAATCAGTTAACGATGAAATCAGTTAACGATGAAATCAGTTAAATGAAGATGAAATCAGTTAACGATGAAATCAGTTAAAGATGAAATCAGTTAAATGAAGATGAAATCAGTTAACGATGAAATCAGTTAAATGAAGATGAAATCAGTTAACGATGAAATCAGTTAACGATGGAATCAGTTAAAGATGAAATCAGTTAACGATGAAATCAGTTAAATGAAGATGAAATCAGTTAACGATGAAATCAGTTAACGATGAAATCAGTTAAATGAAGATGAAATCAGTTAACGATGAAATCAGTTAACGATGAAATCAGTTAAATGAAGATGAAATCAGTTAACGATGAAATCAGTTAAAGATGAAATCAGTTACAGATGAAATCAGTTACATGAAGATTAAATCAGTTAACGATGAAATCAGTTAAAGATGAAATCAGTTAACGATGAAATCAGTTAAATGAAGAATGAAAATGAAATCAGTTAAATGAAGATGAAATCAGTTAAATGAAGATGAAATCAGTTAACGATGAAATCAGTTAAATGAAGATGAAATCAGTTAACGATGAAATCAGTTAAATGAAGATGAAATCAGTTAACGATGAAATCAGTTAAAGATGAAATCA
This sequence comes from Semicossyphus pulcher, assembly GCF_022749685.1. NCBI lineage: Eukaryota > Metazoa > Chordata > Actinopteri > Labriformes > Labridae > Semicossyphus > Semicossyphus pulcher. Next base: position 486,701 of record NW_027211709.1, on the reverse strand, counting down.
GTTACAGATGAAATCAGTTACATGAAGATTAAATCAGTTAACGATGAAATCAGTTAACGATGAAATCAGTTAAATGAAGATGAAATCAGTTAACGATGAAATCAGTTAAAGATGAAATCAGTTAAATGAAGATGAAATCAGTTAACGATGAAATCAGTTAAAGATGAAATCAGTTAAATGAAGATGAAATCAGTTAACGATGAAATCAGTTAAAGATGAAATCAGTTAAATGAAGATGAAATCAGTTAACGATGAAATCAGTTAAAGATGAAATCAGTTAAATGAAGATGAAATCAGTTAAATGAAGATGAAATCAGTTAAATGAAGATGAAATCAGTTAACGATGAAATCAGTTAAAGATGAAATCAGTTAAATGAAGATGAAATCAGTTAAATGAAGATGAAATCAGTTAACGATGAAATCAGTTAAAGATGAAATCAGTTAAATGAAGATGAAATCAGTTAAAGATGAAATCAGTTAACGATGAAATCAGTTAAATGAAGATGAAATCAGTTAACGATGAAATCAGTTAAAGATGAAATCAGTTAACGATGAAATCAGTTAAATGAAGATGAAATCAGTTAAATGAAGATGAAATCAGTTAAATGAAGATGAAATCAGTTAACGATGAAATCAGTTAAAGATGAAATCAGTTACATGAAGATTAAATCAGTTAACGATGAAATCAGTTAAAGATGAAATCAGTGAACGATGAAATCAGTTAAAGATGAAATCAGTTAACGATGAAATCAGTTAACGATGAAATCAGTTAACGATGAAATCAGTTAAATGAAGATGAAATCAGTTAACGATGAAATCAGTTAACGATGGAATCAGTTAACGATGAAATCAGTTAACGATGAAATCAGTTAAATGAAGATGAAATCAGTTAACGATGAAATCAGTTAACGATGAAATCAGTTAAATGAAGATGAAATCAGTTAAATGAAGATGAAATCAGTTAACGATGAAATCAGTTAAAGATGAAATCAGTTAACGATGAAATCAGTTAAAGATGAAATCAGTTACAGATGAAATCAGTTACATGAAGATTAAATCAGTTAACGATGAAATCAGTTATAGATGAAATCAGTTAACGATGAAATCAGTTAAATGAAGAATGAAAATGAAATCAGTTAAATGAAGATGAAATCAGTTAACGATGAAATCAGTTACAGATGAAATCAGTTACATGAAGATGAAATCAGTTAACGATGAAATCAGTTAAAGATGAAATCAGTTAACGATGAAATCAGTTAAAGATGAAATCAGTTAAATGAAGATGAAATCAGTTAACGATGAAATCAGTTAAAGATGAAATCAGTTAAATGAAGATGAAATCAGTTAAAGATGAAATCAGTTAAATGAAGATGAAATCAGTTAACGATGAAATCAGTTAAATGAAGATGAAATCAGTTACAGATGAAATCAGTTACATGAAGATTAAATCAGTTAACGATGAAATCAGTTAAAGATGAAATCAGTGAACGATGAAATCAGTTAAAGATGAAATCAGTTAACGATGAAATCAGTTAACGATGAAATCAGTTAAAGATGAAATCAGTTAACGATGAAATCAGTTAAATGAAGATGAAATCAGTTAACGATGAAATCAGTTAACGATGGAATCAGTTAACGATGAAATCAGTTAAATGAAGATGAAATCAGTTAACGATGAAATCAGTTAAATGAAGATGAAATCAGTTAAATGAAGATGAAATCAGTTAACGATGAAATCAGTTAAAGATGAAATCAGTTAACGATGAAATCAGTTAAAGATGAAATCAGTAACAGATGAAATCAGTTACATGAAGATTAAATCAGTTAACGATGAAATCAGTTAAAGATGAAATCAGTTAACGATGAAATCAGTTAAATGAAGAATGAAAATGAAATCAGTTAAATGAAGATGAAATCAGTTAACGATGAAATCAGTTAAATGAAGATGAAATCAGTTAACGATGAAATCAGTTAAAGATGAAATCAGTTACAGATGAAATCAGTTACATGAAGATTAAATCAGTTAACGATGAAATCAGTTAAAGATGAAATCAGTTAACGATGAAATCAGTTAAAGATGAAATCAGTTAAAGATGAAATCAGTTAACGATGAAATCAGTTAAATGAAGATGAAATCAGTTAACGATGAAATCAGTTAAAGATGAAATCAGTTAAATGAAGATGAAATCAGTTAACGATGAAATCAGTTAAATGAAGATGAAATCAGTTAACGATGAAATCAGTGAACGATGAAATCAGTTAACGATGAAATCAGTTAAATGAAGATGAAATCAGTTAAAGATGAAATCAGTTAACGATGAAATCAGTTAACGATGAAATCAGTTAAATGAAGATGAAATCAGTTAACGATGAAATCAGTTAAAGATGAAATCAGTTACATGAAGATTAAATCAGTTAACGATGAAATCAGTTAAATGAAGAATGAAAATGAAATCAGTTAAATGAAGATGAAATCAGTTAACGATGAAATCAGTTAAATGAAGATGAAATCAGTTAACGATGAAATCAGTTAAATGAAGATTAAATCAGTTAACGATGAAATCAGTTAAAGATGAAATCAGCTCCAGATGAAATCAGTTACATGAAGATTAAATCAGTTAACGATGAAATCAGTTAAAGATGAAATCAGTTAACGATGAAATCAGTTAAAAATGAAATCAGTTAAAGATGAAATCAGTTAACGATGAAATCAGTTAAATGAAGATGAAATCAGTTAACGATGAAATCAGTTAAAGATGAAATCAGTTAAATGAAGATGAAATCAGTTAACGATGAAATCAGTTAAATGAAGATGAAATCAGTTAACGATGAAATCAGTTAACGATGAAATCAGTTAAATGAAGATGAAATCAGTTAACGATGAAATCAGTAAACGATGAAATCAGTTAACGATGAAATCAGTTAAATGAAGATGAAATCAGTTAACGATGAAATCAGTTAAATGAAGATGAAATCAGTTAACGATGAAATCAGTTAAAGATAAAATCAGTTAAATGAAGATGAAATCAGTTAACGATGAAATCAGTTAAATGAAGATGAAATCAGTTAACGATGAAATCAGTTAACGATGAAATCAGTTAAATGAAGATGAAATCAGTTACATGAAGATTAAATCAGTTAACGATGAAATCAGTTAGAGATGAAATCAGTTAACGATGAAATCAGTTAAAGATGAAATCAGTTAACGATGAAATCAGTTAACGATGAAATCAGTTAACGATGAAATCAGTTAAATGAAGATGAAATCAGTTAAATGAAGATGAAATCAGTTAACGATGAAATCAGTTGACGATAAAATCAGTTACAGATGAAATTAGTTACATGAAGATTAAATCAGTTAACGATGAAATCAGTTAAAGATGAAATCAGTTAACGATGAAATCAGTTAAATGAAGAATGAAAATGAAATCAGTTAAATGAAGATGAAATCAGTTAACGATGAAATCAGTTAAAGATGAAATCAGTTAAATGAAGATGAAATCAGTTAACGATGAAATCAGTTAAATGAAGATGAAATCAGTTAACGATGAAATCAGTTAAAGATGAAATCAGTTACAGATGAAATCAGTTACATGAATATTAAATCAGTTAACGATGAAATCAGTTAAACATGAAATCAGTTAACGATGAAATCAGTTAAATGAAGAATGAAAATGAAATCAGTTAAATGAAGATGAAATCAGTAAACGATGAAATCAGTTAAAGATGAAATCAGTTAAATGAAGATGAAATCAGTTAAAGATGAAATCAGTTAAATGAAGATGAAATCAGTTAACGATGAAATCAGTTAAATGAAGATGAAATCAGTTAAATGAAGATGAAATCAGTTAACGATGAAATCAGTTAACGATGAAATCAGTTACAGATGAAATCAGTTACATGAAGATTAAATCAGTTAACGATGAAATCAGTTAAAGATGAAATCAGTTAACGATGAAATCAGTTAAAGATGAAATCAGTTAACGATGAAATCAGTTAAATGAAGATGAAATCAGTTAACGATGAAATCAGTTAAAGATGAAATCAGTTAAAGATGAAATCAGTTACATGAAGATTAAATCAGTTAACGATGAAATCAGTTAAATGAAGATGAAATCAGTTAAATGAAGATGAAATCAGTTAACGATGAAATCAGTTAAATGAAGATGAAATCAGTTAAAGATGAAATCAGTTAACGATGAAATCAGTTAACGATGAAATCAGTTAAATGAAGATGAAATCAGTTAACGATGAAATCAGTTAACGATGAAATCAGTTAAATGAAGATGAAATCAGTTAACGATGAAATCAGTTAACGATGAAATCAGTTAAATGAAGATGAAATCAGTTAAATGAAGATGAAATCAGTTAACGATGAAATCAGTTAACGATGGAATCCGTTAAATGAAGATGAAATCAGTTAACGATGAAATTAGTTAAATGAAGATGAAATCAGTTAAAGATGAAATCAGTTAACGATGAAATCAGTTAAGGATGAAATCAGTTAAGGATGAAATCAATTAAATGAAGATGAAATCAGTTAACGATGAAATCAGTTAACGATGAAATCAGTTAAATGAAGATGAAATCAGTTAACGATGAAATCAGTAAACGATGAAATCAGTTAACGATGAAATCAGTTAAATGAAGATGAAATCAGTTAACGATGAAATCAGTTAAATGAAGATGAAATCAGTTAACGATGAAATCAGTTAACGATGAAATCAGTTAAATGAAGATGAAATCAGTTAACGATGAAATCAGTTAAATGAAGATGAAATCAGTTAACGATGAAATCAGTTAACGATGAAATCAGTTAAATGAAGATGAAATCAGTTACATGAAGATTAAATCAGTTAACGATGAAATCAGTTAGAGATGAAATCAGTTAACGATGAAATCAGTTAAAGATGAAATCAGTTAACGATGAAATCAGTTAACGATGAAATCAGTTAAAGATGAAATCAGTTAAATGAAGATGAAATCAGTTAAATGAAGATGAAATCAGTTAACGATGAAATCAGTTGACGATAAAATCAGTTACAGATGAAATTAGTTACATGAAGATTAAATCAGTTAACGATGAAATCAGTTAAAGATGAAATCAGTTAACGATGAAATCAGTTAAATGAAGAATGAAAATGAAATCAGTTAAATGAAGATGAAATCAGTTAACGATGAAATCAGTTAAAGATGAAATCAGTTAAATGAAGATGAAATCAGTTAACGATGAAATCAGTTAAATGAAGATGAAATCAGTTAACGATGAAATCAGTTAAAGATGAAATCAGTTAAATGAAGATGAAATCAGTTACATGAAGATTAAATCAGTTAACGATGAAATCAGTTAGAAATGAAATCAGTTACAGATGAAATCAGTTACATGAATATTAAATCAGTTAACGATGAAATCAGTTAAACATGAAATCAGTTAACGATGAAATCAGTTAAATGAAGAATGAAAATGAAATCAGTTAAATGAAGATGAAATCAGTTAACGATGAAATCAGTTAAAGATGAAATCAGTTAAATGAAGATGAAATCAGTTAACGATGAAATCAGTTAAATGAAGATGAAATCAGTTAACGATGAAATCAGTTAAAGATAAAATCAGTTAAATGAAGATGAAATCAGTTAACGATGAAATCAGTTAAATGAAGATGAAATCAGTTAACGATGAAATCAGTTAACGATGAAATCAGTTAACGATGAAATCAGTTAAATGAAGATGAAATCAGTTAACGATGAAATCAGTTAACGATGAAATCAGTTAACGATGAAATCAGTTAAATGAAGATGAAATCAGTTAACGATGAAATCAGTTACATGAAGATTAAATCAGTTAACGATGAAATCAGTTAAAGATGAAATCAGTTAACGATGAAATCAGTTAAATGAAGAATGAAAATGAAATCAGTTAAATGAAGATGAAATCAGTTAACGATGAAATCAGTTAAATGAAGATGAAATCAGTTAAATGAAGATGAAATCAGTTAACGATGAAATCAGTTAAAGATGAAATCAGTTACAGATGAAATCAGTTACGTGAAGATTAAATCAGTTAACGATGAAATCAGTTAAAGATGAAATCAGTTAACGATGAAATCAGTTAACGATGAAATCAGTTAAATGAAGATGAAATCAGTTAACGATGAAATCAGTTAACGATGAAATCAGTTACATTTGAAATCAGTTACATGAAGATTAAATCAGTTAACGATGAAATCAGTTAAAGATGAAATCAGTTAACGATGAAATCAGTTAAATGAAGAATGAAAATGAAATCAGTTAAATGAAGATGAAATCAGTTAACGATTAAATCAGTTAAATGAAGATGAAATCAGTTAACGATTAAATCAGTTAAAGATGAAATCAGTTAAATGAAGATGAAATCAGTTAAATGAAGATGAAATCAGTTAACGATGAAATCAGTTAAAGATGAAATCAGTTAAATGAAGATGAAATCAGTTAACGATGAAATCCGTTAAATGAAGATGAAATCAGTTAACGATGAAATCAGTTAAAGATGAAATCAGTTACAGATGAAATCAGTTACATGAAGATTAAATCAGTTAACGATGAAATCAGTTAAAGATGAAATCATTTAACGATGAAATCAGTTAAATGAAGAATGAAAATGAAATCAGTTAAATGAAGATGAAATCAGTTAAAGATGAAATCAGTTAAATGAAGATGAAATCAGTTAACGATGAAATCAGTTAAAGATGAAATCAGTTACAGATGAAATCAGTTACATGAAGATTAAATCAGTTAACGATGAAATCAGTTAAAGATGAAATCAGTTAAATGAAGAATGAAAATGAAATCAGTTAAATGAAGATGAAATCAGTTAACGATGAAATCAGTTAAATGAAGATGAAATCAGTTAACGATGAAATCAGTTAAAGATAAAATCAGTTAAATGAAGATGAAATCAGTTAACGATGAAATCAGTTAAATGAAGATGAAATCAGTTAACGATGAAATCAGTTAACGATGAAATCAGTTAAATGAAGATGAAATCAGTTAACGATGAAATCAGTTACATGAAGATTAAATCAGTTAACGATGAAATCAGTTAAAGATGAAATCAGTTAACGATGAAATCAGTTAAATGAAGAATGAAAATGAAATCAGTTAAATGAAGATGAAATCAGTTAACGATGAAATCAGTTAAATGAAGATGAAATCAGTTAACGATGAAATCAGTTAAATGAAGATGAAATCAGTTAACGATGAAATCAGTTAAAGATGAAATCAGTTACAGATGAAATCAGTTACGTGAAGATTAAATCAGTTAACGATGAAATCAGTTAAAGATGAAATCAGTTAACGATGAAATCAGTTAAAGATGAAATCAGTTAAATGAAGATGAAATCAGTTAACGATGAAATCAGTTAAAGATGAAATCAGTTACAGATGAAATCAGTTACATGAAGATTAAATCAGTTAACGATGAAATCAGTTAAAGATGAAATCAGTTAACGATGAAATCAGTTAAATGAAGATGAAATCAGTTAACGATGAAATCAGTTAAATGAAGATGAAATCAGTTACAGAAGAAATCAGTTAAATGAAGATTAAATCAGTTAACAATGAAATCAGTTAAATGAAGATGAAATCAGTTAACGATGAAATCAGTTAACGATGAAATCAGTTAAAGATGAAATCAGTTACAGATGAAATCAGTTACATGAAGATTAAATCAGTTAACGATGAGATCAGTTAAAGATGAAATCAGTTAACGATGAAATCAGTTAAAGATGAAATCAGTTAAAGATGAAATCAGTTAACGATGAAATCAGTTAAATGAAGATGAAATCAGTTAACGATGAAATCAGTTAAAGATGAAATCAGTTAAATGAAGATGAAATCAGTTAACGATGAAATCAGTTAAATGAAGATGAAATCAGTTAACGATGAAATCAGTTAAATGAAGAATGAAAATGAAATCAGTTAAATGAAGATGAAATCAGTTAACGATGAAATCAGTTAAAGATGAAATCAGTTAACGATGAAATCAGTTAACGATGAAATCAGTTAAATGAAGATGAAATCAGTTAACGATGAAATCAGTTAAAGATGAAATCAGTTAAATGAAGATGAAATCAGTTAACGATGAAATCAGTTAAATGAAGATGAAATCAGTTACATGAAGATGAAATCAGTTAACGATGAAATCAGTTAAAGATGAAATCAGTTACATGAAGATTAAATCAGTTAACGATGAAATCAGTTAAAGATGAAATCAGTTAACGATGAAATCAGTTAAATGAAGATGAAATCAGTTAACGATGAAATCAGTTAAAGATGAAATCAGTTAAATGAAGATGAAATCAGTTAAAGATGAAATCAGTTACAGATGAAATCAGTTACAGATGAAATCAGTTACATGAAGATTAAATCAGTTAAAGATTAAATCAGTTACATGAAGATTAAATCAGTTAAAGATTTAATCAGTTAAATGAAGATGAAATCAGTTAAAGATGAAATCAGTTAAATGAAGAATGAAAATGAAATCAGTTAAATGAAGATGAAATCAGTTAACGATGAAATCAGTTAAAGATGAAATCAGTTAAATGAAGATGAAATCAGTTAACGATGAAATCAGTTAAAGATGAAATCAGTTAAATGAAGATGAAATCAGTTAAATGAAGATGAAATCAGTTAACGATGAAATCAGTTAAAGATGAAATCAGTTACAGATGAAATCAGTTAACGATGAAATCAGTTAACGATGAAATCAGTTAAATGAAGATGAAATCAGTTAACGATGAAATCAGTTAAAGATGAAATCAGTTAAATGAAGATGAAATCAGTTAACGATGAAATCAGTTAAATGAAGATGAAATCAGTTAACGATGAAATCAGTTAAATGAAGATGAAATCAGTTAACGATGAAATCAGTTAAATGAAGATGAAATCAGTTAAATGAAGATGAAATCAGTTAACGATGAAATCAGTTAAAGATGAAATCAGTTACATGAAGATTAAATCAGTTAACGATGAAATCAGTTAAAGATGAAATCAGTTAACGATGAAATCAGTTAAATGAAGATGAAATCAGTTAATGATGAAATCAGTTAAAGATGAAATCAGTTAAATGAAGATGAAATCAGTTAACGATGAAATCAGTTAAATGAAGATGAAATCAGTTAACGATGAAATCAGTTACAGATGAAATCAGTTACATGAAGATTAAATCAGTTAACGATGAAATCAGTTAAAGATGAAATCAGTTAAATGAAGATGAAATCAGTTAACGATGAAATCAGTTAAATGAAGATGAAATCAGTTAACGATGAAATCAGTTAAAGATGAAATCAGTTAAATGAAGATGAAATCAGTTAACGATGAAATCAGTTAAATGAAGATGAAATCAGTTAACGATGAAATCAGTTAAAGATGAAATCAGTTAAATGAAGATGAAATCAGCTAACGATGAAATCAGTTACAGATGAAATCAGTTACAAGAAGATGAAATCAGTTAAAGATGAAATCAGTTAAATGAAGAATGAAATCAGTTAACGATGAAATCAGTTAAAGATGAAATCAGTTAAATGAAGATGAAATCAGTTAACGATGAAATCAGTTAAATGAAGATGAAATCAGTTAACGATGAAATAAGTTACAGATGAAATCAGTTACATGAAGATTAAATCAGTTAAAGATTAAATCAGTTAAATGAAGAATGAAAATGAAATCAGTTAAATGAAGATGAAATCAGTTAACGATGAAATCAGTTAAAGATGAAATCAGTTAACGATGAAATCAGTTAACGATGAATTCAGTTAACGATGAAATCAGTTAAATGAAGATGAAATCAGTAAACGATGAAATCAGTTAAAGATGAAATCAGTTAAAGATGAAATCAGTTAAATGAAGAATGAAATCAGTTAAAGATGAAATCAGTTAAAGATGAAATCAGTTAAATGAAGAATGAAATCAGTTAACGATGAAATCAGCTACAGATGAAATCAGTTACATGAAGATTAAATCAGTTAAAGATGAAATCAGTTAAATGAAGATGAAATCAGTTAAAGATGAAATCAGTTAAATGAATAATGAAAATGAAATCAGTTAAATGAAGATGAAATCAGTTAACGATGAAATCAGTTAAAGATGAAATCAGTTACAGATGAAATCAGTTACATGAAGATTAAATCAGTTAAATGAAGATGAAATCAGTTAACGATGAAATCAGTTAAAGATGAAATCAGTTAAATGAAGAATGAAAATGAAATCAGTTAAATGAAGATGAAATCAGTTAACGATGAAATCAGTTAAAGATGAAATCAGTTAAATGAAGATGAAATCAGTTAACGATGAAATCAGTTAAATGAAGATGAAATCAGTTAACGATGAAATCAGTTAAAGCTGAAATCAGTTACAGATGAAATCAGTTACATGAAGATTGAATCAGTTAACGATGAAATCAGTTAAAGATGAAATCAGTTAACGATGAAATCAGTTAAATGAAGAATGAAAATGAAATCAGTTAAATGAAGATGAAATCAGTTAACGATGAAATCAGTTAAAGATGAAATCAGTTAACGATGAAATCAGTTAACGATGAAATCAGTTAAATGAAGATGAAATCAGTTAACGATGAAATCAGTTAAAGATGAAATCAGTTAAAGATGAAATCAGTTAAAGATGAAATCAGTTACATGAAGATTAAATCAGTTAACGATGAAATCAGTTAAAGATGAAATCAGTGAACGATGAAATCAGTTAAAGATGAAATCAGTTAAATGAAGATGAAATCAGTTAAATGAAGATGAAATCAGTTAACGATGAAATCAGTTAACGATGAAATCAGTTAAATGAAGATGAAATCAGTTAACGATGAAATCAGTTAAAGATGAAATCAGTTAACGATGAAATCAGTTACTTGAAGATTAAATCAGTTAACGATGAAATCAGTTAAAGATGAAATCAGTTAACGATGAAATCAGTTAAATGAAGAATGAAAATGAAATCAGTTAAATGAAGATGAAATCAGTTAACGATGAAATCAGTTAAAGATGAAATCAGTTAACGATGAAATCAGTTAACGATGAAATCAGTTAAATGAAGATGAAATCAGTTAACGATGAAATCAGTTAAATGAAGATGAAATCAGTTACAGATGAAATCAGTTACATGAAGATTAAATCAGTTAACAATGAAATCAGTTAAATGAAGATGAAATCAGTTAACGATGAAATCAGTTAACGATGAAATCAGTTAAAGATGAAATCAGTTAAAGATGAAATCAGTTACATGAAGATTAAATCAGTTAACGATGAAATCAGTTAAAGATGAAATCAGTTAACGATGAAATCAGTTAACGATGAAATCAGTTAAAGATGAAATCAGTTAACGATGAAATCAGTTAAATGAAGATGAAATCAGTTAACGATGAAATCAGTTAAAGATGAAATCAGTTAAATGAAGATGAAATCAGTTAACGATGAAATCAGTTAAATGAAGATGAAATCAGTTAACGATGAAATCAGTTAAAGATGAAATCAGTTAACGATGAAATCAGTTAAATGAAGATGAAATCAGTTAACGATGAAATCAGTTAACGATGAAATCAGTTAAATGAAGATGAAATCAGTTAAAGATGAAATCAGTTAACGATGAAATCAGTTAACGATGAAATCAGTTAAATGAAGATGAAATCAGTTAACGATGAAATCAGTTAAAGATGAAATCAGTTAAATGAAGATGAAATCAGTTAACGATGAAATCAGTTAAATGAAGATGAAATCAGTTAACGATGAAATCAGTTAACGATGGAATCAGTTAAAGATGAAATCAGTTAACGATGAAATCAGTTAAATGAAGATGAAATCAGTTAACGATGAAATCAGTTAACGATGAAATCAGTTAAATGAAGATGAAATCAGTTAACGATGAAATCAGTTAACGATGAAATCAGTTAAATGAAGATGAAATCAGTTAACGATGAAATCAGTTAACGATGAAATCAGTTACAGATGAAATCAGTTACATGAAGATTAAATCAGTTAACGATGAAATCAGTTAAAGATGAAATCAGTTAACGATGAAATCAGTTAAATGAAGAATGAAAATGAAATCAGTTAAATGAAGATGAAATCAGTTAAATGAAGATGAAATCAGTTAACGATGAAATCAGTTAAATGAAGATGAAATCAGTTAACGATGAAATCAGTTAAATGAAGATGAAATCAGTTAACGATGAAATCAGTTAAAGATGAAATCAGTTACAGATGAAATCAGTTACATGAAGATTAAATCAGTTAACGATGAAATCAGTTAACGATGAAATCAGTTAAATGAAGATGAAATCAGTTAACGATGAAATCAGTTAAAGATGAAATCAGTTAAATGAAGATGAAATCAGTTAACGATGAAATCAGTTAAAGATGAAATCAGTTAAATGAAGATGAAATCAGTTAACGATGAAATCAGTTAAAGATGAAATCAGTTAAATGAAGATGAAATCAGTTAACGATGAAATCAGTTAAAGATGAAATCAGTTAAATGAAGATGAAATCAGTTAAATGAAGATGAAATCAGTTAAATGAAGATGAAATCAGTTAACGATGAAATCAGTTAAAGATGAAATCAGTTAAATGAAGATGAAATCAGTTAAATGAAGATGAAATCAGTTAACGATGAAATCAGTTAAAGATGAAATCAGTTAAATGAAGATGAAATCAGTTAAAGATGAAATCAGTTAACGATGAAATCAGTTAAATGAAGATGAAATCAGTTAACGATGAAATCAGTTAAAGATGAAATCAGTTAACGATGAAATCAGTTAACGATGAAATCAGTTAAATGAAGATGAAATCAGTTAAATGAAGATGAAATCAGTTAACGATGAAATCAGTTAAATGAAGATGAAATCAGTTACAGATGAAATCAGTTACATGAAGATTAAATCAGTTAACGATGAAATCAGTTAAAGATGAAATCAGTGAACGATGAAATCAGTTAAAGATGAAATCAGTTAACGATGAAATCAGTTAACGATGAAATCAGTTAACGATGAAATCAGTTAAATGAAGATGAAATCAGTTAACGATGAAATCAGTTAACGATGGAATCAGTTAACGATGAAATCAGTTAACGATGAAATCAGTTAAATGAAGATGAAATCAGTTAACGATGAAATCAGTTAACGATGAAATCAGTTAAATGAAGATGAAATCAGTTAAATGAAGATGAAATCAGTTAACGATGAAATCAGTTAAAGATGAAATCAGTTAACGATGAAATCAGTTAAAGATGAAATCAGTTACAGATGAAATCAGTTACATGAAGATTAAATCAGTTAACGATGAAATCAGTTATAGATGAAATCAGTTAACGATGAAATCAGTTAAATGAAGAATGAAAATGAAATCAGTTAAATGAAGATGAAATCAGTTAACGATGAAATCAGTTACAGATGAAATCAGTTACATGAAGATGAAATCAGTTAACGATGAAATCAGTTAAAGATGAAATCAGTTAACGATGAAATCAGTTAAAGATGAAATCAGTTAAATGAAGATGAAATCAGTTAACGATGAAATCAGTTAAAGATGAAATCAGTTAAATGAAGATGAAATCAGTTAAAGATGAAATCAGTTAAATGAAGATGAAATCAGTTAACGATGAAATCAGTTAAATGAAGATGAAATCAGTTACAGATGAAATCAGTTACATGAAGATTAAATCAGTTAACGATGAAATCAGTTAAAGATGAAATCAGTGAACGATGAAATCAGTTAAAGATGAAATCAGTTAACGATGAAATCAGTTAACGATGAAATCAGTTAAAGATGAAATCAGTTAACGATGAAATCAGTTAAATGAAGATGAAATCAGTTAACGATGAAATCAGTTAACGATGGAATCAGTTAACGATGAAATCAGTTAAATGAAGATGAAATCAGTTAACGATGAAATCAGTTAAATGAAGATGAAATCAGTTAAATGAAGATGAAATCAGTTAACGATGAAATCAGTTAAAGATGAAATCAGTTAACGATGAAATCAGTTAAAGATGAAATCAGTTACAGATGAAATCAGTTACATGAAGATTAAATCAGTTAACGATGAAATCAGTTAAAGATGAAATCAGTTAACGATGAAATCAGTTAAATGAAGAATGAAAATGAAATCAGTTAAATGAAGATGAAATCAGTTAACGATGAAATCAGTTAAATGAAGATGAAATCAGTTAACGATGAAATCAGTTAAAGATGAAATCAGTTACAGATGAAATCAGTTACATGAAGATTAAATCAGTTAACGATGAAATCAGTTAAAGATGAAATCAGTTAACGATGAAATCAGTTAAAGATGAAATCAGTTAAAGATGAAATCAGTTAACGATGAAATCAGTTAAATGAAGATGAAATCAGTTAACGATGAAATCAGTTAAAGATGAAATCAGTTAAATGAAGATGAAATCAGTTAACGATGAAATCAGTTAAATGAAGATGAAATCAGTTAACGATGAAATCAGTGAACGATGAAATCAGTTAACGATGAAATCAGTTAAATGAAGATGAAATCAGTTAAAGATGAAATCAGTTAACGATGAAATCAGTTAACGATGAAATCAGTTAAATGAAGATGAAATCAGTTAACGATGAAATCAGTTAAAGATGAAATCAGTTACATGAAGATTAAATCAGTTAACGATGAAATCAGTTAAATGAAGAATGAAAATGAAATCAGTTAAATGAAGATGAAATCAGTTAACGATGAAATCAGTTAAATGAAGATGAAATCAGTTAACGATGAAATCAGTTAAATGAAGATTAAATCAGTTAACGATGAAATCAGTTAAAGATGAAATCAGCTCCAGATGAAATCAGTTACATGAAGATTAAATCAGTTAACGATGAAATCAGTTAAAGATGAAATCAGTTAACGATGAAATCAGTTAAAAATGAAATCAGTTAAAGATGAAATCAGTTAACGATGAAATCAGTTAAATGAAGATGAAATCAGTTAACGATGAAATCAGTTAAAGATGAAATCAGTTAAATGAAGATGAAATCAGTTAACGATGAAATCAGTTAAATGAAGATGAAATCAGTTAACGATGAAATCAGTTAACGATGAAATCAGTTAAATGAAGATGAAATCAGTTAACGATGAAATCAGTAAACGATGAAATCAGTTAACGATGAAATCAGTTAAATGAAGATGAAATCAGTTAACGATGAAATCAGTTAAATGAAGATGAAATCAGTTAACGATGAAATCAGTTAAAGATAAAATCAGTTAAATGAAGATGAAATCAGTTAACGATGAAATCAGTTAAATGAAGATGAAATCAGTTAACGATGAAATCAGTTAACGATGAAATCAGTTAAATGAAGATGAAATCAGTTACATGAAGATTAAATCAGTTAACGATGAAATCAGTTAGAGATGAAATCAGTTAACGATGAAATCAGTTAAAGATGAAATCAGTTAACGATGAAATCAGTTAACGATGAAATCAGTTAAATGAAGATGAAATCAGTTAAATGAAGATGAAATCAGTTAACGATGAAATCAGTTGACGATAAAATCAGTTACAGATGAAATTAGTTACATGAAGATTAAATCAGTTAACGATGAAATCAGTTAAAGATGAAATCAGTTAACGATGAAATCAGTTAAATGAAGAATGAAAATGAAATCAGTTAAATGAAGATGAAATCAGTTAACGATGAAATCAGTTAAAGATGAAATCAGTTAAATGAAGATGAAATCAGTTAACGATGAAATCAGTTAAATGAAGATGAAATCAGTTAACGATGAAATCAGTTAAAGATGAAATCAGTTACAGATGAAATCAGTTACATGAATATTAAATCAGTTAACGATGAAATCAGTTAAACATGAAATCAGTTAACGATGAAATCAGTTAAATGAAGAATGAAAATGAAATCAGTTAAATGAAGATGAAATCAGTAAACGATGAAATCAGTTAAAGATGAAATCAGTTAAATGAAGATGAAATCAGTTAAAGATGAAATCAGTTAAATGAAGATGAAATCAGTTAACGATGAAATCAGTTAAATGAAGATGAAATCAGTTAAATGAAGATGAAATCAGTTAACGATGAAATCAGTTAACGATGAAATCAGTTACAGATGAAATCAGTTACATGAAGATTAAATCAGTTAACGATGAAATCAGTTAAAGATGAAATCAGTTAACGATGAAATCAGTTAAAGATGAAATCAGTTAACGATGAAATCAGTTAAATGAAGATGAAATCAGTTAACGATGAAATCAGTTAAAGATGAAATCAGTTAAAGATGAAATCAGTTACATGAAGATTAAATCAGTTAACGATGAAATCAGTTAAATGAAGATGAAATCAGTTAAATGAAGATGAAATCAGTTAACGATGAAATCAGTTAAATGAAGATGAAATCAGTTAAAGATGAAATCAGTTAACGATGAAATCAGTTAACGATGAAATCAGTTAAATGAAGATGAAATCAGTTAACGATGAAATCAGTTAACGATGAAATCAGTTAAATGAAGATGAAATCAGTTAACGATGAAATCAGTTAACGATGAAATCAGTTAAATGAAGATGAAATCAGTTAAATGAAGATGAAATCAGTTAACGATGAAATCAGTTAACGATGGAATCCGTTAAATGAAGATGAAATCAGTTAACGATGAAATTAGTTAAATGAAGATGAAATCAGTTAAAGATGAAATCAGTTAACGATGAAATCAGTTAAGGATGAAATCAGTTAAGGATGAAATCAATTAAATGAAGATGAAATCAGTTAACGATGAAATCAGTTAACGATGAAATCAGTTAAATGAAGATGAAATCAGTTAACGATGAAATCAGTAAACGATGAAATCAGTTAACGATGAAATCAGTTAAATGAAGATGAAATCAGTTAACGATGAAATCAGTTAAATGAAGATGAAATCAGTTAACGATGAAATCAGTTAACGATGAAATCAGTTAAATGAAGATGAAATCAGTTAACGATGAAATCAGTTAAATGAAGATGAAATCAGTTAACGATGAAATCAGTTAACGATGAAATCAGTTAAATGAAGATGAAATCAGTTACATGAAGATTAAATCAGTTAACGATGAAATCAGTTAGAGATGAAATCAGTTAACGATGAAATCAGTTAAAGATGAAATCAGTTAACGATGAAATCAGTTAACGATGAAATCAGTTAAAGATGAAATCAGTTAAATGAAGATGAAATCAGTTAAATGAAGATGAAATCAGTTAACGATGAAATCAGTTGACGATAAAATCAGTTACAGATGAAATTAGTTACATGAAGATTAAATCAGTTAACGATGAAATCAGTTAAAGATGAAATCAGTTAACGATGAAATCAGTTAAATGAAGAATGAAAATGAAATCAGTTAAATGAAGATGAAATCAGTTAACGATGAAATCAGTTAAAGATGAAATCAGTTAAATGAAGATGAAATCAGTTAACGATGAAATCAGTTAAATGAAGATGAAATCAGTTAACGATGAAATCAGTTAAAGATGAAATCAGTTAAATGAAGATGAAATCAGTTACATGAAGATTAAATCAGTTAACGATGAAATCAGTTAGAGATGAAATCAGTTACAGATGAAATCAGTTACATGAATATTAAATCAGTTAACGATGAAATCAGTTAAACATGAAATCAGTTAACGATGAAATCAGTTAAATGAAGAATGAAAATGAAATCAGTTAAATGAAGATGAAATCAGTTAACGATGAAATCAGTTAAAGATGAAATCAGTTAAATGAAGATGAAATCAGTTAACGATGAAATCAGTTAAATGAAGATGAAATCAGTTAACGATGAAATCAGTTAAAGATAAAATCAGTTAAATGAAGATGAAATCAGTTAACGATGAAATCAGTTAAATGAAGATGAAATCAGTTAACGATGAAATCAGTTAACGATGAAATCAGTTAACGATGAAATCAGTTAAATGAAGATGAAATCAGTTAACGATGAAATCAGTTACATGAAGATTAAATCAGTTAACGATGAAATCAGTTAAAGATGAAATCAGTTAACGATGAAATCAGTTAAATGAAGAATGAAAATGAAATCAGTTAAATGAAGATGAAATCAGTTAACGATGAAATCAGTTAAATGAAGATGAAATCAGTTAAATGAAGATGAAATCAGTTAACGATGAAATCAGTTAAAGATGAAATCAGTTACAGATGAAATCAGTTACGTGAAGATTAAATCAGTTAACGATGAAATCAGTTAAAGATGAAATCAGTTAACGATGAAATCAGTTAACGATGAAATCAGTTAAATGAAGATGAAATCAGTTAACGATGAAATCAGTTAACGATGAAATCAGTTACATTTGAAATCAGTTACATGAAGATTAAATCAGTTAACGATGAAATCAGTTAAAGATGAAATCAGTTAACGATGAAATCAGTTAAATGAAGAATGAAAATGAAATCAGTTAAATGAAGATGAAATCAGTTAACGATTAAATCAGTTAAATGAAGATGAAATCAGTTAACGATTAAATCAGTTAAAGATGAAATCAGTTAAATGAAGATGAAATCAGTTAAATGAAGATGAAATCAGTTAACGATGAAATCAGTTAAAGATGAAATCAGTTAAATGAAGATGAAATCAGTTAACGATGAAATCCGTTAAATGAAGATGAAATCAGTTAACGATGAAATCAGTTAAAGATGAAATCAGTTACAGATGAAATCAGTTACATGAAGATTAAATCAGTTAACGATGAAATCAGTTAAAGATGAAATCATTTAACGATGAAATCAGTTAAATGAAGAATGAAAATGAAATCAGTTAAATGAAGATGAAATCAGTTAAAGATGAAATCAGTTAAATGAAGATGAAATCAGTTAACGATGAAATCAGTTAAAGATGAAATCAGTTACAGATGAAATCAGTTACATGAAGATTAAATCAGTTAACGATGAAATCAGTTAAAGATGAAATCAGTTAAATGAAGAATGAAAATGAAATCAGTTAAATGAAGATGAAATCAGTTAACGATGAAATCAGTTAAATGAAGATGAAATCAGTTAACGATGAAATCAGTTAAAGATAAAATCAGTTAAATGAAGATGAAATCAGTTAACGATGAAATCAGTTAAATGAAGATGAAATCAGTTAACGATGAAATCAGTTAACGATGAAATCAGTTAAATGAAGATGAAATCAGTTAACGATGAAATCAGTTACATGAAGATTAAATCAGTTAACGATGAAATCAGTTAAAGATGAAATCAGTTAACGATGAAATCAGTTAAATGAAGAATGAAAATGAAATCAGTTAAATGAAGATGAAATCAGTTAACGATGAAATCAGTTAAATGAAGATGAAATCAGTTAACGATGAAATCAGTTAAATGAAGATGAAATCAGTTAACGATGAAATCAGTTAAAGATGAAATCAGTTACAGATGAAATCAGTTACGTGAAGATTAAATCAGTTAACGATGAAATCAGTTAAAGATGAAATCAGTTAACGATGAAATCAGTTAAAGATGAAATCAGTTAAATGAAGATGAAATCAGTTAACGATGAAATCAGTTAAAGATGAAATCAGATACAGATGAAATCAGTTACATGAAGATTAAATCAGTTAACGATGAAATCAGTTAAAGATGATATCAGTGAACGATGAAATCAGTTAAAGATGAAATCAGTTAACGTTGAAATCAGTTAAATGAAGATGAAATCAGTTAACGATGAAATCAGTTAAAGATGAAATCAGTTAAATGAAGATGAAATCAGTTAACGATGAAATCAGTTAAATGAAGATGAAATCAGTTAACGATGAAATCAGTTAAAGATGAAATCAGTTAAATGAAGATGAAATCAGTTAACGATGAAATCAGTTAAATGAAGATGAAATCAGTTAACGATGAAATCAGTTACAGATGAAATCAGTTAACGATGAAATCAGTTAAATGAAGATGAAATCAGTTAACGATGAAATCAGTTAAAGATGAAATCAGTTAAATGAAGATGAAATCAGTTAACGATGAAATCAGTTAAAGATGAAATCAGTTAAAGATGAAATCAGTTACATGAAGATTAAATCAGTTAACGATGAAATCAGTTAAAGATGAAATCAGTTAACGATGAAATGAGTTAAATGAAGATGAAATCAGTTAACGATGAAATCAGTGAAAGATGAAATCAGTTAAATGAAGATGAAATCAGTTAACGATGAAATCAGTTAAATGAAGATGAAATCAGTTAACGATGAAATCAGTTAAAAATGAAATCAGTTAACGATGAAATCAGTTAACGATGAAATCAGTTAAATGAAGATGAAATCAGTTAACGATGAAATCAGTTAACGATGAAATCAGTTAAATGAAGATGAAATCAGTTAAATGAAGATGAAATCAGTTAACGATGAAATCAGTTAAATGAAGATGAAATCAGTTAACGATGAAATCAGTTAAAGATGAAATCAGTTAAATGAAGATGAAATCAGTTAACGATGAAATCAGTTAAAGATGAAATCAGTTAACGATGAAATCAGTTAAATGAAGATGAAATCAGTTAACGATGAAATCAGTTAAATGAAGATGAAATCAGTTAATGATGAAATCAGTTAAAGATGAAATCAGTTAACGATGAAATCAGTTAAATGTAGATGAAATCAGTTAACGATGAAATCAGTTAAATGAAGATGAAATCAGTTAAAGATGAAATCAGTTAAAGATGAAATCAGTTAAATGAAGATGAAATCAGTTAACGATGAAATCAGTTAAAGATGAAATCAGTTAACGATGAAATCAGTTAACGATGAAATCAGTTAAAGATGAAATCAGTTAAATGAAGATGAAATCATTTAAATGAAGATGAAATCAGTTAACGATGAAATCAGTTAAAGATGAAATCAGTTACAGATGAAATCAGTTACATGAAGATTAAATCAGTTAACGATGAAATCAGTTAAAGATGAAATCAGTTAACGATGAAATCAGTTAAATGAAGAATGAAAATGAAATCAGTTAAATGAAGATGAAATCAGTTAACGATGAAATCAGTTAATGATGAAATCAGTTAAATGAAGATGAAATCAGTTAAATGAAGATGAAATCAGTTAACGATGAAATCAGTTAAAGATGAAATCAGTTACAGATGAAATCAGTTACATGAAGATTAATTCAGTTAACGATGAAATCAGTTAAAGATGAAATCAGTTAACGATGAAATCAGTTAAATGAAGAATGAAAATGAAATCAGTTAAATGAAGATGAAATCAGTTAACGATGAAATCAGTTAAAGATGAAATCAGTTAAATGAAGATGAAATCAGTTAACGATGAAATCAGTTAAATGAAGATGAAATCAGTTAACGATGAAATCAGTTAAAGATGAAATCAGTTAAAGATGAAATCAGTTACATGAAGATTAAATCAGTTAACGATGAAATCAGTTAAAGATGAAATCAGTTAACGATGAAATCAGTTAACGATGAAATCAGTTAAATGAAGATGAAATCAGTTAACGATGAAATCAGTTAAAGATGAAATCAGTTAAATGAAGATGAAATCAGTTAACGATGAAATCAGTTACAGATGAAATCAGTTACATGAAGATTAAATCAGTTAAAGATTAAATCAGTTAAATGAAGATGAAATCAGTTAAAGATGAAATCAGTTAAATGAAGAATGAAAATGAAATCAGTTAAATGAAGATGAAATCAGTTAACGATGAAATCAGTTAAAGAT
The DNA here is from genome assembly GCF_022749685.1 of Semicossyphus pulcher. NCBI lineage: Eukaryota > Metazoa > Chordata > Actinopteri > Labriformes > Labridae > Semicossyphus > Semicossyphus pulcher. The sequence continues at coordinate 464,976 of NW_027211709.1, read as the reverse complement.
GAAATCAGTTAAATGAAGATGAAATCAGTTTACGATGAAATCAGTTAAATGAAGATGAAATCAGTTAACGATGAAATCAGTTAAATGAAGATGAAATCAGTTAACGATGAAATCAGTTAAAGATGAAATCAGTTAAATGAAGATGAAATCAGTTAACGATGAAATCAGTTACAGATGAAATCAGTTACATGAAGATTAAATCAGTTAAAGATTAAATCAGTTAAATGAAGATGAAATCAGTTAAAGATGAAATCAGTTAAATGAAGAATGAAAATGAAATCAGTTAAATGAAGATGAAATCAGTTAACGATGAAATCAGTTAAAGATGAAATCAGTTAACGATGAAATCAGTTAAAGATAAAATCAGTTAAATGAAGATGAAATCAGTTAACGATGAAATCAGTTAAATGAAGATGAAATCAGTTAACGATGAAATCAGTTAAAGATGAAATCAGTTACAGATGAAATCAGTTACATGAAGATGAAATCAGTTAACGATGAAATCAGTTAAAGATGAAATCAGTTAAATGAAGATGAAATCAGTTAACGATGAAATCAGTTAAATGAAGATGAAATCAGTTAACGATGAAATCAGTTAAATGAAGATGAAATCAGTTAACGATGAAATCAGTTAAAGATGAAATCAGTTAAAGATGAAATCAGTTACAGATGAAATCAGTTACATGAAGATGAAATCAGTTAACGATGAAATCAGTTAAAGATGAAATCAGTTAACGATGAAATCAGTTAACGATGAAATCAGTTAAATGAAGATGAAATCAGTTAAATGGAGATGAAATCAGTTAACGATGAAATCAGTTAAAGATGAAATCAGTTAAATGAAGATGAAATCAGTTAACGATGAAATCAGTTAAATGAAGATGAAATCAGTTAACGATGAAATCAGTTAACGATGAAATCAGTTAACGATGAAATCAGTTAAATGAAGATGAAATCAGTTAACGATGAAATCAGTTAAATGAAGATGAAATCAGTTAACGATGAAATCAGTTAAATGAAGATGAAATCAGTTAAAGATGAAATCAGTTAAATGAAGATGAAATCAGTTAACGATGAAATCAGTTAAATGAAGATGAAATCAGTTAACGATGAAATCAGTTAAAGATGAAATCAGTTAAATGAAGATGAAATCAGTTAACGATGAAATCAGTTAAAGATGAAATCAGTTAAATGAAGATGAAATCAGTTAACGATGAAATCAGTTAAATGAAGATGAAATCAGTTAAAGATGAAATCAGTTAAATGAAGATGAAATCAGTTAACGATGAAATCAGTTAAAGATGAAATCAGTTACAGATGAAATCAGTTACATGAAGATTAAATCAGTTAACGATGAAATCAGTTAAATGAAGATGAAATCAGTTAACGATGAAATCAGTTAAAGATGAAATCAGTTAAATGAAGATGAAATCAGTTAACGATGAAATCAGTTAAATGAAGATGAAATCAGTTAAAGATGAAATCAGTTAACGATGAAATCAGTTAACGATGAAATCAGTTAAAGATGAAATCAGTTAAATGAAGATGAAATCAGTTAAATGAAGATGAAATCAGTTAACGATGAAATCAGTTAAAGATGAAATCAGTTACAGATGAAATCAGTTACATGAAGATTAAATCAGTTAACGATGAAATCAGTTAAAGATGAAATCAGTTAAATGAAGATGAAGTCAGTTAAATGAAGATGAAATCAGTTAAATGAAGATGAAATCAGTTAACGATGAAATCAGTTAAATGAAGATGAAATCAGTTAACGATGAAATCAGTTAAATGAAGATGAAATCAGTTACAGATGAAATCAGTTACATGAAGATGAAATTAGTTAAAGATGAAATCAGTTAAAGATGAAATCAGTTAAATGAAGATGAAATCAGTTAACGATGAAATCAGTTAAATGAAGATGAAATCAGTTAACGATGAAATCAGTTAACGATGAAATCAGTTAAATGAAGATGAAATCAGTTAACGATGAAATCAGTTAAAGATGAAATCAGTTAAATGAAGATGAAATCAGTTAACGATGAAATCAGTTAAATGAAGATGAAATCAGTTAACGATGAAATCAGTTAAAGATGAAATCAGTTAAATGAAGATGAAATCAGTTAACGATGAAATCAGTTACAGATGAAATCAGTTACATGAAGATGAAATCAGTTAAAGATGAAATCAGTTAAATGAAGAATGAAATCAGTTAACGATGAAATCAGTTAAAAAAGAAATCAGTTAAATGAAGATGAAATCAGTTAACGATGAAATCAGTTAAAGATGAAATCAGTTAAATGAAGATGAAATCAGTTAACGATGAAATCAGTTAAATGAAGATGAAATCAGTTAAAGATGAAATCAGTTAAAGATGAAATCAGTTAAATGAAGAATGAAATCAGTTAACGATGAAATCAGTTAAAGATGAAATCAGTTAAATGAAGATGAAATCAGTTAACGATGAAATCAGTTAAAGATGAAATCAGTTAAAGATGAAATCAGTTAACGATGAAATCAGTTAACGATGAAATCAGTTAAATGAAGATGAAATCAGTTAACGATGAAATCAGTTAAAGATGAAATCAGTTAACGATGAAATCAGTTAACGATGAAATCAGTTAAATGAAGATGAAATCAGTTAAATGAAGATGAAATCAGTTAACGATGAAATCAGTTAGAGATGAAATCAGTTACAGATGAAATCAGTTACATGAAGATTAAATCAGTTAACGATGAAATCAGTTAAAGATGAAATCAGTTAACGATGAAATCAGTTAAATGAAGAATGAAGATGAAATCAGTTAACGATGAAATCAGTTAACGATGAAATCAGTTAATTGAAGATGAAATCAGTTAACGATGAAATCAGTTAAATGAAGATGAAATCAGTTAACGATGAAATCAGATAAAGATGAAATCAGTTAAATGAAGATGAAATCAGTTAAAGATGAAATCAGTTAAATGTAGATGAAATCAGTTAAAGATGAAATCAGTTAAATGACGAATGAAAATGAAATCAGTTAAATGAAGATGAAATCAGTTAAAGATGAAATCAGTTAAATGAAGATGAAATTAGTTAACGATGAAATCAGTTAAATGAAGATGAAATCAGTTAAAGATGAAATCAGTTACAGATGAAATCAGTTACAGATGAAATCAGTTAACGATGAAATCAGTTAAATGAAGATGAAATCAGTTAACGATGAAATCAGTTAAAGATGAAATCAGTTAAATGAAGATGAAATCAGTTAACGATGAAATCAGTTAAATGAAGATGAAATCAGTTAAAGATGAAATCAGTTACAGATGAAATCAGTTACAGATGAAATCAGTTACATGAAGATTAAATCAGTTAAAGATTAAATCAGTTACATGAAGATTAAATCAGTTAAAGATTAAATCAGTTAAATGAAGATGAAATCAGTTAAAGATGAAATCAGTTAAATGAAGAATGAAAATGAAATCAGTTAAATGAAGATGAAATCAGTTAACGATGAAATCAGTTAAAGATGAAATCAGTTAAATGAAGATGAAATCAGTTAACGATGAAATCAGTTAAAGATGAAATCAGTTAAATGAAGATGAAATCAGTTAACGATGAAATCAGTTAAAGATGAAATCAGTTAAATGAAGATGAAATCAGTTAAATGAAGATGAAATCAGTTAACGATGAAATCAGTTAAAGATGAAATCAGTTAAATGAAGATGAAATCAGTTAACGATGAAATCAGTTAAATGAAGATGAAATCAGTTAAAGATGAAATCAGTTAACGATGAAATCAGTTAACGATGAAATCAGTTAAAGATGAAATCAGTTAAATGAAGATGAAATCAGTTAAATGAAGATGAAATCAGTTAACGATGAAATCAGTTAAAGATGAAATCAGTTACAGATGAAATCAGTTACATGAAGATTAAATCAGTTAACGATGAAATCAGTTAAAGATGAAATCAGTTAAATGAAGATGAAGTCAGTTAAATGAAGATGAAATCAGTTAAATGAAGATGAAATCAGTTAACGATGAAATCAGTTAAATGAAGATGAAATCAGTTAACGATGAAATCAGTTAAATGAAGATGAAATCAGTTACAGATGAAATCAGTTACATGAAGATGAAATTAGTTAAAGATGAAATCAGTTAAAGATGAAATCAGTTAAATGAAGATGAAATCAGTTAACGATGAAATCAGTTAAATGAAGATGAAATCAGTTAACGATGAAATCAGTTAACGATGAAATCAGTTAAATGAAGATGAAATCAGTTAACGATGAAATCAGTTAAAGATGAAATCAGTTAAATGAAGATGAAATCAGTTAACGATGAAATCAGTTAAATGAAGATGAAATCAGTTAACGATGAAATCAGTTAAAGATGAAATCAGTTAAATGAAGATGAAATCAGTTAACGATGAAATCAGTTACAGATGAAATCAGTTACATGAAGATGAAATCAGTTAAAGATGAAATCAGTTAAATGAAGAATGAAATCAGTTAACGATGAAATCAGTTAAAAAAGAAATCAGTTAAATGAAGATGAAATCAGTTAACGATGAAATCAGTTAAAGATGAAATCAGTTAAATGAAGATGAAATCAGTTAACGATGAAATCAGTTAAATGAAGATGAAATCAGTTAAAGATGAAATCAGTTAAAGATGAAATCAGTTAAATGAAGAATGAAATCAGTTAACGATGAAATCAGTTAAAGATGAAATCAGTTAAATGAAGATGAAATCAGTTAACGATGAAATCAGTTAAAGATGAAATCAGTTAAAGATGAAATCAGTTAACGATGAAATCAGTTAACGATGAAATCAGTTAAATGAAGATGAAATCAGTTAACGATGAAATCAGTTAAAGATGAAATCAGTTAACGATGAAATCAGTTAACGATGAAATCAGTTAAATGAAGATGAAATCAGTTAAATGAAGATGAAATCAGTTAACGATGAAATCAGTTAGAGATGAAATCAGTTACAGATGAAATCAGTTACATGAAGATTAAATCAGTTAACGATGAAATCAGTTAAAGATGAAATCAGTTAACGATGAAATCAGTTAAATGAAGAATGAAGATGAAATCAGTTAACGATGAAATCAGTTAACGATGAAATCAGTTAAAGATGAAATCAGTTAATTGAAGATGAAATCAGTTAACGATGAAATCAGTTAAATGAAGATGAAATCAGTTAACGATGAAATCAGATAAAGATGAAATCAGTTAAATGAAGATGAAATCAGTTAAAGATGAAATCAGTTAAATGTAGATGAAATCAGTTAAAGATGAAATCAGTTAAATGACGAATGAAAATGAAATCAGTTAAATGAAGATGAAATCAGTTAAAGATGAAATCAGTTAAATGAAGATGAAATTAGTTAACGATGAAATCAGTTAAATGAAGATGAAATCAGTTAAAGATGAAATCAGTTACAGATGAAATCAGTTACAGATGAAATCAGTTAACGATGAAATCAGTTAAATGAAGATGAAATCAGTTAACGATGAAATCAGTTAAAGATGAAATCAGTTAAATGAAGATGAAATCAGTTAACGATGAAATCAGTTAAATGAAGATGAAATCAGTTAAAGATGAAATCAGTTACAGATGAAATCAGTTACAGATGAAATCAGTTACATGAAGATTAAATCAGTTAAAGATTAAATCAGTTACATGAAGATTAAATCAGTTAAAGATTAAATCAGTTAAATGAAGATGAAATCAGTTAAAGATGAAATCAGTTAAATGAAGAATGAAAATGAAATCAGTTAAATGAAGATGAAATCAGTTAACGATGAAATCAGTTAAAGATGAAATCAGTTAAATGAAGATGAAATCAGTTAACGATGAAATCAGTTAAAGATGAAATCAGTTAAATGAAGATGAAATCAGTTAACGATGAAATCAGTTAAAGATGAAATCAGTTAAATGAAGATGAAATCAGTTAAATGAAGATGAAATCAGTTAACGATGAAATCAGTTAACGATGAAATCAGTTAAATGAAGATGAAATCAGTTAACGATGAAATCAGTTAAAGATGAAATCAGTTAAATGAAGATGAAATCAGTTAACGATGAAATCAGTTAAATGAAGATGAAATCAGTTAACGATGAAATCAGTTAAATGAAGATGAAATCAGTTAACGATGAAATCAGTTAAATGAAGATGAAATCAGTTAACGATGAAATCAGTTAAAGATGAAATCAGTTAAATGAAGATGAAATCAGTTAACGATGAAATCAGTTAAAGATGAAATCAGTTAAATGAAGATGAAATCAGTTAACGATGAAATCAGTTAAATGAAGATGAAATCAGTTAAAGATGAAATCAGTTAACGATGAAATCAGTTAAAGATGAAATCAGTTACAGATGAAATCAGTTACATGAAGATTAAATCAGTTAACGATGAAATCAGTTAAAGATGAAATCAGTGAACGATGAAATCAGTTAAAGATGAAATCAGTTAACGATGAAATCAGTTAAATGAAGATGAAATCAGTTAACGATGAAATCAGTTAAAGATGAAATCAGTTAAATGAAGATGAAATCAGTTAACGATGAAATCAGTTAAATGAAGATGAAATCAGTTAACGATGAAATCAGTTAACGATGAAATCAGTTAAATGAAGATGAAATCAGTTAAATGAAGATGAAATCAGTTAACGATGAAATCAGTTAAAGATGAAATCAGTTACAGATGAAATCAGTTACATGAAGATTAAATCAGTTAACGATGAAATCAGTTAAAGATGAAATCAGTTAAATGAAGATGAAGTCAGTTAAATGAAGATGAAATCAGTTAACGATGAAATCAGTTAAATGAAGATGAAATCAGTTAAAGATTAAATCAGTTAAATGAAGATGAAATCAGTTAAAGATGAAATCAGTTAAATGAAGATGAAATGAGTTAACGATCAAATCAGTAAAAGATGAAATCAGTTAAATGAAGATGAAATCAGTTAACGATGAAATCAGTTAAAGATGAAATCAGTTAAAGATGAAATCAGTTAAATGAAGATGAAATCAGTTAACGATGAAATCAGTTAAATGAAGATGAAATCAGTTAACGATGAAATAAGTTACAGATGAAATCAGTTGCATGAAGATTAAATCAGTTAAAGATTAAATCAGTTAAATGAAGATGAAATCAGTTAACGATGAAATCAGTTAAAGATGAAATCAGTTAAATGAAGATGAAATCAGTTAACGATGAAATCAGTTAAATGAAGATGAAATCAGTTAAAGATTAAATCAGTTAAATGAAGATGAAATCAGTTAACGATGAAATCAGTTAACGATGAAATCAGTTAAAGATGAAATCAGTTAAATGAAGAATGAAATCAGTTAAAGATGAAATCAGTTAAAGATGAAATCAGTTAAATGAAGAATGAAAATGAAATCAGTTAAATGAAGATGAAATCAGTTAACGATGAAATCAGTTAACGATGAAATCAGTTAAATGAAGATGAAATCAGTTAACGATGAAATCAGTTAAAGATGAAATCAGTTAAAGATGAAATCAGTTAACGATGAAATCAGTTAACGATGAAATCAGTTAAAGATGAAATCAGTTAACGATGAAATCAGTTAAAGATGAAATCAGTTAACGATGAAATCAGTTAAAGATGAAATCAGTTAAATGAAGATGAAATCAGTTAAAGATGAAATCAGTTAAAGATGAAATCAGTTAAAGATGAAATCAGTTAAATGAAGATGAAATCAGTTAAATGAAGATGAAATCAGTTAACGATGAAATTAGTTAAAGATGAAATCAGTTAAAGATGAAATCAGTTACATGAAGATTAAATCAGTTAACGATGAAATCAGTTAAAGATGAAATCAGTTAAATGAAGATGAAATCAGTTAACGATGAAATCAGTTAAAGATGAAATCAGTTAAATGAAGATGAAATCAGTTAACGATGAAATCAGTTAAATGAAGATGAAATCAGTTAAAGATGAAATCAGTTAAATGAAGATGAAATCAGTTAACGATGAAATCAGTTAAAGATGAAATCAGTTACAGATGAAATCAGTTACATGAAGATTAAATCAGTTAACGATGAAATCAGTTAAAGATGAAATCAGTGAACGATGAAATCAGTTAAAGATGAAATCAGTTAACGATGAAATCAGTTAAATGAAGATGAAATCAGTTAACGATGAAATCAGTTAAAGATGAAATCAGTTAAATGAAGATGAAATCAGTTAACGATGAAATCAGTTAAATGAAGATGAAATCAGTTAAAGATGAAATCAGTTAACGATGAAATCAGTTAACGATGAAATCAGTTAAAGATGAAATCAGTTAAATGAAGATGAAATCAGTTAAATGAAGATGAAATCAGTTAACGATGAAATCAGTTAAAGATGAAATCAGTTAAATGAAGATGAAATCAGTTAACGAAGAAATCAGTTAACGATGAAATCAGTTAACGATGAAATCAGTTAAAGATGAAATCAGTTAAATGAAGATGAAATCAGTTAACGATGAAATCAGTTAAATGAAGATGAAATCAGTTAAAGATGAAATCAGTTAAAGATGAAATCAGTTAAATGAAGAATGAAATCAGTTAACGATGAAATCAGTTAAAGATGAAATCAGTTAAATGAAGATGAAATCAGTTAACGATGAAATCAGTTAAAGATGAAATCAGTTAAAGATGAAATCAGTTAACGATGAAATCAGTTAACGATGAAATCAGTTAAATGAAGATGAAATCAGTTAACGATGAAATCAGTTAAAGATGAAATCAGTTAACGATGAAATCAGTTAACGATGAAATCAGTTAAATGAAGATGAAATCAGTTAAATGAAGATGAAATCAGTTAACGATGAAATCAGTTACAGATGAAATCAGTTACAGATGAAATCAGTTACATGAAGATTAAATCAGTTAACGATGAAATCAGTTAAAGATGAAATCAGTTAACGATGAAATCAGTTAAATGAAGAATGAAAATGAAATCAGTTAAATGAAGATGAAATCAGTTAACGATGAAATCAGTTAAAGATGAAATCAGTTAATTGAAGATGAAATCAGTTAACGATGAAATCAGTTAAATGAAGATGAAATCAGTTAACGATGAAATCAGATAAAGATGAAATCAGTTAAATGAAGATGAAATCAGTTAAAGATGAAATCAGTTAAATGTAGATGAAATCAGTTAAAGATGAAATCAGTTAAATGACGAATGAAAATGAAATCAGTTAAATGAAGATGAAATCAGTTAAAGATGAAATCAGTTAAATGAAGATGAAATTAGTTAACGATGAAATCAGTTAAATGAAGATGAAATCAGTTAAAGATGAAATCAGTTACAGATGAAATCAGTTACAGATGAAATCAGTTAACGATGAAATCAGTTAAATGAAGATGAAATCAGTTAACGATGAAATCAGTTAAAGATGAAATCAGTTAAATGAAGATGAAATCAGTTAACGATGAAATCAGTTAAATGAAGATGAAATCAGTTAAAGATGAAATCAGTTACAGATGAAATCAGTTACAGATGAAATCAGTTACATGAAGATTAAATCAGTTACATGAAGATTAAATCAGTTAAAGATTAAATCAGTTAAATGAAGATGAAATCAGTTAAAGATGAAATCAGTTAAATGAAGAATGAAAATGAAATCAGTTAAATGACGATGAAATCAGTTAACGATGAAATCAGTTAAAGATGAAATCAGTTAAATGAAGATGAAATCAGTTAACGATGAAATCAGTTAAAGATGAAATCAGTTAAATGAAGATGAAATCAGTTAACGATGAAATCAGTTAAAGATGAAATCAGTTAAATGAAGATGAAATCAGTTAAATGAAGATGAAATCAGTTAACGATGAAATCAGTTAACGATGAAATCAGTTAAATGAAGATGAAATCAGTTAACGATGAAATCAGTTAAAGATGAAATCAGTTAAATGAAGATGAAAGCAGTTAACGATGAAATCAGTTAAATGAAGATGAAATCAGTTAAAGATGAAATCAGTTAAAGATGAAATCAGTTAAATGAAGATGAAATCAGTTAACGATGAAATCAGTTAAAGATGAAATCAGTTAACGATGAAATCAGTTAACGATGAAATCAGTTAACGATGAAATCAGTTAAATGAAGATGAAATCAGTTAACGATGAAATCAGTTAAATGAAGATGAAATCAGTTAACGATGAAATTAGTTAAAGATGAAATCAGTTAAATGAAGATGAAATCAGTTAACGATGAAATCAGTTAAATGAAGATGAAATCAGTTAAAGATGAAATCAGTTAAAGATGAAATCAGTTAAATGAAGATGAAATCAGTTAACGATGAAATCAGTTAAAGATGAAATCAGTTAACGATGAAATCAGTTAACGATGAAATCATGTAAATGAAGATGAAATCAGTTAACGATGAAATCAGTGAAAGATGAAATCAGTTAAATGAAGATGAAATCAGTTAACGATGAAATCAGTTAAATGAAGATGAAATCAGTTAACGATGAAATCAGTTAAAGATGAAATCAGTTAAATGAAGATGAAATCAGTTAACGATGAAATCAGTTAAAGATGAAATCAGTTAACGATGAAATCAGTTAACGATGAAATCAGTTAAATGAAGATGAAATCAGTTAACGATGAAATCAGTGAAAGATGAAATCAGTTAAATGAAGATGAAATCAGTTAACGATGAAATCAGTTAAATGAAGATGAAATCAGTTAACGATGAAATCAGTTAACGATGAAATCAGTTAAAGATGAAATCAGTTAACGATGAAATCAGTTAACGATGAAATCAGTTAAATGAAGATGAAATCAGTTAACGATGAAATCAGTTAAAGATGAAATCAGTTAAAGATGAAATCAGTTACATGAAGATTAAATCAGTTAACGATGAAATCAGTTAAAGATGAAATCAGTTAACGATGAAATCAGTTAACGATGAAATCAGTTAAATGAAGATGAAATCAGTTAACGATGAAATCAGTTAAAGATGAAATCAGTTACAGATGAAATCAGTTACATGAAGATTAAATCAGTTAAAGATTAAATCAGTTAAATGAAGTTGAAATCAGTTAAAGATGAAATCAGTTAAATGAAGAATGAAAATGAAATCAGTTAAATGAAGATGAAATCAGTTAACGATGAAATCAGTTAAATGAAGATGAAATCAGTTAACGATGAAATCAGTTAAATGAAGATGAAATCAGTTAACGATGAAATCAGTTAAAGATGAAATCAGTTAAATGAAGATGAAATCAGTTAACGATGAAATCAGTTACAGATGAAATCAGTTACATGAAGATTAAATCAGTTAAAGATTAAATCAGTTAAATGAAGATGAAATCAGTTAAAGATGAAATCAGTTAAATGAAGAATGAAAATGAAATCAGTTAAATGAAGATGAAATCAGTTAACGATGAAATCAGTTAAAGATGAAATCAGTTAAATGAAGATGAAATCAGTTAAATGAAGATGAAATCAGTTAACGATGAAATCAGTTAAAGATGAAATCAGTTACAGATGAAATCAGTTACATGAAGATGAAATCAGTTAACGATGAAATCAGTTAACGATGAAATCAGTTAAATGAAGATGAAATCAGTAAACGATGAAATCAGTTAAATGAAGATGAAATCAGTTAACGATGAAATCAGTTAAAGATGAAATCAGTTACAGATGAAATCAGTTACATGAAGATGAAATCAGTTAACGATGAAATCAGTTAAAGATGAAATCAGTTAACGATGAAATCAGTTAACGATGAAATCAGTTAAATGAAGATGAAATCAGTTAACGATGAAATCAGTTACAGATGAAATCAGTTACATGAAGATGAAATCAGTTAAAGATGAAATCAGTTAAATGAAGATGAAATCAGTTAACGATGAAATAAGTTACAGATGAAATCAGATACATGAAGATTAAATCAGTTAAATGAAGATGAAATCAGTTAAAGATGAAATCAGTTAAATGAAGATGAAATCAGTTAACGATGAAATCAGTTAAATGAAGATGAAATCAGTTCACGATGAAATAAGTTACAGATGAAATCAGTTACATGAAGATTAAATCAGTTAAAGATTAAATCAGTTAAATGAAGATGAAATCAGTTAAAGATGAAATCAGTTAAATGAAGAATGAAAATGAAATCAGTTAAATGAAGATGAAATCAGTTAACGATGAAATCAGTTAAATGAAGATGAAATCAGTTAAAGATGAAATCAGTTACAGATGAAATCAGTTACAGATGAAATCAGTTACATGAAGATTAAATCAGTTAAAGATTAAATCAGTTACATGAAGATTAAATCAGTTAAAGATTAAATCAGTTAAATGAAGATGAAATCAGTTAAAGATGAAATCAGTTAAATGAAGAATGAAAATGAAATCAGTTAAATGAAGATTAAATCAGTTAACGATGAAATCAGTTAAAGATGAAATCAGTTAAAGATGAAATCAGTTAAATGAAGATGAAATCAGTTAACGATGAAATCAGTTAAAGATGAAATCAGTTAAATGAAGATGAAATCAGTTAACGATGAAATCAGTTAAAGATGAAATCAGTTAAATGAAGATGAAATCAGTTAAATGAAGATGAAATCAGTTAACGATGAAATCAGTTAAATGAAGATGAAATCAGTTAACGATGAAATCAGTTAAAGATTAAATCAGTGAACGATGAAATCAGTTAAAGATGAAATCAGTGAACGATGAAATCAGTTAAATGAAGATGAAATCAGTTAACGATAAAATCAGTTAAAGATGAAATCAGTTAAATGAAGATGAAATCAGTTAACGATGAAATCAGTTAAATGAAGATGAAATCAGTTAACGATGAAATCAGTTAACGATGAAATCAGTTAAAGATGAAATCAGTTAAATGAAGATGAAATCAGTTAAATGAAGATGAAATCAGTTAACGATGAAATCAGTTAAAGATGAAATCAGTTACAGATGAAATCAGTTACATGAAGATGAAATCAGTTAACGATGAAATCAGTTAAAGATGAAATCAGTTAAATGAAGATGAAGTCAGTTAAATGAAGATGAAATCAGTTAACGATGAAATCAGTTAAATGAAGATGAAATCAGTTAACGATGAAATCAGTTAAAGATGAAATCAGTTAAATGAAGATGAAATCAGTTAACGATGAAATCAGTGAAATGAAGATGAAATCAGTTACATATGAAATCAGTTACATGAAGATGAAATTAGTTAAAGATGAAATCAGTTAACGATGAAATCAGTTAAATGAAGATGAAATCAGTTAAAGATGAAATCAGTTAAATGAAGATGAAATCAGTTAACGATGAAATCAGTAAAAGATGAAATCAGTTAAATGAAGATGAAATCAGTTAACGATGAAATCAGTTAAAGATGAAATCAGTTAAATGAAGATGAAATCAGTTAACGATGAAATCAGTTAAAGATGAAATCAGTTAAATGAAGATGAAATCAGTTAACGATGAAATCAGTTAACGATGAAATCAGTTAAATGAAGATGAAATCAGTTAACGATGAAATCAGTTAAAGATGAAATCAGTTAAATGAAGATGAAATCAGTTAACGATGAAATCAGTTAAATGAAGATGAAATCAGTTAAAGATGAAATCAGTTAAATGAAGATGAAATCAGTTAACGATGAAATCAGTTAAAGATGAAATCAGTTACAGATGAAATCAGTTACATGAAGATTAAATCAGTTAACGATGAAATCAGTTAAAGATGAAATCAGTGAACGATGAAATCAGTTAAAGATGAAATCAGTTAACGATGAAATCAGTTAAATGAAGATGAAATCAGTTAACGATGAAATCAGTTAAAGATGAAATCAGTTAAATGAAGATGAAATCAGTTAACGATGAAATCAGTTAAATGAAGATGAAATCAGTTAAAGATGAAATCAGTTAACGATGAAATCAGTTAACGATGAAATCAGTTAAAGATGAAATCAGTTAAATGAAGATGAAATCAGTTAAATGAAGATGAAATCAGTTAACGATGAAATCAGTTAAAGATTAAATCAGTTAAATGAAGATGAAATCAGTTAAATGAAGATGAAATCAGTTAACGATGAAATCAGTTACAGATGAAATCAGTTACATGAAGATTAAATCAGTTAAAGATTAAATCAGTTAACGATGAAATCAGTTAACTATGAAATCAGTTAACGATGAAATCAGTTAAATGAAGATGAAATCAGTTAACGATGAAATCAGTTAAATGAAGATGAAATCAGTTAACGATGAAATCAGTTAAATGAAGATGAAATCAGTTAACGATGAAATTAGTTAAAGATGAAATCAGTTAAATGAAGATGAAATCAGTTAACGATGAAATCAGTTAAATGAAGATGAAATCAGTTAAAGATGAAATCAGTTAAATGAAGATGAAATCAGTTAACGATGAAATCAGTTAAAGATGAAATCAGTTAACGATGAAATCAGTTAAAGATGAAATCAGTTAACGATGAAATCATGTAAATGAAGATGAAATCAGTTAACGATGAAATCAGTGAAAGATGAAATCAGTTAAATGAAGATGAAATCAGTTAACGATGAAATCAGTTAAATGAAGATGAAATCAGTTAACGATGAAATCAGTTAAAGATGAAATCAGTTAAATGAAGATGAAATCAGTTAACGATGAAATCAGTTAAAGATGAAATCAGTTAACGATTAAATCAGTTAACGATGAAATCAGTTAAATGAAGATGAAATCAGTTAACGATGAAATCAGTGAAAGATGAAATCAGTTAAATGAAGATGAAATCAGTTAACGATGAAATCAGTTAAATGAAGATGAAATCAGTTAACGATGAAATCAGTTAAAGATGAAATCAGTTAAAGATGAAATCAGTTAACGATGAAATCAGTTAAAGATGAAATCAGTTAACGATGAAATCAGTTAACGATGAAATCAGTTAAATGAAGATGAAATCAGTTAACGATGAAATCAGTTAAAGATGAAATCAGTTAAAGATGAAATCAGTTACATGAAGATTAAATCAGTTAACGATGAAATCAGTTAAAGATGAAATCAGTTAACGATGAAATCAGTTAACGATGAAATCAGTTAAATGAAGATGAAATCAGTTAACGATGAAATCAGTTAAAGATGAAATCAGTTAAATGAAGATGAAATCAGTTAACGATGAAATCAGTTACAGATGAAATCAGTTACATGAAGATTAAATCAGTTAAAGATTAAATCAGTTAAATGAAGTTGAAATCAGTTAAAGATGAAATCAGTTAAATGAAGAATGAAAATGAAATCAGTTAAATGAAGATGAAATCAGTTAACGATGAAATCAGTTAAATGAAGATGAAATCAGTTAACGATGAAATCAGTTAAATGAAGATGAAATCAGTTAACGATGAAATCAGTTAAAGATGAAATCAGTTAAATGAAGATGAAATCAGTTAACGATGAAATCAGTTACAGATGAAATCAGTTACATGAAGATTAAATCAGTTAAAGATTAAATCAGTTAAATGAAGATGAAATCAGTTAAAGATGAAATCAGTTAAATGAAGAATGAAAATGAAATCAGTTAAATGAAGATGAAATCAGTTAACGATGAAATCAGTTAAAGATGAAATCAGTTAAATGAAGATGAAATCAGTTAAAGATGAAATCAGTTAAATGAAGAATGAAAATGAAATCAGTTAAATGAAGATTAAATCAGTTAACGATGAAATCAGTTAAAGATGAAATCAGTTAAAGATGAAATCAGTTAAATGAAGATGAAATCAGTTAACGATGAAATCAGTTAAAGATGAAATCAGTTAAATGAAGATGAAATCAGTTAACGATGAAATCAGTTAAAGATGAAATCAGTTAAATGAAGATGAAATCAGTTAAATGAAGATGAAATCAGTTAACGATGAAATCAGTTAAAGATGAAATCAGTGAACGATGAAATCAGTTAAAGATGAAATCAGTGAACGATGAAATCAGTTAAATGAAGATGAAATCAGTTAACGATAAAATCAGTTAAAGATGAAATCAGTTAAATGAAGATGAAATCAGTTAACGATGAAATCAGTTAAATGAAGATGAAATCAGTTAACGATGAAATCAGTTAACGATGAAATCATGTAAATGAAGATGAAATCAGTTAACGATGAAATCAGTGAAAGATGAAATCAGTTAAATGAAGATGAAATCAGTTAACGATGAAATCAGTTAAATGAAGATGAAATCAGTTAACGATGAAATCAGTTAAAGATGAAATCAGTTAAATGAAGATGAAATCAGTTAACGATGAAATCAGTTAAAGATGAAATCAGTTAACGATTAAATCAGTTAACGATGAAATCAGTTAAATGAAGATGAAATCAGTTAACGATGAAATCAGTGAAAGATGAAATCAGTTAAATGAAGATGAAATCAGTTAACGATGAAATCAGTTAAATGAAGATGAAATCAGTTAACGATGAAATCAGTTAAAGATGAAATCAGTTAAAGATGAAATCAGTTAACGATGAAATCAGTTAAAGATGAAATCAGTTAACGATGAAATCAGTTAACGATGAAATCAGTTAAATGAAGATGAAATCAGTTAACGATGAAATCAGTTAAAGATGAAATCAGTTAAAGATGAAATCAGTTACATGAAGATTAAATCAGTTAACGATGAAATCAGTTAAAGATGAAATCAGTTAACGATGAAATCAGTTAACGATGAAATCAGTTAAATGAAGATGAAATCAGTTAACGATGAAATCAGTTAAAGATGAAATCAGTTAAATGAAGATGAAATCAGTTAACGATGAAATCAGTTACAGATGAAATCAGTTACATGAAGATTAAATCAGTTAAAGATTAAATCAGTTAAATGAAGATGAAATCAGTTAAAGATGAAATCAGTTAAATGAAGAATGAAAATGAAATCAGTTAAATGAAGATGAAATCAGTTAACGATGAAATCAGTTAAAGATGAAATCAGTTAAATGAAGATGAAATCAGTTAAAGATGAAATCAGTTAAATGAAGAATGAAAATGAAATCAGTTAAATGAAGATTAAATCAGTTAACGATGAAATCAGTTAAAGATGAAATCAGTTAAAGATGAAATCAGTTAAATGAAGATGAAATCAGTTAACGATGAAATCAGTTAAAGATGAAATCAGTTAAATGAAGATGAAATCAGTTAACGATGAAATCAGTTAAAGATGAAATCAGTTAAATGAAGATGAAATCAGTTAAATGAAGATGAAATCAGTTAACGATGAAATCAGTTAAAGATGAAATCAGTGAACGATGAAATCAGTTAAAGATGAAATCAGTGAACGATGAAATCAGTTAAATGAAGATGAAATCAGTTAACGATAAAATCAGTTAAAGATGAAATCAGTTAAATGAAGATGAAATCAGTTAACGATGAAATCAGTTAAATGAAGATGAAATCAGTTAACGATGAAATCAGTTAACGATGAAATCAGTTAAAGATGAAATCAGTTAAATGAAGATGAAATCAGTTAAATGAAGATGAAATCAGTTAACGATGAAATCAGTTAAAGATGAAATCAGTTACAGATGAAATCAGTTACATGAAGATGAAATCAGTTAACGATGAAATCAGTTAAAGATGAAATCAGTTAAATGAAGATGAAGTCAGTTAAATGAAGATGAAATCAGTTAACGATGAAATCAGTTAAATGAAGATGAAATCAGTTAACGATGAAATCAGTTAAAGATGAAATCAGTTAAATGAAGATGAAATCAGTTAACGATGAAATCAGTTAAATGAAGATGAAATCAGTTACATATGACATCAGTTACATGAAGATGAAATTAGTTAAAGATGAAATCAGTTAACGATGAAATCAGTTAAATGAAGATGAAATCAGTTAAAGATGAAATCAGTTAAATGAAGATGAAATCAGTTAACGATGAAATCAGTAAAAGATGAAATCAGTTAAATGAAGATGAAATCAGTTAACGATGAAATCAGTTAAAGATGAAATCAGTTAAATGAAGATGAAATCAGTTAACGATGAAATCAGTTAAAGATGAAATCAGTTAAATGAAGATGAAATCAGTTAACGATGAAATCAGTTAACGATGAAATCAGTTAAATGAAGATGAAATCAGTTAACGATGAAATCAGTTAAAGATGAAATCAGTTAAATGAAGATGAAATCAGTTAACGATGAAATCAGTTAACGATGAAATCAGTTACAGATGAAATCAGTTACATGAAGATGAAATCAGTTAAAGATGAAATCAGTGAAATGAAGAATGAAATCAGTTAACGATGAAATCAGTTAAAAAAGAAATCAGTTAAATGAAGATGAAATCAGTTAACGATGAAATCAGTTAACGATGAAATCAGTTAAATGAAGATGAAATCAGTTAACGATGAAATCAGTTAAATGAAGATGAAATCAGTTAACGATGAAATCAGTTAAATGAAGATGAAATCAGTTAACGATGAAATCAGTTAAATGAAGATGAAATCAGTTAACGATGAAATCAGTTAAAGATGAAATCAGTTAAATGAAGATGAAATCAGTTAACGATGAAATCAGTTAAATGAAGATGAAATCAGTTAAAGATGAAATCAGTTAACGATGAAATCAGTTAAAGATGAAATCAGTTACAGATGAAATCAGTTACATGAAGATTAAATCAGTTAACGATGAAATCAGTTAAAGATGAAATCAGTGAACGATGAAATCAGTTAAAGATGAAATCAGTTAACGATGAAATCAGTTAAATGAAGATGAAATCAGTTAACGATGAAATCAGTTAAAGATGAAATCAGTTAAATGAAGATGAAATCAGTTAACGATGAAATCAGTTAAATGAAGATGAAATCAGTTAACGATGAAATCAGTTAACGATGAAATCAGTTAAATGAAGATGAAATCAGTTAAATGAAGATGAAATCAGTTAACGATGAAATCAGTTAAATGAAGATGAAATCAGTTAACGATGAAATCAGTTACAGATGAAATCAGTTACATGAAGATGAAATCAGTTAAAGATGAAATCAGTTAAATGAAGAATGAAATCAGTTAACGATGAAATCAGTTAAATGAAGATGAAATCAGTTAACGATGAAATAAGTTACAGATGAAATCAGATACATGAAGATTAAATCAGTTAAAGATTAAATCAGTTAAATGAAGATGAAATCAGTTAAAGATGAAATCAGTTAAATGAAGATGAAATCAGTTAACGATGAAATCAGTTAAATGAAGATGAAATCAGTTCACGATGAAATAAGTTACAGATGAAATCAGTTACATGAAGATTAAATCAGTTAAAGATTAAATCAGTTAAATGAAGATGAAATCAGTTAAAGATGAAATCAGTTAAATGAAGAATGAAAATGAAATCAGTTAAATGAAGATGAAATCAGTTAACGATGAAATCAGTTAAATGAAGATGAAATCAGTTAAAGATGAAATCAGTTACAGATGAAATCAGTTACAGATGAAATCAGTTACATGAAGATTAAATCAGTTAAAGATTAAATCAGTTACATGAAGATTAAATCAGTTAAAGATTAAATCAGTTAAATGAAGATGAAATCAGTTAAAGATGAAATCAGTTAAATGAAGAATGAAAATGAAATCAGTTAAATGAAGATAAAATCAGTTAACGATGAAATCAGTTAAAGATGAAATCAGTTAAAGATGAAATCAGTTAAATGAAGATGAAATCAGTTAACGATGAAATCAGTTAAAGATGAAATCAGTTAAATGAAGATGAAATCAGTTAACGATGAAATCAGTTAAAGATGAAATCAGTGAACGATGAAATCAGTTAAAGATGAAATCAGTGAACGATGAAATCAGTTAAATGAAGATGAAATCAGTTAACGATAAAATCAGTTAAAGATGAAATCAGTTAAATGAAGATGAAATCAGTTAACGATGAAATCAGTTAAATGAAGATGAAATCAGTTAACGATGAAATCAGTTAAAGATGAAATCAGTTAAATGAAGATGAAATCAGTTAAATGAAGATGAAATCAGTTAACGATGAAATCAGTTAAAGATGAAATCAGTTACAGATGAAATCAGTTACATGAAGATGAAATCAGTTAACGATGAAATCAGTTAAAGATGAAATCAGTTAACGATGAAATCAGTTAAATGAAGATGAAATCAGTTAAAGATGAAATCAGTTAAATGAAGATGAAATCAGTTAACGATGAAATCAGTTACAGATGAAATCAGTTACATGAAGATGAAATCAGTTAAAGATGAAATCAGTTAAATGAAGAATGAAATCAGTTAACGATAAAATCAGTTAAAGATGAAATCAGTTAAATGAAGATGAAATCAGTTAACGATGAAATCAGTTAAATGAAGATGAAATCAGTTAACGATGAAATAAGTTACAGATGAAATCAGTTGCATGAAGATTAAATCAGTTAAAGATTAAATCAGTTAAATGAAGATGAAATCAGTTAACGATGAAATCAGTTAAAGATTAAATCAGTTAAATGAAGATGAAATCAGTTAAAGATGAAATCAGTTACAGATGAAATCAGTTACAGATGAAATCAGTTACATGAAGATTAAATCAGTTAAAGATTAAATCAGTTACATGAAGATTAAATCAGTTAAATATTAAATCAGTTAAATGAAGATGAAATCAGTTAAAGATGAAATCATTTAAATGAAGAATGAAAATGAAATCAGTTAAATGAAGATTAAATCAGTTAACGATGAAATCAGTTAAAGATGAAATCAGTTAAAGATGAAATCAGTTAAATGAAGATGAAATCAGTTAACGATGAAATCAGTTAACGATGAAATCAGTTAACGATGAAATCAGTTAAATGAAGATGAAATCAGTTAAATGAAGATGAAATCAGTTAACGATGAAATCAGTTAAAGATGAAATCAGTTACAGATGAAATCAGTTACATGAAGATAAAATCAGTTAACGATGAAATCAGTTAAAGATGAAATCAGTTAAATGAAGATGAAGTCAGTTAAATGTAGATGAAATCAGTTAACGATGAAATCAGTTAAATGAAGATGAAATCAGTTAACGATGAAATCAGTTAAAGATGAAATCAGTTAAATGAAGATGAAATCAGTTACAGATGAAATCAGTTACATGAAGATGAAATTAGTTAAAGATGAAATCAGTTAAAGATTAAATCAGTTAAATGAAGATGAAATCAGTTAAAGATGAAATCAGTTAAATGAAGATGAAATGAGTTAACGATGAAATCAGTAAAAGATGAAATCAGTTAAATGAAGATGAAATCAGTTAACGATGAAATCAGTTAAAGATGAAATCAGTTAAATGAAGATGAAATCAGTTAACGATGAAATCAGTTAAAGATGAAATCAGTTAAATGAAGATGAAATCAGTTAACGATGAAATCAGTTAAATGAAGATGAAATCAGTTAACGATGAAATCAGTTAAAGATGAAATCAGTTAAATGAAGATGAAATCAGTTAATGATGAAATCAGTTACAGATGAAATCAGTTACATGAAGATGAAATCAGTTAAAGATGAAATCAGTTAAATGAAGAATGAAATCAGTTAACGATGAAATCCGTTAAAAAAGAAATCACTTAAATGAAGATGAAATCAGTTAACGATGAAATCAGTTAAAGATGAAATCAGTTAAATGAAGATGAAATCAGTTAACGATGAAATCAGTTAAATGAAGATGAAATCAGTTAAAGATGAAATCAGTTGAATGAAGATGAAATCAGTTAACGATGAAATCAGTTACAGATGAAATCAGTTACATGAAGATGAAATCAGTTAAAGATGAAATCAGTTAAATGAAGAATGAAATCAGTTAACGATGAAATCAGTTAAATGAAGATGAAATCAGTTAACGATGAAATAAGTTACAGATGAAATCAGATACATGAAGATTAAATCAGTTAAAGATTAAATCAGTTAAATGAAGATGAAATCAGTTAAAGATGAAATCAGTTAAATGAAGATGAAATCAGTTAACGATGAAATCAGTTAAATGAAGATGAAATCAGTTCACGATGAAATAAGTTACAGATGAAATCAGTTACATGAAGATTAAATCAGTTAAAGATTAAATCAGTTAAATGAAGATGAAATCAGTTAAAGATGAAATCAGTTAAATGAAGAATGAAAATGAAATCAGTTAAATGAAGATGAAATCAGTTAACAATGAAATCAGTTAAATGAAGATGAAATCAGTTAAAGATGAAATCAGTTACAGATGAAATCAGTTACAGATGAAATCAGTTACATGAAGATTAAATCAGTTAAAGATTAAATCAGTTACATGAAGATTAAATCAGTTAAAGATTAAATCAGTTAAATGAAGATGAAATCAGTTAAAGATGAAATCAGTTAAATGAAGAATGAAAATGAAATCAGTTAAATGAAGATGAAATCAGTTAACGATGAAATCAGTTAAAGATGAAATCAGTTAAAGATGAAATCAGTTAAATGAAGATGAAATCAGTTAACGATGAAATCAGTTAAAGATGAAATCAGTTAAATGAAGATGAAATCAGTTAACGATGAAACCAGTTAAAGATGAAATCAATTAAATGAAGATGAAATCAGTTAAATGAAGATGAAATCAGTTAACGATGAAATCAGTTAAATGAAGATGAAATCAGTTAACGATGAAATCAGTTAAAGATGAAATCAGTGAACGATGAAATCAGTTAAAGATGAAATCAGTGAACGATGAAATCAGTTAAATGAAGATGAAATCAGTTAACGATGAAATCAGTTAAAGATGAAATCAGTTAAATGAAGATGAAATCAGTTAACGATGAAATCAGTTAAATGAAGATGAAATCAGTTACAGATGAAATCAGTTACATGAAGATGAAATTAGTTAAAGATGAAATCAGTTAACGATGAAATCAGTTAAAGATGAAATCAGTTAAATGAAGATGAAGTCAGTTAAATGAAGATGAAATCAGTTAACGATGAAATCAGTTAAATGAAGATGAAATCAGTTAACGATGAAATCAGTTAAAGATGAAATCAGTTAAATGAAGATGAAATCAGTTAACGATGAAATCAGTTAAATGAAGATGAAATCAGTTACAGATGAAATCAGTTACATGAAGATGAAATTAGTTAAAGATGAAATCAGTTAACGATGAAATCAGTTAAATGAAGATGAAATCAGTTAAAGATGAAATCAGTTAAATGAAGATGAAATCAGTTAACGATGAAATCAGTAAAAGATGAAATCAGTTAAATGAAGATGAAATCAGTTAACGATGAAATCAGTTAAAGATGAAATCAGTTAAATGAAGATGAAATCAGTTAACGATGAAATCAGTTAAAGATGAAATCAGTTAAATGAAGATGAAATCAGTTAACGATGAAATCAGTTAACGATGAAATCAGTTAAATGAAGATGAAATCAGTTAACGATGAAATCAGTTAAAGATGAAATCAGTTAAATGAAGATGAAATCAGTTAACGATGAAATCAGTTAACGATGAAATCAGTTACAGATGAAATCAGTTACATGAAGATGAAATCAGTTAAAGATGAAATCAGTGAAATGAAGAATGAAATCAGTTAACGATGAAATCAGTTAAAAAAGAAATCAGTTAAATGAAGATGAAATCAGTTAACGATGAAACCAGTTAAAGATGAAATCAGTTAAATGAAGATGAAATCAGTTAACGATGAAATCAGTTAAATGAAGATGAAATCAGTTAAAGATGAAATCAGTTAAAGATGAAATCAGTTAAAGATGAAATCAGTTAAAGATGAAATCAGTTAAATGAAGATGAAATCAGTTAACGATGAAATCAGTTACAGATGAAATCAGTTACATGAAGATGAAATCAGTTAAAGATGAAATCAGTTAAATGAAGAATGAAATCAGTTAACGATGAAATCAGTTAAAGATGAAATCAGTTAAATGAAGAATGAAAATGAAATCAGTTAAATGAAGATGAAATCAGTTAAGGATGAAATCAGTTAACGATGAAATCAGTTAAATGAAGATGAAATCAGTTAACGATGAAATCAGTTAAAGATGAAATCAGTTAAAGATGAAATCAGTTAACGATGAAATCAGTTAACGATGAAATCAGTTAAATGAAGATGAAATCAGTTAACGATGAAATCAGTTAAATGAAGATGAAATCAGTGAACGATGAAATCAGTTAAAGATGAAATCAGTTAACGATGAAATCAGTTAAAGATGAAATCAGTTAACGATGAAATCAGTTAAAGATGAAATCAGTTAAATGAAGATGAAATCAGTTAACGATGAAATCAGTTAAAGATGAAATCAGTTACAGATGAAATCAGTTACATGAAGATTAAATCAGTTAACGATGAAATCAGTTAAAGATGAAATCAGTTAAATGAAGATGAAGTCAGTTAAATGAAGATGAAATCAGTTAACGATGAAATCAGTTAAATGAAGATGAAATCAGTTAACGATGAAATCAGTTAAAGATGAAATCAGTTAAATGAAGATGAAATCAGTTAACGATGAAATCAGTTAAATGAAGATGAAATCAGTTACAGATGAAATCAGTTACATGAAGATGAAATTAGTTAAAGATGAAATCAGTTAAAGATTAAATCAGTTAAATGAAGATGAAATCAGTTAAAGATGAAATCAGTTAAATGAAGATGAAATGAGTTAACGATGAAATCAGTTAAAAAAGAAATCAGTTAAATGAAGATGAAATCAGTTAACGATGAAATCAGTTAAAGATGAAATCAGTTAAATGAAGATGAAATCAGTTAACGATGAAATCAGTTAAATGAAGATGAAATCAGTTAAAGATGAAATCAGTTAAAGATGAAATCAGTTAAATGAAGATGAAATCAGTTAACGATGAAATCAGTTACAGATGAAATCAGTTACATGAAGATGAAATCAGTTAAAGATGAAATCAGTTAAATGAAGAATGAAATCAGTTAACGATGAAATCAGTTAAAGATTAAATCAGTTAAATGAAGATGAAATCAGTTAACGATGAAATCAGTTAAATGAAGATGAAATCAGTTAACGATGAAATAAGTTACAGATGAAATCAGATACATGAAGATTAAATCAGTTAAAGATTAAATCAGTTAAATGAAGATGAAATCAGTTAAAGATGAAATCAGTTAAATGAAGAATGAAAATGAAATCAGTTAAAGATGAAATCAGTTAAAGATGAAATCAGTTAAATGAAGAATGAAAATGAAATCAGTTAAATGAAGATGAAATCAGTTAACGATGAAATCAGTTAAAGATGAAATCAGTTAAATGAAGATGAAATCAGTTAACGATGAAATCAGTTAAATGAAGATGAAATCAGTTAACGATGAAATCAGTTAAAGATGAAATCAGTTAAAGATGAAATCAGTTAACGATGAAATCAGTTAACGATGAAATCAGTTAACGATGAAATCAGTTAAATGAAGATGAAATCAGTTAACGATGAAATCAGTTAAAGATGAAATCAGTTAACGATGAAATCAGTTAAAGATGAAATCAGTTAAATGAATATGAAATCAGTTAAAGATGAAATCAGTTAAAGATGAAATCAGTTAAATGAAGATGAAATCAGTTAAATGAAGATGAAATCAGTTAACGATGAAATCAGTTAAAGATGAAATCAGTTACAGATGAAATCAGTTACATGAAGATTAAATCAGTTAACGATGAAATCAGTTAAAGATGAAATCAGTTAACGATGAAATCAGTTAAATGAAGAATGAAAATGAAATCAGTTAAATGAAGATGAAATCAGTTAAAGATGAAATCAGTTACAGATGAAATCAGTTACAGATGAAATCAGTTAACGATGAAATCAGTTAAATGAAGATGAAATCAGTTAACGATGAAATCAGTTAAAGATGAAATCAGTTAAATGAAGATGAAATCAGTTAACGATGAAATCAGTTAAATGAAGATGAAATCAGTTAAAGATGAAATCAGTTACAGATGAAATCAGTTACAGATGAAATCAGTTACATGAAGATTAAATCAGTTAAAGATTAAATCAGTTACATGAAGATTAAATCAGTTAAAGATGAAATCAGTTAAATGAAGAAAGAAAATGAAATCAGTTAAATGAAGATGAAATCAGTTAACGATGAAATCAGTTAAAGATGAAATCAGTTAAATGAAGATGAAATCAGTTAACGATGAAATCAGTTAACGATGAAATCAGTTAAAGATGAAATCAGTTAAATGAAGATGAAGTCAGTTAAATGAAGATGAAATGAGTTAACGATGAAATCAGTTAAATGAAGATGAAATCAGTTAAAGATTAAATCAGTTAAATGAAGATGAAATCAGTTAAAGATGAAATCAGTTAAATGAAGAAAGAAAATGAAATCAGTTAAATGAAGATGAAATCAGTTAACGATGAAATCAGTTAAAGATGAAATCAGTTAAATGAAGATGAAATCAGTTAACGATGAAATCAGTTAACGATGAAATCAGTTAAAGATGAAATCAGTTAAATGAAGATGAAGTCAGTTAAATGAAGATGAAATGAGTTAACGATGAAATCAGTTAAATGAAGATGAAATCAGTTAAAGATTAAATCAGTTAAATGAAGATGAAATCAGTTAAAGATGAAATCAGTTAAATGAAGATGAAATGAGTTAACGATGAAATCAGTAAAAGATGAAATCAGTTAAATGAAGATGAAATCAGTTAACGATGAAATCAGTTAAAGATGAAATCAGTTAAATGAAGATGAAATCAGTTAACGATGAAATCAGTTAAAGATGAAATCAGTTAAATGAAGATGAAATCAGTTAACGATGAAATCAGTTAAATGAAGATGAAATCAGTTAACGATGAAATCAGTTAAAGATGAAATCAGTTAAATGAAGATGAAATCAGTAAACGATGAAATCAGTTAAAGATGAAATCAGTTAAATGAAGATGAAATCAGTTAACGATGAAATCAGTTAAATGAAGATGAAATCAGTTAAAGATGAAATCAGTTAAATGAAGATGAAATCAGTTACAGATGAAATCAGTTACATGAAGATGAAATCAGTTAAAGATGAAATCAGTTAAATGAAGAATGAAATCAGTTAACGATGAAATCAGTTAAATGAAGATGAAATCAGTTAACGATGAAATAAGTTACAGATGAAATCAGATACATGAAGATTAAATCAGTTAAAGATTAAATCAGTTAAATGAAGATGAAATCAGTTAAAGATGAAATCAGTTAAATGAAGATGAAATCAGTTAACGATGAAATCAGTTAAATGAAGATGAAATCAGTTCACGATGAAATAAGTTACAGATGAAATCAGTTACATGAAGATTAAATCAGTTAAAGATGAAATCAGTTAAATGAAGAATGAAAATGAAATCAGTTAAATGAAGATGAAATCAGTTAACGATGAAATCAGTTAACGATGAAATCAGTTAAATGAAGATGAAATCAGTTAAATGAAGAATGAAAATGAAATCAGTTAAATGAAGATGAAATCAGTTAACGATGAAATCAGTTAAATGAAGATGAAATCAGTTAACGATGAAATCAGTTAAATGAAGATGAAATCAGTTAACGATGAAATCAGTTAAAGATGAAATCAGTTAAATGAAGATGAAATCAGTTAAATGAAGATGAAATCAGTTAACGATGAAATCAGTTAAAGATGAAATCACTTATAGATGAAATCAGTTACATGAAGATGAAATCAGTTAACGATGAAATCAGTTAACGATGAAATCAGTTAAATGAAGATGAAATCAGTTAACGATGAAATCAGTTAAAGATGAAATCAGTTACAGATGAAATCAGTTACATGAAGATGAAATCAGTTAACGATGAAATCAGTTAAAGATGAAATCAGTTAACGATGAAATCAGTTAACGATGAAATCAGTTAAATGAAGATGAAATCAGTTAAATGAATATGAAATCAGTTAACGATGAAATCAGTTAAAGATGAAATCAGTTAAATGAAGATGAAATCAGTTAACGATGAAATCAGTTAAATGAAGATGAAATCAGTTAACGATGAAATCAGTTAACGATGAAATCAGTTAAATGAAGATGAAATCAGTTAACGATGAAATCAGTTAAATGAAGATGAAATCAGTTAACGATGAAATCAGTTAAATGAAGATGAAATCAGTTAACGATGAAATCAGTTAAATGAAGATGAAATCAGTTAACGATGAAATCAGTTAAAGATGAAATCAGTTAAATGAAGATGAAATCAGTTAACGATGAAATCAGTTAAAGATGAAATCAGTTAAATGAAGATGAAATCAGTTAACGATGAAATCAGTTAAATGAAGATGAAATCAGTTAAAGATGAAATCAGTTAACGATGAAATCAGTTAAAGATGAAATCAGTTACAGATGAAATCAGTTACATGAAGATTAAATCAGTTAACGATGAAATCAGTTAAAGATGAAATCAGTGAACGATGAAATCAGTTAAAGATGAAATCAGTTAACGATGAAATCAGTTAAATGAAGATGAAATCAGTTTACGATGAAATCAGTTAAAGATGAAATCAGTTAAATGAAGATGAAATCAGTTAACGATGAAATCAGTTAAATGAAGATGAAATCAGTTAACGATGAAATCAGTTAACGATGAAATCAGTTAACGATGAAATCAGTTAAATGAAGATGAAATCAGTTAAATGAAGATGAAATCAGTTAACGATGAAATCAGTTAAAGATGAAATCAGTTACAGATGAAATCAGTTACATGAAGATAAAATCAGTTAACGATGAAATCAGTTAAAGATGAAATCAGTTAAATGAAGATGAAGTCAGTTAAATGTAGATGAAATCAGTTAACGATGAAATCAGTTAAATGAAGATGAAATCAGTTAACGATGAAATCAGTTAAAGATGAAATCAGTTAAATGAAGATGAAATCAGTTACAGATGAAATCAGTTACATGAAGATGAAATTAGTTAAAGATGAAATCAGTTAAAGATTAAATCAGTTAAATGAAGATGAAATCAGTTAAAGATGAAATCAGTTAAATGAAGATGAAATGAGTTAACGATGAAATCAGTAAAAGATGAAATCAGTTAAATGAAGATGAAATCAGTTAACGATGAAATCAGTTAAAGATGAAATCAGTTAAATGAAGATGAAATCAGTTAACGATGAAATCAGTTAAAGATGAAATCAGTTAAATGAAGATGAAATCAGTTAACGATGAAATCAGTTAAATGAAGATGAAATCAGTTAACGATGAAATCAGTTAAAGATGAAATCAGTTAAATGAAGATGAAATCAGTTAATGATGAAATCAGTTACAGATGAAATCAGTTACATGAAGATGAAATCAGTTAAAGATGAAATCAGTTAAATGAAGAATGAAATCAGTTAACGATGAAATCCGTTAAAAAAGAAATCACTTAAATGAAGATGAAATCAGTTAACGATGAAATCAGTTAAAGATGAAATCAGTTAAATGAAGATGAAATCAGTTAACGATGAAATCAGTTAAATGAAGATGAAATCAGTTAAAGATGAAATCAGTTGAATGAAGATGAAATCAGTTAACGATGAAATCAGTTACAGATGAAATCAGTTACATGAAGATGAAATCAGTTAAAGATGAAATCAGTTAAATGAAGAATGAAATCAGTTAACGATGAAATCAGTTAAATGAAGATGAAATCAGTTAACGATGAAATAAGTTACAGATGAAATCAGATACATGAAGATTAAATCAGTTAAAGATTAAATCAGTTAAATGAAGATGAAATCAGTTAAAGATGAAATCAGTTAAATGAAGATGAAATCAGTTAACGATGAAATCAGTTAAATGAAGATGAAATCAGTTCACGATGAAATAAGTTACAGATGAAATCAGTTACATGAAGATTAAATCAGTTAAAGATTAAATCAGTTAAATGAAGATGAAATCAGTTAAAGATGAAATCAGTTAAATGAAGAATGAAAATGAAATCAGTTAAATGAAGATGAAATCAGTTAACAATGAAATCAGTTAAATGAAGATGAAATCAGTTAAAGATGAAATCAGTTACAGATGAAATCAGTTACAGATGAAATCAGTTACATGAAGATTAAATCAGTTAAAGATTAAATCAGTTACATGAAGATTAAATCAGTTAAAGATTAAATCAGTTAAATGAAGATGAAATCAGTTAAAGATGAAATCAGTTAAATGAAGAATGAAAATGAAATCAGTTAAATGAAGATGAAATCAGTTAACGATGAAATCAGTTAAAGATGAAATCAGTTAAAGATGAAATCAGTTAAATGAAGATGAAATCAGTTAACGATGAAATCAGTTAAAGATGAAATCAGTTAAATGAAGATGAAATCAGTTAACGATGAAACCAGTTAAAGATGAAATCAATTAAATGAAGATGAAATCAGTTAAATGAAGATGAAATCAGTTAACGATGAAATCAGTTAAATGAAGATGAAATCAGTTAACGATGAAATCAGTTAAAGATGAAATCAGTGAACGATGAAATCAGTTAAAGATGAAATCAGTGAACGATGAAATCAGTTAAATGAAGATGAAATCAGTTAACGATGAAATCAGTTAAAGATGAAATCAGTTAAATGAAGATGAAATCAGTTAACGATGAAATCAGTTAAATGAAGATGAAATCAGTTACAGATGAAATCAGTTACATGAAGATGAAATTAGTTAAAGATGAAATCAGTTAACGATGAAATCAGTTAAAGATGAAATCAGTTAAATGAAGATGAAGTCAGTTAAATGAAGATGAAATCAGTTAACGATGAAATCAGTTAAATGAAGATGAAATCAGTTAACGATGAAATCAGTTAAAGATGAAATCAGTTAAATGAAGATGAAATCAGTTAACGATGAAATCAGTTAAATGAAGATGAAATCAGTTACAGATGAAATCAGTTACATGAAGATGAAATTAGTTAAAGATGAAATCAGTTAACGATGAAATCAGTTAAATGAAGATGAAATCAGTTAAAGATGAAATCAGTTAAATGAAGATGAAATCAGTTAACGATGAAATCAGTAAAAGATGAAATCAGTTAAATGAAGATGAAATCAGTTAACGATGAAATCAGTTAAAGATGAAATCAGTTAAATGAAGATGAAATCAGTTAACGATGAAATCAGTTAAAGATGAAATCAGTTAAATGAAGATGAAATCAGTTAACGATGAAATCAGTTAACGATGAAATCAGTTAAATGAAGATGAAATCAGTTAACGATGAAATCAGTTAAAGATGAAATCAGTTAAATGAAGATGAAATCAGTTAACGATGAAATCAGTTAACGATGAAATCAGTTACAGATGAAATCAGTTACATGAAGATGAAATCAGTTAAAGATGAAATCAGTGAAATGAAGAATGAAATCAGTTAACGATGAAATCAGTTAAAAAAGAAATCAGTTAAATGAAGATGAAATCAGTTAACGATGAAACCAGTTAAAGATGAAATCAGTTAAATGAAGATGAAATCAGTTAACGATGAAATCAGTTAAATGAAGATGAAATCAGTTAAAGATGAAATCAATTAAAGATGAAATCAGTTAAAGATGAAATCAGTTAAAGATGAAATCAGTTAAATGAAGATGAAATCAGTTAACGATGAAATCAGTTACAGATGAAATCAGTTACATGAAGATGAAATCAGTTAAAGATGAAATCAGTTAAATGAAGAATGAAATCAGTTAACGATGAAATCAGTTAAAGATGAAATCAGTTAAATGAAGAATGAAAATGAAATCAGTTAAATGAAGATGAAATCAGTTAAGGATGAAATCAGTTAACGATGAAATCAGTTAAATGAAGATGAAATCAGTTAACGATGAAATCAGTTAAAGATGAAATCAGTTAAAGATGAAATCAGTTAACGATGAAATCAGTTAACGATGAAATCAGTTAAATGAAGATGAAATCAGTTAACGATGAAATCAGTTAAATGAAGATGAAATCAGTGAACGATGAAATCAGTTAAAGATGAAATCAGTTAACGATGAAATCAGTTAAAGATGAAATCAGTTAACGATGAAATCAGTTAAAGATGAAATCAGTTAAATGAAGATGAAATCAGTTAACGATGAAATCAGTTAAAGATGAAATCAGTTACAGATGAAATCAGTTACATGAAGATTAAATCAGTTAACGATGAAATCAGTTAAAGATGAAATCAGTTAAATGAAGATGAAGTCAGTTAAATGAAGATGAAATCAGTTAACGATGAAATCAGTTAAATGAAGATGAAATCAGTTAACGATGAAATCAGTTAAAGATGAAATCAGTTAAATGAAGATGAAATCAGTTAACGATGAAATCAGTTAAATGAAGATGAAATCAGTTACAGATGAAATCAGTTACATGAAGATGAAATTAGTTAAAGATGAAATCAGTTAAAGATTAAATCAGTTAAATGAAGATGAAATCAGTTAAAGATGAAATCAGTTAAATGAAGATGAAATGAGTTAACGATGAAATCAGTTAAAAAAGAAATCAGTTAAATGAAGATGAAATCAGTTAACGATGAAATCAGTTAAAGATGAAATCAGTTAAATGAAGATGAAATCAGTTAACGATGAAATCAGTTAAATGAAGATGAAATCAGTTAAAGATGAAATCAGTTAAAGATGAAATCAGTTAAATGAAGATGAAATCAGTTAACGATGAAATCAGTTACAGATGAAATCAGTTACATGAAGATGAAATCAGTTAAAGATGAAATCAGTTAAATGAAGAATGAAATCAGTTAACGATGAAATCAGTTAAAGATTAAATCAGTTAAATGAAGATGAAATCAGTTAAC
Organism: Semicossyphus pulcher; assembly: GCF_022749685.1. Classification (NCBI taxonomy): domain Eukaryota; kingdom Metazoa; phylum Chordata; class Actinopteri; order Labriformes; family Labridae; genus Semicossyphus; species Semicossyphus pulcher. The sequence continues at coordinate 432,267 of NW_027211709.1, read as the reverse complement.
GATGAAATCAGTTAAATGAAGATGAAATCAGTTAACGATGAAATAAGTTACAGATGAAATCAGATACATGAAGATTAAATCAGTTAAAGATTAAATCAGTTAAATGAAGATGAAATCAGTTAAAGATGAAATCAGTTAAATGAAGAATGAAAATGAAATCAGTTAAAGATGAAATCAGTTAAAGATGAAATCAGTTAAATGAAGAATGAAAATGAAATCAGTTAAATGAAGATGAAATCAGTTAACGATGAAATCAGTTAAAGATGAAATCAGTTAAATGAAGATGAAATCAGTTAACGATGAAATCAGTTAAATGAAGATGAAATCAGTTAACGATGAAATCAGTTAAAGATGAAATCAGTTAAAGATGAAATCAGTTAACGATGAAATCAGTTAACGATGAAATCAGTTAACGATGAAATCAGTTAAATGAAGATGAAATCAGTTAACGATGAAATCAGTTAAAGATGAAATCAGTTAACGATGAAATCAGTTAAAGATGAAATCAGTTAAATGAATATGAAATCAGTTAAAGATGAAATCAGTTAAAGATGAAATCAGTTAAATGAAGATGAAATCAGTTAAATGAAGATGAAATCAGTTAACGATGAAATCAGTTAAAGATGAAATCAGTTACAGATGAAATCAGTTACATGAAGATTAAATCAGTTAACGATGAAATCAGTTAAAGATGAAATCAGTTAACGATGAAATCAGTTAAATGAAGAATGAAAATGAAATCAGTTAAATGAAGATGAAATCAGTTAACGATGAAATCAGTTAACGATGAAATCAGTTAAAGATGAAATCAGTTAATTGAAGATGAAATCAGTTAACGATGAAATCAGTTAAATGAAGATGAAATCAGTTAACGATGAAATCAGATAAAGATGAAATCAGTTAAATGAAGATGAAATCAGTTAAAGATGAAATCAGTTAAATGTAGATGAAATCAGTTAAAGATGAAATCAGTTAAATGACGAATGAAAATGAAATCAGTTAAATGAAGATGAAATCAGTTAAAGATGAAATCAGTTAAATGAAGATGAAATCAGTTAACGATGAAATCAGTTAAATGAAGATGAAATCAGTTAAAGATGAAATCAGTTACAGATGAAATCAGTTACAGATGAAATCAGTTACATGAAGATTAAATCAGTTAAAGATTAAATCAGTTACATGAAGATTAAATCAGTTAAAGATTAAATCAGTTAAATGAAGATGAAATCAGTTAAAGATGAAATCAGTTAAATGAAGAATGAAAATGAAATCAGTTAAATGAAGATGAAATCAGTTAACGATGAAATCAGTTAAAGATGAAATCAGTTAAAGATGAAATCAGTTAAATGAAGATGAAATCAGTTAACGATGAAATCAGTTAAAGATGAAATCAGTTAAATGAAGATGAAATCAGTTAACGATGAAATCAGTTAAAGATGAAATCAGTTAAATGAAGATGAAATCAGTTAAATGAAGATGAAATCAGTTAACGATGAAATCAGTTAAATGAAGATGAAATCAGTTAACGATGAAATCAGTTAAAGATGAAATCAGTGAACGATGAAATCAGTTAAAGATGAAATCAGTGAACGATGAAATCAGTTAAATGAAGATGAAATCAGTTAACGATAAAATCAGTTAAAGATGAAATCAGTTAAATGAAGATGAAATCAGTTAACGATGAAATCAGTTAAATGAAGATGAAATCAGTTAACGATGAAATCAGTTAACGATGAAATCAGTTAAAGATGAAATCAGTTAAATGAAGATGAAATCAGTTAACGATGAAATCAGTTAAAGATGAAATCAGTTACAGATGAAATCAGTTACATGAAGATGAAATCAGTTAACGATGAAATCAGTTAAAGATGAAATCAGTTAAATGAAGATGAAGTCAGTTAAATGAAGATGAAATCAGTTAACGATGAAATCAGTTAAATGAAGATGAAATCAGTTAACGATGAAATCAGTTAAAGATGAAATCAGTTAAATGAAGATGAAATCAGTTAACGATGAAATCAGTTAAATGAAGATGAAATCAGTTACAGATGAAATCAGTTACATGAAGATGAAATTAGTTAAAGATGAAATCAGTTAACGATGAAATCAGTTAAGTGAAGATGAAATCAGTTAAAGATGAAATCAGTTAAATGAAGATGAAATCAGTTAACGATGAAATCAGTAAAAGATGAAATCAGTTAAATGAAGATGAAATCAGTTAACGATGAAATCAGTTAAAGATGAAATCAGTTAAATGAAGATGAAATCAGTTAACGATGAAATCAGTTAAAGATGAAATCAGTTAAATGAAGATGAAATCAGTTAACGATGAAATCAGTTAACGATGAAATCAGTTAAATGAAGATGAAATCAGTTAACGATGAAATCAGTTAAAGATGAAATCAGTTAAATGAAGATGAAATCAGTTAACGATGAAATCAGTTAACGATGAAATCAGTTACAGATGAAATCAGTTACATGAAGATGAAATCAGTTAAAGATGAAATCAGTGAAATGAAGAATGAAATCAGTTAACGATGAAATCAGTTAAAAAAGAAATCAGTTAAATGATGATGAAATCAGTTAACGATGAAACCAGTTAAAGATGAAATCAGTTAAATGAAGATGAAATCAGTTAACGATGAAATCAGTTAAATGAAGATGAAATCAGTTAAAGATGAAATCAGTTAAAGATGAAATCAGTTAAATGAAGATGAAATCAGTTAACGATGAAATCAGTTACAGATGAAATCAGTTACATGAAGATGAAATCAGTTAAAGATGAAATCAGTTAAATGAAGATGAAATCAGTTAACGATGAAATCAGTTAAATGAAGATGAAATCAGTTAACGATGAAATAAGTTACAGATGAAATCAGTTGCATGAAGATTAAATCAGTTAAAGATTAAATCAGTTAAATGAAGATGAAATCAGTTAACGATGAAATCAGTTAAAGATGAAATCAGTTAAATGAAGATGAAATCAGTTAACGATGAAATCAGTTAAATGAAGATGAAATCAGTAAACGATGAAATCAGTTAAAGATGAAATCAGTTAAAGATGAAATCAGTTAAATGAAGAATGAAATCAGTTAAAGATGAAATCAGTTAAAGATGAAATCAGTTAAATGAAGAATGAAAATGAAATCAGTTAAATGAAGATGAAATCAGTTAAGGATGAAATCAGTTAACGATGAAATCAGTTAAATGAAGATGAAATCAGTTAACGATGAAATCAGTTAAAGATGAAATCAGTTAAAGATGAAATCATTTAACGATGAAATCAGTTAACGATGAAATCAGTAAAATGAAGATGAAATCAGTTAACGATGAAATCAGTTAAATGAAGATGAAATCAGTGAACGATGAAATCAGTTAAAGATGAAATCAGTTAACGATGAAATCAGTTAAATGAAGATGAAATCAGTTAACGATGAAATCAGTTAAAGATGAAATCAGTTAAATGAAGATGAAATCAGTTAACGATGAAATCAGTTAAATGAAGATGAAATCAGTTAAAGATGAAATCAGTTAACGATGAAATCAGTTAAAGATGAAATCAGTTAAATGAAGATGAAATCAGTTAACGATGAAATCAGTTAAATGAAGATGAAATCAGTTAACGATGAAATCAGTTAAAGATGAAATCAGTTAAATGAAGATGAAATCAGTTAACGATGAAATCAGTTAAATGAAGATGAAATCAGTTACAGATGAAATCAGTTACATGAAGATGAAATTAGTTAAAGATGAAATCAGTTAACGATGAAATCAGTTAAATGAAGATGAAATCAGTTAAAGATGAAATCAGTTAAATGAAGATGAAATCAGTTAACGATGAAATCAGTAAAAGATGAAATCAGTTAAATGAAGATGAAATCAGTTAACGATGAAATCAGTTAAATGAAGATGAAATCAGTTAAAGATGAAATCAGTTAAAGATGAAATCAGTTAAATGAAGATGAAATCAGTTAACGATGAAATCAGTTACAGATGAAATCAGTTACATGAAGATGAAATCAGTTAAAGATGAAATCAGTTAAATGAAGAATGAAATCAGTTAACGATGAAATCAGTTGAAGATGAAATCAGTTAAATGAAGATGAAATCAGTTAACGATGAAATCACTTAAATGAAGATGAAATCAGTTAACGATGAAATAAGTTACAGATGAAATCAGTTGCATGAAGATTAAATCAGTTAAAGATTAAATCAGTTAAATGAAGATGAAATCAGTTAACGATGAAATCAGTTAAAGATGAAATCAGTTAAATGAAGATGAAATCAGTTAACGATGAAATCAGTTAAATGAAGATGAAATCAGTAAACGATGAAATCAGTTAAAGATGAAATCAGTTAAAGATGAAATCAGTTAAATGAAGAATGAAATCAGTTAAAGATGAAATCAGTTAAAGATGAAATCAGTTAAATGAAGAATGAAAATGAAATCAGTTAAATGAAGATGAAATCAGTTAAGGATGAAATCAGTTAACGATGAAATCAGTTAAATGAAGATGAAATCAGTTAACGATGAAATCAGTTAAAGATGAAATCAGTTAAAGATGAAATCAGTTAACGATGAAATCAGTTAACGATGAAATCAGTTAAATGAAGATGAAATCAGTTAACGATGAAATCAGTTAAATGAAGATGAAATCAGTGAACGATGAAATCAGTTAAAGATGAAATCAGTTAACGATGAAATCAGTTAAATGAAGATGAAATCAGTTAACGATGAAATCAGTTAAAGATGAAATCAGTTAAATGAAGATGAAATCAGTTAACGATGAAATCAGTTAAATGAAGATGAAATCAGTTAACGATGAAATCAGTTAAAGATGAAATCAGTTAACGATGAAATCAGTTAACGATGAAATCAGTTAAATGAAGATGAAATCAGTTAACGATGAAATCAGTTAAAGATGAAATCAGTTAACGATGAAATCAGTTAAAGATGAAATCAGTTAAATGAAGATGAAATCAGTTAAAGATGAAATCAGTTAAAGATGAAATCAGTTAAATGAAGATGAAATCAGTTAAATGAAGATGAAATCAGTTAACGATGAAATCAGTTAAAGATGAAATCAGTTACAGATGAAATCAGTTACATGAAGATTAAATCAGTTAACGATGAAATCAGTTAAAGATGAAATCAGTTAACGATGAAATCAGTTAAATGAAGAATGAAAATGAAATCAGTTAAATGAAGATGAAATCAGTTAACGATGAAATCAGTTAACGATGAAATCAGTTAAAGATGAAATCAGTTAATTGAAGATGAAATCAGTTAACGATGAAATCAGTTAAATGAAGATGAAATCAGTTAACGATGAAATCAGATAAAGATGAAATCAGTTAAATGAAGATGAAATCAGTTAAAGATGAAATCAGTTAAATGTAGATGAAATCAGTTAAAGATGAAATCAGTTAAATGACGAATGAAAATGAAATCAGTTAAATGAAGATGAAATCAGTTAAAGATGAAATCAGTTAAATGAAGATGAAATCAGTTAACGATGAAATCAGTTAAATGAAGATGAAATCAGTTAAAGATGAAATCAGTTACAGATGAAATCAGTTACATGAAGATTAAATCAGTTAAAGATTAAATCAGTTACATGAAGATTAAATCAGTTAAAGATTAAATCAGTTAAATGAAGATGAAATCAGTTAAAGATGAAATCAGTTAAATGAAGAATGAAAATGAAATCAGTTAAATGAAGATGAAATCAGTTAACGATGAAATCAGTTAAAGATGAAATCAGTTAAAGATGAAATCAGTTAAAGATGAAATCAGTTAAATGAAGATGAAATCAGTTAACGATGAAATCAGTTAAAGATGAAATCAGTTAAATGAAGATGAAATCAGTTAACGATGAAATCAGTTAAAGATGAAATCAGTTAAATGAAGATGAAATCAGTTAAATGAAGATGAAATCAGTTAACGATGAAATCAGTTAAATGAAGATGAAATCAGTTAACGATGAAATCAGTTAAAGATGAAATCAGTGAACGATGAAATCAGTTAAATGAAGATGAAATCAGTTAACGATAAAATCAGTTAAAGATGAAATCAGTTAAATGAAGATGAAATCAGTTAACGATGAAATCAGTTAAATGAAGATGAAATCAGTTAACGATGAAATCAGTTAACGATGAAATCAGTTAAAGATGAAATCAGTTAAATGAAGATGAAATCAGTTAAATGAAGATGAAATCAGTTAACGATGAAATCAGTTAAAGATGAAATCAGTTACAGATGAAATCAGTTACATGAAGATGAAATCAGTTAACGATGAAATCAGTTAAAGATGAAATCAGTTAAATGAAGATGAAGTCAGTTAAATGAAGATGAAATCAGTTAACGATGAAATCAGTTAAATGAAGATGAAATCAGTTAACGATGAAATCAGTTAAAGATGAAATCAGTTAAATGAAGATGAAATCAGTTAACGATGAAATCAGTTAAATGAAGATGAAATCAGTTACAGATGAAATCAGTTACATGAAGATGAAATTAGTTAAAGATGAAATCAGTTAACGATGAAATCAGTTAAATGAAGATGAAATCAGTTAAAGATGAAATCAGTTAAATGAAGATGAAATCAGTTAACGATGAAATCAGTAAAAGATGAAATCAGTTAAATGAAGATGAAATCAGTTAACGATGAAATCAGTTAAAGATGAAATCAGTTAAATGAAGATGAAATCAGTTAACGATGAAATCAGTTAAAGATGAAATCAGTTAAATGAAGATGAAATCAGTTAACGATGAAATCAGTTAACGATGAAATCAGTTAAATGAAGATGAAATCAGTTAACGATGAAATCAGTTAAAGATGAAATCAGTTAAATGAAGATGAAATCAGTTAACGATGAAATCAGTTAACGATGAAATCAGTTACAGATGAAATCAGTTACATGAAGATGAAATCAGTTAAAGATGAAATCAGTGAAATGAAGAATGAAATCAGTTAACGATGAAATCAGTTAAAAAAGAAATCAGTTAAATGAAGATGAAATCAGTTAACGATGAAACCAGTTAAAGATGAAATCAGTTAAATGAAGATGAAATCAGTTAACGATGAAATCAGTTAAATGAAGATGAAATCAGTTAAAGATGAAATCAGTTAAATGAAGATGAAATCAGTTAACGATGAAATCAGTTACAGATGAAATCAGTTACATGAAGATGAAATCAGTTAAAGATGAAATCAGTTAAATGAAGAATGAAATCAGTTAACGATGAAATCAGTTGAAGATGAAATCAGTTAAATGAAGATGAAATCAGTTAACGATGAAATCAGTTAAATGAAGATGAAATCAGTTAACGATGAAATAAGTTACAGATGAAATCAGTTGCATGAAGATTAAATCAGTTAAAGATTAAATCAGTTAAATGAAGATGAAATCAGTTAACGATGAAATCAGTTAAAGATGAAATCAGTTAAATGAAGATGAAATCAGTTAACGATGAAATCAGTTAAATGAAGATGAAATCAGTAAACGATGAAATCAGTTAAAGATGAAATCAGTTAAAGATGAAATCAGTTAAATGAAGAATGAAATCAGTTAAAGATGAAATCAGTTAAAGATGAAATCAGTTAAATGAAGAATGAAAATGAAATCAGTTAAATGAAGATGAAATCAGTTAAGGATGAAATCAGTTAACGATGAAATCAGTTAAATGAAGATGAAATCAGTTAACGATGAAATCAGTTAAAGATGAAATCAGTTAAAGATGAAATCAGTTAACGATGAAATCAGTTAACGATGAAATCAGTTAAATGAAGATGAAATCAGTTAACGATGAAATCAGTTAAATGAAGATGAAATCAGTGAACGATGAAATCAGTTAAAGATGAAATCAGTTAACGATGAAATCAGTTAAATGAAGATGAAATCAGTTAACGATGAAATCAGTTAAAGATGAAATCAGTTACAGATGAAATCAGTTACATGAAGATTAAATCAGTTAACGATGAAATCAGTTAAAGATGAAATCAGTTAAATGAAGATGAAGTCAGTTAAATGAAGATGAAATCAGTTAACGATGAAATCAGTTAAATGAAGATGAAATCAGTTAACGATGAAATCAGTTAAAGATGAAATCAGTTAAATGAAGATGAAATCAGTTAACGATGAAATCAGTTAAATGAAGATGAAATCAGTTACAGATGAAATCAGTTACATGAAGATGAAATTAGTTAAAGATGAAATCAGTTAAAGATTAAATCAGTTAAATGAAGATGAAATCAGTTAAAGATGAAATCAGTTAAATGAAGATGAAATGAGTTAACGATGAAATCAGTTAAAAAAGAAATCAGTTAAATGAAGATGAAATCAGTTAACGATGAAATCAGTTAAAGATGAAATCAGTTAAATGAAGATGAAATCAGTTAACGATGAAATCAGTTAAATGAAGATGAAATCAGTTAAAGATGAAATCAGTTAAAGATGAAATCAGTTAAATGAAGATGAAATCAGTTAACGATGAAATCAGTTACAGATGAAATCAGTTACATGAAGATGAAATCAGTTAAAGATGAAATCAGTTAAATGAAGAATGAAATCAGTTAACGATGAAATCAGTTAAAGATTAAATCAGTTAAATGAAGATGAAATCAGTTAACGATGAAATCAGTTAAATGAAGATGAAATCAGTTAACGATGAAATAAGTTACAGATGAAATCAGATACATGAAGATTAAATCAGTTAAAGATTAAATCAGTTAAATGAAGATGAAATCAGTTAAAGATGAAATCAGTTAAATGAAGAATGAAAATGAAATCAGTTAAATGAAGATGAAATCAGTTAACGATGAAATCAGTTAAAGATGAAATCAGTTAAATGAAGATGAAATCAGTTAACGATGAAATCAGTTAAATGAAGATGAAATCAGTAAACGATGAAATCAGTTAAAGATGAAATCAGTTAAATGAAGAATGAAATCAGTTAAAGATGAAATCAGTTAAAGATGAAATCAGTTAAATGAAGAATGAAAATGAAATCAGTTAAATGAAGATGAAATCAGTTAACGATGAAATCAGTTAAAGATGAAATCAGTTAAATGAAGATGAAATCAATTAACGATGAAATCAGTTAAATGAAGATGAAATCAGTTAACGATGAAATCAGTTAAAGATGAAATCAGTTAAAGATGAAATCAGTTAACGATGAAATCAGTTAACGATGAAATCAGTTAAATGAAGATGAAATCAGTTAACGATGAAATCAGTTAAAGATGAAATCAGTTAACGATGAAATCAGTTAAAGATGAAATCAGTTAAATGAAGATGAAATCAGTTAAAGATGAAATCAGTTAAAGATGAAATCAGTTAAATGAAGATGAAATCAGTTAAATGAAGATGAAATCAGTTAACGATGAAATCAGTTAAAGATGAAATCAGTTACAGATGAAATCAGTTACATGAAGATTAAATCAGTTAACGATGAAATCAGTTAAAGATGAAATCAGTTAACGATGAAATCAGTTAAATGAAGAATGAAAATGAAATCAGTTAAATGAAGATGAAATCAGTTAACGATGAAATCAGTTAACGATGAAATCAGTTAAAGATGAAATCAGTTAATTGAAGATGAAATCAGTTAACGATGAAATCAGTTAAATGAAGATGAAATCAGTTAACGATGAAATCAGATAAAGATGAAATCAGTTAAATGAAGATGAAATCAGTTAAAGATGAAATCAGTTAAATGTAGATGAAATCAGTTAAAGATGAAATCAGTTAAATGACGAATGAAAATGAAATCAGTTAAATGAAGATGAAATCAGTTAAAGATGAAATCAGTTAAATGAAGATGAAATCAGTTAACGATGAAATCAGTTAAATGAAGATGAAATCAGTTAAAGATGAAATCAGTTACAGATGAAATCAGTTACAGATGAAATCAGTTAACGATGAAATCAGTTAAATGAAGATGAAATCAGTTAACGATGAAATCAGTTAAAGATGAAATCAGTTAAATGAAGATGAAATCAGTTAACGATGAAATCAGTTAAATGAAGATGAAATCAGTTACAGATGAAATCAGTTACAGATGAAATCAGTTACATGAAGATTAAATCAGTTAAAGATTAAATCAGTTACATGAAGATTAAATCAGTTAAAGATTAAATCAGTTAAATGAAGATGAAATCAGTTAAAGATGAAATCAGTTAAATGAAGAAAGAAAATGAAATCAGTTAAATGAAGATGAAATCAGTTAACGATGAAATCAGTTAAAGATGAAATCAGTTAAAGATGAAATCAGTTAAATGAAGATGAAATCAGTTAACGATGAAATCAGTTAACGATGAAATCAGTTAACGATGAAATCAGTTAAATGAAGATGAAGTCAGTTAAATGAAGATGAAATCAGTTAACGATGAAATCAGTTAAATGAAGATGAAATCAGTTAAAGATTAAATCAGTTAAATGAAGATGAAATCAGTTAAAGATGAAATCAGTTAAATGAAGATGAAATGAGTTAACGATGAAATCAGTAAAAGATGAAATCAGTTAAATGAAGATGAAATCAGTTAACGATGAAATCAGTTTAAGATGAAATCAGTTAAATGAAGATGAAATCAGTTAACGATGAAATCAGTTAAAGATGAAATCAGTTAAATGAAGATGAAATCAGTTAACGATGAAATCAGTTAAATGAAGATGAAATCAGTTAACGATGAAATCAGTTAAAGATGAAATCAGTTAAATGAAGATGAAATCAGTAAACGATGAAATCAGTTAAAGATGAAATCAGTTAAATGAAGATGAAATCAGTTAACGATGAAATCAGTTAAATGAAGATGAAATCAGTTAAAGATGAAATCAGTTAAATGAAGATGAAATCAGTTAACGATGAAATCAGTTACAGATGAAATCAGATACATGAAGATTAAATCAGTTAAAGATTAAATCAGTTAAATGAAGATGAAATCAGTTAAAGATGAAATCAGTTAAATGAAGATGAAATCAGTTAACGATGAAATCAGTTAAATGAAGATGAAATCAGTTCACGATGAAATAAGTTACAGATGAAATCAGTTACATGAAGATTAAATCAGTTAAAGATGAAATCAGTTAAATGAAGAATGAAAATGAAATCAGTTAAATGAAGATGAAATCAGTTAACGATGAAATCAGTTAAATGAAGATGAAATCAGTTAAATGAAGAATGAAAATGAAATCAGTTAAATGAAGATGAAATCAGTTAACGATGAAATCAGTTAACGATGAAATCAGTTAAATGAAGATGAAATCAGTTAACGATGAAATCAGTTAAAGATGAAATCAGTTAAATGAAGATGAAATCAGTTAAATGAAGATGAAATCAGTTAACGATGAAATCAGTTAAAGATGAAATCACTTATAGATGAAATCAGTTACATGAAGATGAAATCAGTTAACGATGAAATCAGTTAACGATGAAATCAGTTAAATGAAGATGAAATCAGTTAACGATGAAATCAGTTAAAGATGAAATCAGTTACAGATGAAATCAGTTACATGAAGATGAAATCAGTTAACGATGAAATCAGTTAAAGATGAAATCAGTTAACGATGAAATCAGTTAAATGAAGATGAAATCAGTTAAATGAATATGAAATCAGTTAACGATGAAATCAGTTAAAGATGAAATCAGTTAAATGAAGATGAAATCAGTTAACGATGAAATCAGTTAAATGAAGATGAAATCAGTTAACGATGAAATCAGTTAACGATGAAATCAGTTAAATGAAGATGAAATCAGTTAACGATGAAATCAGTTAAATGAAGATGAAATCAGTTAACGATGAAATCAGTTAAATGAAGATGAAATCAGCTAACGATGAAATCAGTTAAATGAAGATGAAATCAGTTAACGATGAAATCAGTTAAATGAAGATGAAATCAGTTAACGATGAAATCAGTTAAAGATGAAATCAGTTAAATGAAGATGAAATCAGTTAACGATGAAATCAGTTAAAGATGAAATCAGTTAAATGAAGATGAAATCAGTTAACGATGAAATCAGTTAAATGAAGATGAAATCAGTTAAAGATGAAATCAGTTACAGATGAAATCAGTTACATGAAGATGAAATCAGTTAAAGATGAAATCAGTGAAATGAAGAATGAAATCAGTTAACGATGAAATCAGTTAAAAAAGAAATCAGTTAAATGAAGATGAAATCAGTTAACGATGAAACCAGTTAAAGATGAAATCAGTTAAATGAAGATGAAATCAGTTAACGATGAAATCAGTTAAATGAAGATGAAATCAGTTAAAGATGAAATCAGTTAAAGATGAAATCAGTTAAATGAAGATGAAATCAGTTAACGATGAAATCAGTTACAGATGAAATCAGTTACATGAAGATGAAATCAGTTAAAGATGAAATCAGTTAAATGAAGAATGAAATCAGTTAACGATGAAATCAGTTAAAGATGAAATCAGTTAAATGAAGATGTAATCAGTTAACGATGAAATCAGTTAAATGAAGATGAAATCAGTTAACGATGAAATAAGTTACAGATGAAATCAGTTGCATGAAGATTAAATCAGTTAAAGATTAAATCAGTTAAATGAAGATGAAATCAGTTAACGATGAAATCAGTTAAAGATGAAATCAGTTAAATGAAGATGAAATCAGTTAACGATGAAATCAGTTAAATGAAGATGAAATCAGTAAACGATGAAATCAGTTAAATGAAGATGAAATCAGTTAAATGAAGATGAAATCAGTTAACGATGAAATCAGTTAAAGATGAAATCAGTTACAGATGAAATCAGTTACATGAAGATGAAATCAGTTAACGATGAAATCAGTTAAAGATGAAATCAGTTAAATGAAGATGAAATCAGTTAAATGAAGATGAAATCAGTTAACGATGAAATCAGTTAAATGAAGATGAAATCAGTTAACGATGAAATCAGTTAAAGATGAAATCAGTTAAATGAAGATGAAATCAGTTAACGATGAAATCAGTTAAATGAAGATGAAATCAGTTACAGATGAAATCAGTTACATGAAGATGAAATTAGTTAAAGATGAAATCAGTTAACGATGAAATCAGTTAAATGAAGATGAAATCAGTTAAAGATGAAATCAGGTAAATGAAGATGAAATCAGTTAACGATGAAATCAGTAAAAGATGAAATCAGTTAAATAAAGATGAAATCAGTTAACGATGAAATCAGTTAAAGATGAAATCAGTTAAATGAAGATGAAATCAGTTAACGATGAAATCAGTTAAAGATGAAATCAGTTAAATGAAGATGAAATCAGTTAACGATGAAATCAGTTAACGATGAAATCAGTTAAATGAAGATGAAATCAGTTAACGATGAAATCAGTTAAAGATGAAATCAGTTAAATGAAGATGAAATCAGTTAACGATGAAATCAGTTAACGATGAAATCAGTTACAGATGAAATCAGTTACATGAAGATGAAATCAGTTAAAGATGAAATCAGTGAAATGAAGAATGAAATCAGTTAACGATGAAATCAGTTAAAAAAGAAATCAGTTAAATGAAGATGAAATCAGTTAACGATGAAACCAGTTAAAGATGAAATCAGTTAAATGAAGATGAAATCAGTTAACGATGAAATCAGTTAAATGAAGATGAAATCAGTTAAAGATGAAATCAGTTAAAGATGAAATCAGTTAAATGAAGATGAAATCAGTTAACGATGAAATCAGTTACAGATGAAATCAGTTACATGAAGATGAAATCAGTTAAAGATGAAATCAGTTAAATGAAGAATGAAATCAGTTAACGATGAAATCAGTTAAAGATGAAATCAGTTAAATGAAGATGTAATCAGCTAACGATGAAATCAGTTAAATGAAGATGAAATCAGTTAACGATGAAATAAGTTACAGATGAAATCAGTTGCATGAAGATTAAATCAGTTAAAGATTAAATCAGTTAAATGAAGATGAAATCAGTTAACGATGAAATCAGTTAAAGATGAAATCAGTTAAATGAAGATGAAATCAGTTAACGATGAAATCAGTTAAATGAAGATGAAATCAGTAAACGATGAAATCAGTTAAAGATGAAATCAGTTAAAGATGAAATCAGTTAAATGAAGAATGAAATCAGTTAAAGATGAAATCAGTTAAAGATGAAATCAGTTAAATGAAGAATGAAAATGAAATCAGTTAAATGAAGATGAAATCAGTTAAGGATGAAATCAGTTAACGATGAAATCAGTTAAATGAAGATGAAATCAGTTAACGATGAAATCAGTTAAAGATGAAATCAGTTAAAGATGAAATCAGTTAACGATGAAATCAGTTAACGATGAAATCAGTTAAATGAAGATGAAATCAGTTAACGATGAAATCAGTTAAAGATGAAATCAGTTAACGATGAAATCAGTTAAAGATGAAATCAGTTAAATGAAGATGAAATCAGTTAAAGATGAAATCAGTTAAAGATGAAATCAGTTAAATGAAGATGAAATCAGTTAAATGAAGATGAAATCAGTTAACGATGAAATCAGTTAAAGATGAAATCAGTTACAGATGAAATCAGTTACATGAAGATTAAATCAGTTAACGATGAAATCAGTTAAAGATGAAATCAGTTAAATGAAGATGAAATCAGTTAACGATGAAATCAGTTAAAGATGAAATCAGTTAAATGAAGATGAAATCAGTTAACGATGAAATCAGTTAAATGAAGATGAAATCAGTTAAAGATGAAATCAGTTAAATGAAGATGAAATCAGTTAACGATGAAATCAGTTAAAGATGAAATCAGTTACAGATGAAATCAGTTACATGAAGATTAAATCAGTTAACGATGAAATCAGTTAAAGATGAAATCAGTGAACGATGAAATCAGTTAAAGATGAAATCAGTTAAATGAAGAAAGAAAATGAAATCAGTTAAATGAAGATGAAATCAGTTAAATGAAGATGAAATCAGTTAACGATGAAATCAGTTAAAGATGAAATCAGTTAAATGAAGATGAAATCAGTTAACGATGAAATCAGTTAAATGAAGATGAAATCAGTTAACGATGAAATCAGTTAAAGATGAAATCAGTTAAAGATGAAATCAGTTAACGATGAAATCAGTTAACGATGAAATCAGTTAAATGAAGATGAAATCAGTTAACGATGAAATCAGTTAACGATGAAATCAGTTAACGATGAAATCAGTTAAAGATGAAATCAGTTACAGATGAAATCAGTTACATGAAGATTAAATCAGTTAACGATGAAATCAGTTAAAGATGAAATCAGTTAATTGAAGATGAAATCAGTTAACGATGAAATCAGTTAAATGAAGATGAAATCAGTTAAAGATGAAATCAGTTAAATGAAGAAAGAAAATGAAATCAGTTAAATGAAGATGAAATCAGTTAACGATGAAATCAGTTAAAGATGAAATCAGTTAAATGAAGATGAAATCAGTTAACGATGAAATCAGTTAACGATGACATCAGTTAAAGATGAAATCAGTTACATGAAGATTAAATCAGTTAAAGATTAAATCAGTTACATGAAGATTAAATCAGTTAAATGAAGATGAAATCAGTTAACGATGAAATCAGTTAAATGAGGATGAAATCAGTTAACGATGAAATCAGTTAAAGATGAAATCAGTGAACGATGAAATCAGTTAAAGATGAAATCAGTTAACGATGAAATCAGTTAAATGAAGATGGAATCAGTTAACGATGAAATCAGTTAACGATGAAATCAGTTAAATGAAGATGAAATCAGTTAACGATGAAATCAGTTAAAGATGAAATCAGTTAAATGAAGATGAAATCAGTTAACGATGAAATCAGTTAAATGAAGATGAAATCAGTTAACGATGAAATCAGTTAAAGATGAAATCAGTTACAGATGAAATCAGTTACATGAAGATGAAATCAGTTAACGATGAAATCAGTTAAAGATGAAATCAGTTAAATGAAGATGAAGTCAGTTAAATGAAGATGAAATCAGTTAACGATGAAATCAGTTAAATGAAGATGAAATCAGTTAACGATGAAATCAGTTAAAGATGAAATCAGTTAAATGAAGATGAAATCAGTTAACGATGAAATCAGTTAAATGAAGATGAAATCAGTTACAGATGAAATCAGTTACATGAAGATGAAATTAGTTAAAGATGAAATCAGTTAAAGATTAAATCAGTTAAATGAAGATGAAATCAGTTAAAGATGAAATCAGTTAAATGAAGATGAAATCAGTTAACGATGAAATCAGTAAAAGATGAAATCAGTTAAATGAAGATGAAATCAGTTAAAGATGAAATCAGTTAAATGAAGATGAAATCAGTCAACGATGAAATCAGTTAAATGAAGATGAAATCAGTTAACGATGAAATCAGTTAAAGATGAAATCAGTTAAATGAAGATGAAATCAGTTAACGATGAAATCAGTTAACGATGAAATCAGTTAACGATGAAATCAGTTACAGATGAAATCAGTTACATGAAGATGAAATCAGTTAAAGATGAAATCAGTGAAATGAAGAATGAAATCAGTTAACGATGAAATCAGTTAAAAAAGAAATCAGTTAAATGAAGATGAAATCAGTTAACGATGAAATCAGTTAAAGATGAAATCAGTTAAATGAAGAATGAAAATGAAATCAGTTAAATGAAGATGAAATCAGTTAACGATGAAATCAGTTAAAGATGAAATCAGTTAAATGAAGATGAAATCAGTTAACGATGAAATCAGTTAAATGAAGATGAAATCAGTAAACGATGAAATCAGTTAAAGATGAAATCAGTTAAAGATGAAATCAGTTAAATGAAGAATGAAATCAGTTAAAGATGAAATCAGTTAAAGATGAAATCAGTTAAATGAAGAATGAAAATGAAATCAGTTAAATGAAGATGAAATCAGTTAACGATGAAATCAGTTAAAGATGAAATCAGTTAAATGAAGATGAAATCAGTTAACGATGAAATCAGTTAAAGATGAAATCAGGTAAAGATGAAATCAGTTAACGATGAAATCAGTTAACGATGAAATCAGTTAACGATGAAATCAGTTAAATGAAGATGAAATCAGTTAACGATGAAATCAGTTAAAGATGAAATCAGTTAACGATGAAATCAGTTAAAGATGAAATCAGTTAAATGAAGATGAAATCAGTTAAAGATGAAATCAGTTAAAGATGAAATCAGTTAAATGAAGATGAAATCAGTTAAATGAAGATGAAATCAGTTAACGATGAAATCAGTTAAAGATGAAATCAGTTACAGATGAAATCAGTTACATGAAGATTAAATCAGTTAACGATGAAATCAGTTAAAGATGAAATCAGTTAACGATGAAATCAGTTAAATGAAGATGAAATCAGTAAACGATGAAATCAGTTAAAGATAAAATCAGTTAAATGAAGATGAAATCAGTTAACGATGAAATCAGTTAAATGAAGATGAAATCAGTTACAGATGAAATCAGTTACATGAAGATGAAATTAGTTAAAGATGAAATCAGTTAAAGATTAAATCAGTTAAATGAAGATGAAATCAGTTAAAGATGAAATCAGTTAAATGAAGATGAAATCAGTTAACGATGAAATCAGTAAAAGATGAAATCAGTTAAATGAAGATGAAATCAGTTAACGATGAAATCAGTAAAAGATGAAATCAGTTAAATGAAGATGAAATCAGTTAACGATGAAATCAGTTAAAGATGAAATCAGTTAAATGAAGATGAAATCAGTTAACGATGAAATCAGTTAAAGATGAAATCAGTTAAATGAAGATGAAATCAGTTAACGATGAAATAAGTTAAATGAAGATGAAATCAGTTAACGATGAAGTCAGTTAACGATGAAATCAGTTACAGATGAAATCAGTTACATGAAGATGAAATCAGTTAAAGATGAAATCAGTGAAATGAAGAATGAAATCAGTTAACGATGAAATCAGTTAAAAAAGAAATCAGTTAAATGAAGATGAAATCAGTTAACGATGAAATCAGTTAAAGATGAAATCAGTTAAATGAAGATGAAATCAGTTAACGATGAAATCAGTTAAATGAAGATGAAATCAGTTAACGATGAAGTCAGTTAACGATGAAATCAGTTACAGATGAAATCAGTTACATGAAGATGAAATCAGTTAAAGATGAAATCAGTGAAATGAAGAATGAAATCAGTTAACGATGAAATCAGTTAAAAAAGAAATCAGTTAAATGAAGATGAAATCAGTTAACGATGAAATCAGTTAAAGATGAAATCAGTTAAATGAAGATGAAATCAGTTAACGATGAAATCAGTTAAATGAAGATGAAATCAGTTAAAGATGAAATCAGTTAAAGATGAAATCAGTTAAATGAAGATGAAATCAGTTAACGATGAAATCAGTTACAGATGAAATCAGTTACATGAAGATGAAATCAGTTAAAGATGAAATCAGTTAAATGAAGAATGAAATCAGTTAACGATGAAATCAGTTAAAGATGAAATCAGTTAAATGAAGATGAAATCAGTTAACGATGAAATCAGTTAAATGAAGATGAAATCAGTTAACGATGAAATAAGTTACAGATGAAATCAGTTACATGAAGATTAAATCAGTTAAAGATTAAATCAGTTAAATGAAGATGAAATCAGTTAAAGATGAAATCAGTTAAATGAAGAATGAAAATGAAATCAGTTAAATGAAGATGAAATCAGTTAACGATGAAATCAGTTAAAGATGAAATCAGTTAAATGAAGATGAAATCAGTTAACGATGAAATCAGTTAAATGAAGATGAAATCAGTAAACGATGAAATCAGTTAAAGATGAAATCAGTTAAATGAAGATGAAATCAGTTAACGATGAAATCAGTAAAAGATGAAATCAGTTAAATGAAGATGAAATCAGTTAACGATGAAATCAGTAAAAGATGAAATCAGTTAAATGAAGATGAAATCAGTTAACGATGAAATCAGTTAAAGATGAAATCAGTTAAATGAAGATGAAATCAGTTAACGATGAAATCAGTTAAAGATGAAATCAGTTAAATGAAGATGAAATCAGTTAACGATGAAATAAGTTAAATGAAGATGAAATCAGTTAACGATGAAGTCAGTTAACGATGAAATCAGTTACAGATGAAATCAGTTACATGAAGATGAAATCAGTTAAAGATGAAATCAGTGAAATGAAGAATGAAATCAGTTAACGATGAAATCAGTTAAAAAAGAAATCAGTTAAATGAAGATGAAATCAGTTAACGATGAAATCAGTTAAAGATGAAATCAGTTAAATGAAGATGAAATCAGTTAACGATGAAATCAGTTAAATGAAGATGAAATCAGTTAACGATGAAGTCAGTTAACGATGAAATCAGTTACAGATGAAATCAGTTACATGAAGATGAAATCAGTTAAAGATGAAATCAGTGAAATGAAGAATGAAATCAGTTAACGATGAAATCAGTTAAAAAAGAAATCAGTTAAATGAAGATGAAATCAGTTAACGATGAAATCAGTTAAAGATGAAATCAGTTAAATGAAGATGAAATCAGTTAACGATGAAATCAGTTAAATGAAGATGAAATCAGTTAAAGATGAAATCAGTTAAAGATGAAATCAGTTAAATGAAGATGAAATCAGTTAACGATGAAATCAGTTACAGATGAAATCAGTTACATGAAGATGAAATCAGTTAAAGATGAAATCAGTTAAATGAAGAATGAAATCAGTTAACGATGAAATCAGTTAAAGATGAAATCAGTTAAATGAAGATGAAATCAGTTAACGATGAAATCAGTTAAATGAAGATGAAATCAGTTAACGATGAAATAAGTTACAGATGAAATCAGTTACATGAAGATTAAATCAGTTAAAGATTAAATCAGTTAAATGAAGATGAAATCAGTTAAAGATGAAATCAGTTAAATGAAGAATGAAAATGAAATCAGTTAAATGAAGATGAAATCAGTTAACGATGAAATCAGTTAAAGATGAAATCAGTTAAATGAAGATGAAATCAGTTAACGATGAAATCAGTTAAATGAAGATGAAATCAGTAAACGATGAAATCAGTTAAAGATGAAATCAGTTAAAGATGAAATCAGTTAAATGAAGAATGAAATCAGTTAAAGATGAAATCAGTTAAAGATGAAATCAGTTAAATGAAGAATGAAAATGAAATCAGTTAAATGAAGATGAAATCAGTTAACGATGAAATCAGTTAAAGATGAAATCAGTTAAATGAAGATGAAATCAGTTAACGATGAAATCAGTTAAATGAAGATGAAATCAGTTAACGATGAAATCAGTTAAAGATGAAATCAGTTAAAGATGAAATCAGTTAACGATGAAATCAGTTAACGATGAAATCAGTTAAATGAAGATGAAATCAGTTAACGATGAAATCAGTTAAAGATGAAATCAGTTAACGATGAAATCAGTTAAAGATGAAATCAGTTAAATGAAGATGAAATCAGTTAAAGATGAAATCAGTTAAAGATGAAATCAGTTAAAGATGAAATCAGTTACATGAAGATTAAATCAGTTAACGATGAAATCAGTTAAAGATGTAATCAGTTAAATGAAGATGAAATCAGTTAACGATGAAATCAGTTAAAGATGAAATCAGTTAAATGAAGATGAAATCAGTTAACGATGAAATCAGTTAAATGAAGATGAAATCAGTTAACGATGAAATCAGTTAAAGATGAAATCAGTTACAGATGAAATCAGTTACATGAAGATTAAATCAGTTAACGATGAAATCAGTTAAAGATGAAATCAGTGAACGATGAAATCAGTTAAAGATGAAATCAGTTAACGATGAAATCAGTTAAATGAAGATGAAATCAGTTAACGATGAAATCAGTTAAAGATGAAATCAGTTAAATGAAGATGAAATCAGTTAACGATGAAATCAGTTAAATGAAGATGAAATCAGTTAAAGATGAAATCAGTTAACGATGAAATCAGTTAACGATGAAATCAGTTAAATGAAGATGAAATCAGTTAAATGAAGATGAAATCAGTTAAAGATGAAATCAGTTACAGATGAAATCAGTTACATGAAGATTAAATCAGTTAACGATGAAATCAGTTAAAGATGAAATCAGTTAAATGAAGATGAAGTCAGTTAAATGAAGATGAAATCAGTTAACGATGAAATCAGTTAAATGAAGATGAAATCAGTTAACGATGAAATCAGTTAAAGATGAAATCAGTTAAATGAAGATGAAATCAGTTAACGATGAAATCAGTTAAATGACGATGAAATCAGTTACAGATGAAAACAGTTACATGAAGATGAAATTAGTTAAAGATGAAATCAGTTAAAGATTAAATCAGTTAAATGAAGATGAAATCAGTTAAAGATGAAATCAGTTAAATGAAGATGAAATGAGTTAACGATGAAATCAGTAAAAGATGAAATCAGTTAAATGAAGATGAAATCAGTTAACGATGAAATCAATTAACGATGAAATCAGTTAAATGAAGATGAAATCAGTTAACGATGAAATCAGTTAAAGATGAAATCAGTTAAATGAAGATGAAATCAGTTAACGATGAAATCAGTTAAATGAAGATGAAATCAGTTAACGATGAAATCAGTTAAAGATGAAATCAGTTAAATGAAGATGAAATCAGTTAACGATGAAATCAGTTACAGATGAAATCAGTTACATGAAGATGAAATCAGTTAAAGATGAAATCAGTTAAATGAAGAATGAAATCAGTTAACGATGAAATCAGTTAAAAAAGAAATCAGTTAAATGAAGATGAAATCAGTTAACGATGAAATCAGTTAAAGATGAAATCAGTTAAATGAAGATGAAATCAGTTAACGATGAAGTCAGTTAAATGAAGATGAAATCAGTTAAAGATGAAATCAGTTAAAGATGAAATCAGTTAAATGAAGATGAAATCAGTTAACGATGAAATCAGTTACAGATGAAATCAGTTACATGAAGATGAAATCAGTTAAAGATGAAATCAGTTAAATGAAGAATGAAATCAGTTAACGATGAAATCAGTTAAAGATGAAATCAGTTAAATGAAGATGAAATCAGTTAACGATGAAATCAGTTAAATGAAGATGAAATCAGTTAACGATGAAATAAGTTACAGATGAAATCAGATACATGAAGATTAAATCAGTTAAAGATTAAATCAGTTAAATGAAGATGAAATCAGTTAAAGATGAAATCAGTTAAATGAAGAATGAAAATGAAATCAGTTAAATGAAGATGAAATCAGTTAACGATGAAATCAGTTAAAGATGAAATCAGTTAAATGAAGATGAAATCAGTTAACGATGAAATTAGTTAAATGAAGATGAAATCAGTAAACGATGAAATCAGTTAAAGATGAAATCAGTTAAAGATGAAATCAGTTAAATGAAGAATGAAATCAGTTAAAGATGAAATCAGTTAAAGATGAAATCAGTTAAATGAAGAATGAAAATGAAATCAGTTAAATGAAGATGAAATCAGTTAACGATGAAATCAGTTAAAGATGAAATCAGTTAAAGATGAAATCAGTTAAATGAAGATGAAATCAGTTAAATGAAGATGAAATCAGTTAACGATGAAATCAGTTAAAGATGAAATCAGTTACAGATGAAATCAGTTACATGAAGATTAAATCAGTTAACGATGAAATCAGTTAAAGATGAAATCAGTTAACGATGAAATCAGTTAAATGAAGAATGAAAATGAAATCAGTTAAATGAAGATGAAATCAGTTAACGATGAAATCAGTTAACGATGAAATCAGTTAAAGATGAAATCAGTTAATTGAAGATGAAATCAGTTAACGATGAAATCAGTTAAATGAAGATGAAATCAGTTAACGATGAAATCAGATAAAGATGAAATCAGTTAACGATGAAATCAGTTAAAGATGAAATCAGTTAAATGAAGATGAAATCAGTTAACGATGAAATCAGTTAAATGAAGATGAAATCAGTTAAATGAAGATGAAATCAGTTAACGATGAAATCAGTTACATGAAGATTAAATCAGTTAACGATGAAATCAGTTAAAGATGAAATCAGTTAACGATGAAATCAGTTAAATGAAGATGAAATCAGTTAACGATGAAATCAGTTAAAGATGAAATCAGTTAAATGAAGATGAAATCAGTTAAAGATGAAATCAGTTACAGATGAAATCAGTTACATGAAGATTAAATCAGTTAAAGATTAAATCAGTTACATGAAGATTAAATCAGTTAAAGATTAAATCAGTTAAATGAAGATGAAATCAGTTAAAGATGAAATCAGTTAAATGAAGAATGAAAATGAAATCAGTTAAATGAAGATGAAATCAGTTAACGATGAAATCAGTTAAAGATTAAATCAGTTAAAGATGAAATCAGTTAAATGAAGATGAAATCAGTTAACGATGAAATCAGTTAAAGATGAAATCAGTTAAATGAAGATGAAATCAGTTAACGATGAAATCAGTTAAAGATGAAATCAGTTAAATGAAGATGAAATCAGTTAAATGAAGATGAAATCAGTTAACGATGAAATCAGTTAAATGAAGATGAAATCAGTTAACGATGAAATCAGTTAAAGATGAAATCAGTGAACGATGAAATCAGTTAAAGATGAAATCAGTTAACGATGAAATCAGTTAAATGAAGATGAAATCAGTTAACGATGAAATCAGTTAAAGATGAAATCAGTTAAATGAAGATGAAATCAGTTAACGATGAAATCAGTTAAATGAAGATGAAATCAGTTAACGATGAAATCAGTTAAATGAAGATGAAATCAGTTAACGATGAAATCAGTTAAATGAAGATGAAATCAGTTAAATGAAGATGAAATCAGTTAACGATGAAATCAGTTAAAGATGAAATCAGTTACAGATGAAATCAGTTACATGAAGATGAAATCAGTTAACGATGAAATCAGTTAAAGATGAAATCAGTTAAATGAAGATGAAGTCAGTTAAATGAAGATGAAATCAGTTAACGATGAAATCAGTTAAATGAAGATGAAATCAGTTAACGATGAAATCAGTTAAAGATGAAATCAGTTAAATGAAGATGAAATCAGTTAACGATGAAATCAGTTAAATGAAGATGAAATCAGTTACAGATGAAATCAGTTACATGAAGATGAAATTAGTTAAAGATGAAATCAGTTAAAGATTAAATCAGTTAAATGAAGATGAAATCAGTTAAAGATGAAATCAGTTAAATGAAGATGAAATGAGTTAACGATGAAATCAGTAAAAGATGAAATCAGTTAACGATGAAATCAGTTAAATGAAGATGAAATCAGTTACAGATGAAATCAGTTACATGAAGATGAAATTAGTTAAAGATGAAATCAATTAACGATGAAATCAGTTAAATGAAGATGAAATCAGTTAACGATGAAATCAGTTAAAGATTAAATCAGTTAAATGAAGATGAAATCAGTTAACGATGAAATCAGTTAAATGAAGATGAAATCAGTTAACGATGAAATCAGTTAAAGATGAAATCAGTTAAATGAAGATGAAATCAGTTAACGATGAAATCAGTTACAGATGAAATCAGTTACATGAAGATGAAATCAGTTAAAGATGAAATCAGTTAAATGAAGAATGAAATCAGTTAACGATGAAATCAGTTAAAAAAGAAATCAGTTAAATGAAGATGAAATCAGTTAACGATGAAATCAGTTAAAGATGAAATCAGTTAAATGAAGATGAAATCAGTTAACGATGAAGTCAGTTAAATGAAGATGAAATCAGTTAAAGATGAAATCAGTTAAAGATGAAATCAGTTAAATGAAGATGAAATCAGTTAACGATGAAATCAGTTACAGATGAAATCAGTTACATGAAGATGAAATCAGTTAAAGATGAAATTAGTTAAATGAAGAATGAAATCAGTTAACGATGAAATCAGTTAAAGATGAAATCAGTTAAATGAAGATGAAATCAGTTAACGATGAAATCAGTTAAATGAAGATGAAATCAGTTAACGATGAAATAAGTTACAGATGAAATCAGATACATGAAGATTAAATCAGTTAAAGATTAAATCAGTTAAATGAAGATGAAATCAGTTAAAGATGAAATCAGTTAAATGAAGAATGAAAATGAAATCAGTTAAATGAAGATGAAATCAGTTAACGATGAAATCAGTTAAAGATGAAATCAGTTAAATGAAGATGAAATCAGTTAACGATGAAATTAGTTAAATGAAGATGAAATCAGTAAACGATGAAATCAGTTAAAGATGAAATCAGTTAAAGATGAAATCAGTTAAATGAAGAATGAAATCAGTTAAAGATGAAATCAGTTAAAGATGAAATCAGTTAAATGAAGAATGAAAATGAAATCAGTTAAATGAAGATGAAATCAGTTAACGATGAAATCAGTTAAAGATGAAATCAGTTAAAGATGAAATCAGTTAAATGAAGATGAAATCAGTTAAATGAAGATGAAATCAGTTAACGATGAAATCAGTTAAAGATGAAATCAGTTACAGATGAAATCAGTTACATGAAGATTAAATCAGTTAACGATGAAATCAGTTAAAGATGAAATCAGTTAACGATGAAATCAGTTAAATGAAGAATGAAAATGAAATCAGTTAAATGAAGATGAAATCAGTTAACGATGAAATCAGTTAACGATGAAATCAGTTAACGATGAAATCAGTTAAAGATGAAATCAGTTAATTGAAGATGAAATCAGTTAACGATGAAATCAGTTAAATGAAGATGAAATCAGTTAACGATGAAATCAGAGAAAGATGAAATCAGTTAACGATGAAATCAGTTAAAGATGAAATCAGTTAAATGAAGATGAAATCAGTTAACGATGAAATCAGTTAAATGAAGATGAAATCAGTTAAATGAAGATGAAATCAGTTAACGATGAAATCAGTTACATGAAGATTAAATCAGTTAACGATGAAATCAGTTAAAGATGAAATCAGTTAAATGAAGATGAAATCAGTTAAATGAAGATGAAATCAGTTAACGATGAAATCAGTTAAAGATGAAATCAGTTAAATGAAGATGAAATCAGTTAAAGATGAAATCAGTTACAGATGAAATCAGTTACATGAAGATTAAATCAGTTAAAGATTAAATCAGTTACATGAAGATTAAATCAGTTAAAGATTAAATCAGTTAAATGAAGATGAAATCAGTTAAAGATGAAATCAGTTAAATGAAGAATGAAAATGAAATCAGTTAAATGAAGATGAAATCAGTTAACGATGAAATCAGTTAAAGATGAAATCAGTTAAAGATGAAATCAGTTAAATGAAGATGAAATCAGTTAACGATGAAATCAGTTAAAGATGAAATCAGTTAAATGAAGATGAAATCAGTTAACGATGAAATCAGTTAAAGATGAAATCAGTTAAATGAAGATGAAATCAGTTAAATGAAGATGAAATCAGTTAACGATGAAATCAGTTAAATGAAGATGAAATCAGTTAACGATGAAATCAGTTAAAGATGAAATCAGTGAACGATGAAATCAGTTAAAGATGAAATCAGTTAACGATGAAATCAGTTAAATGAAGATGAAATCAGTTAACGATGAAATCAGTTAAATGAAGATGAAATCAGTTAACGATGAAATCAGTTAAAGATGAAATCAGTTAAATGAAGATGAAATCAGTTAAATGAAGATGAAATCAGTTAACGATGAAATCAGTTAAAGATGAAATCAGTTACAGATGAAATCAGTTACATGAAGATGAAATCAGTTAACGATGAAATCAGTTAAAGATGAAATCAGTTAAATGAAGATGAAGTCAGTTAAATGAAGATGAAATCAGTTAACGATGAAATCAGTTAAATGAAGATGAAATCAGTTAACGATGAAATCAGTTAAATGAAGATAAAATCAGTTACAGATGAAATCAGTTACATGAAGATGAAATTAGTTAAAGATGAAATCAGTTAAAGATTAAATCAGTTAAATGAAGATGAAATCAGTTAAAGATGAAATCAGTTAAATGAAGATGAAATCAGTTAACGATGAAATCAGTAAAAGATGAAATCAGTTAAATGAAGATGAAATCAGTTAAAGATGAAATCAGTTAAATGAAGATGAAATCAGTTAACGATGAAATCAGTAAAATGAAGATGAAATCAGTTAACGATGAAATCAGTTACAGATGAAATCAGTTACATGAAGATGAAATCAGTTAAAGATGAAATCAGTGAAATGAAGAATGAAATCAGTTAACGATGAAATCAGTTAAAAAAGAAATCAGTTAAATGAAGATGAAATCAGTTAACGATGAAATCAGTTAAATGAAGATGAAATCAGTTAACGATGAAATCAGTTAAATGAAGATGAAATCAGTTAACGATGAAATCAGTTAACGATGAAATCAGTTAACGATGAAATCAGTTACAGATGAAATCAGTTACATGAAGATGAAATCAGTTAAAGATGAAATCAGTTAAATGAAGAATGAAATCAGTTAACGATGAAATCAGTTAAAGATGAAATCAGTTAAATGAAGATGAAATCAGTTAACGATGAAATCAGTTAAATGAAGATGAAATCAGTTAACGATGAAATAAGTTACAGATGAAATCAGTTACATGAAGATTAAATCAGTTAAAGATTAAATCAGTTAAATGAAGATGAAATCAGTTAAAGATGAAATCAGTTAAATGAAGAATGAAAATGAAATCAGTTAAATGAAGATGAAATCAGTTAACGATGAAATCAGTTAAAGATGAAATCAGTTAAATGAAGATGAAATCAGTTAACGATGAAATCAGTTAAATGAAGATGAAATCAGTAAACGATGAAATCAGTTAAATATGAAATCAGTTAAAGATGAAATCAGTTAAATGAAGAATGAAATCAGTTAAAGATGAAATCAGTTAAAGATGAAATCAGTTAAATGAAGAATGAAAATGAAATCAGTTAAATGAAGATGAAATCAGTTAACGATGAAATCAGTTAAAGATGAAATCAGTTAAATGAAGATGAAATCAGTTAACGATGAAATCAGTTAAATGAAGATGAAATCAGTTAACGATGAAATCAGTTAAAGATGAAATCAGTTAAAGATGAAATCAGTTAACGATGAAATCAGTTAACGATGAAATCAGTTAAATGAAGATGAAATCAGTTAACGATGAAATCAGTTAAAGATGAAATCAGTTAACGATGAAATCAGTTAAAGATGAAATCAGTTAAATGAAGATGAAATCAGTTAAAGATGAAATCAGTTAAAGATGAAATCAGTTAAATGAAGATGAAATCAGTTAAATGAAGATGAAATCAGTTAACGATGAAATCAGTTAAAGATGATATCAGTTACAGATGAAATCAGTTACATGAAGATTAAATCAGTTAACGATGAAATCAGTTAAAGATGAAATCAGTTAAATGAAGATGAAATCAGTTAACGATGAAATCAGTTAAAGATGAAATCAGTTAAATGAAGATGAAATCAGTTAACGATGAAATCAGTTAAATGAAGATGAAATCAGTTAACGATGAAATCAGTTAAAGATGAAATCAGTTACAGATGAAATCAGTTACATGAAGATTAAATCAGTTAAGATGAAATCAGTTAAAGATGAAATCAGTGAACGATGAAATCAGTTAAAGATGAAATCAGTTAACGATGAAATCAGTTAAATGAAGATGAAATCAGTTAACGATGAAATCAGTTAAAGATGAAATCAGTTAAATGAAGATGAAATCAGTTAACGATGAAATCAGTTAAATGAAGATGAAATCAGTTCAAGATGAAATCAGTTAACGATGAAATCAGTTAAAGATGAAATCAGTTAAATGAAGATGAAATCAGTTAAATGAAGATGAAATCAGTTAAAGATGAAATCAGTTACAGATGAAATCAGTTACATGAAGATTAAATCAGTTAACGATGAAATCAGTTAAAGATGAAATCAGTTAAATGAAGATGAAGTCAGTTAAATGAAGATGAAATCAGTTAACGATGAAATCAGTTAAATGAAGATGAAATCAGTTAACGATGAAATCAGTTAAAGATGAAATCAGTTAAATGAAGATGAAATCAGTTAACGATGAAATCAGTTAAATGAAGATGAAATCAGTTACAGATGAAATCAGTTACATGATGATGAAATTAGTTAAAGATGAAATCAGTTAAAGATTAAATCAGTTAAATGAAGAATGAAAATGAAATCAGTTAAATGAAGATGAAATCAGTTAACGATGAAATCAGTTAAAGATGAAATCAGTTAAAGATGAAATCAGTTAAATGAAGATGAAATCAGTTAACGATGAAATCAGTTAAAGATGAAATCAGTTAAATGAAGATGAAATCAGTTAACGATGAAATCAGTTAAAGATGAAATCAGTTAAATGAAGATGAAATCAGTTAAATGAAGATGAAATCAGTTAACGATGAAATCAGTTAAATGAAGATGAAATCAGTTAACGATGAAATCAGTTAAAGATGAAATCAGTTAAATGAAGATGAAATCAGTTAACGATGAAATCAGTTAAATGAAGATGAAATCAGTTAACGATGAAATCAGTTAAAGATGAAATCAGTTAAATGAAGATGAAATCAGTTAACGATGACATCAGTTACAGATGAAATCAGTTACATGAAGATGAAATCAGTTAAAGATGAAATCAGTTAAATGAAGAATGAAATCAGTTAACGATGAAATCAGTTAAAAAAGAAATCAGTTAAATGAAGATGAAATCAGTTAACGATGAAATCAGTTAAAGATGAAATCAGTTAAATGAAGATGAAATCAGTTAACGATGAAATCAGTTAAATGAAGATGAAATCAGTTAAAGATGAAATCAGTTAAAGATGAAATCAGTTAAATGAAGATGAAATCAGTTAACGATGAAATCAGTTACAGATGAAATCAGTTACATGAAGATGAAATCAGTTAAAGATGAAATCAGTTAAATGAAGAATGAAATCAGTTAACGATGAAATCAGTTAAAGATGAAATCAGTTAAATGAAGATGAAATCAGTTAACGATGAAATCAGTTAAATGAAGATGAAATCAGTTAACGATGAAATAAGTTACAGATGAAATCAGATACATGAAGATTAAATCAGTTAAAGATTAAATCAGTTAAATGAAGATGAAATCAGTTAAAGATGAAATCAGTTAAATGAAGAATGAAAATGAAATCAGTTAAAGATGAAATCAGTTAAATGAAGAATGAAATCAGTTAACGATGAAATCAGTTAAAGATGAAATCAGTTAAATGAAGATGAAATCAGTTAACGATGAAATCAGTTAAATGAAGATGAAATCAGTTAACGATGAAATAAGTTACAGATGAAATCAGATACATGAAGATTAAATCAGTTAAAGATTAAATCAGTTAAATGAAGATGAAATCAGTTAAAGATGAAATCAGTTAAATGAAGAATGAAAATGTAATCAGTTAAATGAAGATGAAATCAGTTAACGATGAAATCAGTTAAAGATGAAATCAGTTAAATGAAGATGAAATCAGTTAACGATGAAATTAGTTAAATGAAGATGAAATCAGTAAATGATGAAATCAGTTAAAGATGAAATCAGTTAAAGATGAAATCAGTTAAATGAAGAATGAAATCAGTTAAAGATGAAATCAGTTAAAGATGAAATCAGTTAAATGAAGAATGAAAATGAAATCAGTTAAATGAAGATGAAATCAGTTAACGATGAAATCAGTTAAAGATGAAATCAGTTAAAGATGAAATCAGTTAAATGAAGATGAAATCAGTTAAATGAAGATGAAATCAGTTAACGATGAAATCAGTTAAAGATGAAATCAGTTACAGATGAAATCAGTTACATGAAGATTAAATCAGTTAACGATGAAATCAGTTAAAGATGAAATCAGTTAACGATGAAATCAGTTAAATGAAGATGAAATCAGTTAATTGAAGATGAAATCAGTTAACGATGAAATCAGTTAAATGAAGATGAAATCAGTTAACGATGAAATCAGATAAAGATGAAATCAGTTAACGATGAAATCAGTTAAAGATGAAATCAGTTAAATGAAGATGAAATCAGTTAACGATGAAATCAGTTAAATGAAGATGAAATCAGTTAAATGAAGATGAAATCAGTTAACGATGAAATCAGTTACATGAAGATTAAATCAGTTAACGATGAAATCAGTTAAAGATGAAATCAGTTAACGATGAAATCAGTTAAATGAAGATGAAATCAGTTAACGATGAAATCAGTTAAAGATGAAATCAGTTAAATGAAGATGAAATCAGTTAAAGATGAAATCAGTTACAGATGAAATCAGTTACATGAAGATTAAATCAGTTAAAGATTAAATCAGTTACATGAAGATTAAATCAGTTAAAGATTAAATCAGTTAAATGAAGATGAAATCAGTTAAAGATGAAATCAGTTAAATGAAGAATGAAAATGAAATCAGTTAAATGAAGATGAAATCAGTTAACGATGAAATCAGTTAAAGATGAAATCAGTTAAAGATGAAATCAGTTAAATGAAGATGAAATCAGTTAACGATGAAATCAGTTAAAGATGAAATCAGTTAAATGAAGATGAAATCAGTTAACGATGAAATCAGTTAAAGATGAAATCAGTTAAATGAAGATGAAATCAGTTAAATGAAGATGAAATCAGTTAACGATGAAATCAGTTAAATGAAGATGAAATCAGTTAACGATGAAATCAGTTAAAGATGAAATCAGTGAACGATGAAATCAGTTAAAGATGAAATCAGTTAACGATGAAATCAGTTAAATGAAGATGAAATCAGTTAACGATGAAATCAGTTAAAGATGAAATCAGTTAAATGAAGATGAAATCAGTTAACGATGAAATCAGTTAAATGAAGATGAAATCAGTTAACGATGAAATCAGTTAAATGAAGATGAAATCAGTTAACGATGAAATCAGTTAAATGAAGATGAAATCAGTTAAATGAAGATGAAATCAGTTAACGATGAAATCAGTTAAAGATGAAATCAGTTACAGATGAAATCAGTTACATGAAGATGAAATCAGTTAACGATGAAATCAGTTAAAGATGAAATCAGTTAAATGAAGATGAAGTCAGTTAAATGAAGATGAAATCAGTTAACGATGAAATCAGTTAAATGAAGATGAAATCAGTTAACGATGAAATCAGTTAAAGATGAAATCAGTTAAATGAAGATGAAATCAGTTAACGATGAAATCAGTTAAATGAAGATGAAATCAGTTACAGATGAAATCAGTTACATGAAGATGAAATTAGTTAAAGATGAAATCAGTTAAAGATTAAATCAGTTAAATGAAGATGAAATCAGTTAAAGATGAAATCAGTTAAATGAAGATGAAATGAGTTAACGATGAAATCAGTAAAAGATGAAATCAGTTAAATGAAGATGAAATCAGTTAACGATGAAATCAATTAACGATGAAATCAGTTAAATGAAGATGAAATCAGTTAACGATGAAATCAGTTAAAGATTAAATCAGTTAAATGAAGATGAAATCAGTTAACGATGAAATCAGTTAAATGAAGATGAAATCAGTTAACGATGAAATCAGTTAAAGATGAAATCAGTTAAATGAAGATGAAATCAGTTAACGATGAAATCAGTTACAGATGAAATCAGTTACATGAAGATGAAATCAGTTAAAGATGAAATCAGTTAAATGAAGAATGAAATCAGTTAACGATGAAATCAGTTAAAAAAGAAATCAGTTAAATGAAGATGAAATCAGTTAACGATGAAATCAGTTAAAGATGAAATCAGTTAAATGAAGATGAAATCAGTTAACGATGAAGTCAGTTAAATGAAGATGAAATCAGTTAAAGATGAAATCAGTTAAAGATGAAATCAGTTAAATGAAGATGAAATCAGTTAACGATGAAATCAGTTACAGATGAAATCAGTTACATGAAGATGAAATCAGTTAAAGATGAAATCAGTTAAATGAAGAATGAAATCAGTTAACGATGAAATCAGTTAAAGATGAAATCAGTTAAATGAAGATGAAATCAGTTAACGATGAAATCAGTTAAATGAAGATGAAATCAGTTAACGATGAAATAAGTTACAGATGAAATCAGATACATGAAGATTAAATCAGTTAAAGATTAAATCAGTTAAATGAAGATGAAATCAGTTAAAGATGAAATCAGTTAAATGAAGAATGAAAATGAAATCAGTTAAATGAAGATGAAATCAGTTAACGATGAAATCAGTTAAAGATGAAATCAGTTAAATGAAGATGAAATCAGTTAACGATGAAATTAGTTAAATGAAGATGAAATCAGTAAACGATGAAATCAGTTAAAGATGAAATCAGTTAAAGATGAAATCAGTTAAATGAAGAATGAAATCAGTTAAAGATGAAATCAGTTAAAGATGAAATCAGTTAAATGAAGAATGAAAATGAAATCAGTTAAATGAAGATGAAATCAGTTAACGATGAAATCAGTTAAAGATGAAATCAGTTAAAGATGAAATCAGTTAAATGAAGATGAAATCAGTTAAATGAAGATGAAATCAGTTAACGATGAAATCAGTTAAAGATGAAATCAGTTACAGATGAAATCAGTTACATGAAGATTAAATCAGTTAACGATGAAATCAGTTAAAGATGAAATCAGTTAACGATGAAATCAGTTAAATGAAGAATGAAAATGAAATCAGTTAAATGAAGATGAAATCAGTTAACGATGAAATCAGTTAACGATGAAATCAGTTAAAGATGAAATCAGTTAATTGAAGATGAAATCAGTTAACGATGAAATCAGTTAAATGAAGATGAAATCAGTTAACGATGAAATCAGATAAAGATGAAATCAGTTAACGATGAAATCAGTTAAAGATGAAATCAGTTAAATGAAGATGAAATCAGTTAACGATGAAATCAGTTAAATGAAGATGAAATCAGTTAAATGAAGATGAAATCAGTTAACGATGAAATCAGTTACATGAAGATTAAATCAGTTAACGATGAAATCAGTTAAAGATGAAATCAGTTAAATGAAGATGAAATCAGTTAAATGAAGATGAAATCAGTTAACGATGAAATCAGTTAAAGATGAAATCAGTTAAATGAAGATGAAATCAGTTAAAGATGAAATCAGTTACAGATGAAATCAGTTACATGAAGATTAAATCAGTTAAAGATTAAATCAGTTACATGAAGATTAAATCAGTTAAAGATTAAATCAGTTAAATGAAGATGAAATCAGTTAAAGATGAAATCAGTTAAATGAAGAATGAAAATGAAATCAGTTAAATGAAGATGAAATCAGTTAACGATGAAATCAGTTAAAGATGAAATTAGTTAAAGATGAAATCAGTTAAATGAAGATGAAATCAGTTAACGATGAAATCAGTTAAAGATGAAATCAGTTAAATGAAGATGAAATCAGTTAACGATGAAATCAGTTAAAGATGAAATCAGTTAAATGAAGATGAAATCAGTTAAATGAAGATGAAATCAGTTAACGATGAAATCAGTTAAATGAAGATGAAATC
Organism: Semicossyphus pulcher; assembly: GCF_022749685.1. Classification (NCBI taxonomy): domain Eukaryota; kingdom Metazoa; phylum Chordata; class Actinopteri; order Labriformes; family Labridae; genus Semicossyphus; species Semicossyphus pulcher. The sequence continues at coordinate 397,853 of NW_027211709.1, read as the reverse complement.
AGTTAACGATGAAATCAGTTAAAGATGAAATCAGTGAACGATGAAATCAGTTAAAGATGAAATCAGTTAACGATGAAATCAGTTAAATGAAGATGAAATCAGTTAACGATGAAATCAGTTAAATGAAGATGAAATCAGTTAACGATGAAATCAGTTAACGATGAAATCAGTTAAAGATGAAATCAGTTAAATGAAGATGAAATCAGTTAAATGAAGATGAAATCAGTTAACGATGAAATCAGTTAAAGATGAAATCAGTTACAGATGAAATCAGTTACATGAAGATGAAATCAGTTAACGATGAAATCAGTTAAAGATGAAATCAGTTAAATGAAGATGAAGTCAGTTAAATGAAGATGAAATCAGTTAACGATGAAATCAGTTAAATGAAGATGAAATCAGTTAACGATGAAATCAGTTAAATGAAGATAAAATCAGTTACAGATGAAATCAGTTACATGAAGATGAAATTAGTTAAAGATGAAATCAGTTAAAGATTAAATCAGTTAAATGAAGATGAAATCAGTTAAAGATGAAATCAGTTAAATGAAGATGAAATCAGTTAACGATGAAATCAGTAAAAGATGAAATCAGTTAAATGAAGATGAAATCAGTTAAAGATGAAATCAGTTAAATGAAGATGAAATCAGTTAACGATGAAATCAGTAAAATGAAGATGAAATCAGTTAACGATGAAATCAGTTACAGATGAAATCAGTTACATGAAGATGAAATCAGTTAAAGATGAAATCAGTTAAATGAAGATGAAATCAGTTAACGATGAAATCAGTTAAAAAAGAAATCAGTTAAATGAAGATGAAATCAGTTAACGATGAAATCAGTTAAATGAAGATGAAATCAGTTAACGATGAAATCAGTTAAAGATGAAATCAGTTAACGATGAAATCAGTTAACGATGAAATCAGTTAAATGAAGATGAAATCAGTTAACGATGAAATCAGTTAAATGAAGATGAAATCAGTTAACGATGAAATCAGTTAACGATGAAATCAGTTAACGATGAAATCAGTTACAGATGAAATCAGTTACATGAAGATGAAATCAGTTAAAGATGAAATCAGTTAAATGAAGAATGAAATCAGTTAACGATGAAATCAGTTAAAGATGAAATCAGTTAAATGAAGATGAAATCAGTTAACGATGAAATCAGTTAAATGAAGATGAAATCAGTTAACGATGAAATAAGTTACAGATGAAATCAGTTACATGAAGATTAAATCAGTTAAAGATTAAATCAGTTAAATGAAGATGAAATCAGTTAAAGATGAAATCAGTTAAATGAAGAATGAAAATGAAATCAGTTAAATGAAGATGAAATCAGTTAACGATGAAATCAGTTAAAGATGAAATCAGTTAAATGAAGATGAAATCAGTTAACGATGAAATCAGTTAAATGAAGATGAAATCAGTAAACGATGAAATCAGTTAAATATGAAATCAGTTAAAGATGAAATCAGTTAAATGAAGAATGAAATCAGTTAAAGATGAAATCAGTTAAAGATGAAATCAGTTAAATGAAGAATGAAAATGAAATCAGTTAAATGAAGATGAAATCAGTTAACGATGAAATCAGTTAAAGATGAAATCAGTTAAATGAAGATGAAATCAGTTAACGATGAAATCAGTTAAATGAAGATGAAATCAGTTAACGATGAAATCAGTTAAAGATGAAATCAGTTAAAGATGAAATCAGTTAACGATGAAATCAGTTAACGATGAAATCAGTTAAATGAAGATGAAATCAGTTAACGATGAAATCAGTTAAAGATGAAATCAGTTAACGATGAAATCAGTTAAAGATGAAATCAGTTAAATGAAGATGAAATCAGTTAAAGATGAAATCAGTTAAAGATGAAATCAGTTAAATGAAGATGAAATCAGTTAAATGAAGATGAAATCAGTTAACGATGAAATCAGTTAAAGATGATATCAGTTACAGATGAAATCAGTTACATGAAGATTAAATCAGTTAACGATGAAATCAGTTAAAGATGAAATCAGTTAAATGAAGATGAAATCAGTTAACGATGAAATCAGTTAAAGATGAAATCAGTTAAATGAAGATGAAATCAGTTAACGATGAAATCAGTTAAATGAAGATGAAATCAGTTAACGATGAAATCAGTTAAAGATGAAATCAGTTACAGATGAAATCAGTTACATGAAGATTAAATCAGTTAAGATGAAATCAGTTAAAGATGAAATCAGTGAACGATGAAATCAGTTAAAGATGAAATCAGTTAACGATGAAATCAGTTAAATGAAGATGAAATCAGTTAACGATGAAATCAGTTAAAGATGAAATCAGTTAAATGAAGATGAAATCAGTTAACGATGAAATCAGTTAAATGAAGATGAAATCAGTTCAAGATGAAATCAGTTAACGATGAAATCAGTTAAAGATGAAATCAGTTAAATGAAGATGAAATCAGTTAAATGAAGATGAAATCAGTTAAAGATGAAATCAGTTACAGATGAAATCAGTTACATGAAGATTAAATCAGTTAACGATGAAATCAGTTAAAGATGAAATCAGTTAAATGAAGATGAAGTCAGTTAAATGAAGATGAAATCAGTTAACGATGAAATCAGTTAAATGAAGATGAAATCAGTTAACGATGAAATCAGTTAAAGATGAAATCAGTTAAATGAAGATGAAATCAGTTAACGATGAAATCAGTTAAATGAAGATGAAATCAGTTACAGATGAAATCAGTTACATGAAGATGAAATTAGTTAAAGATGAAATCAGTTAAAGATTAAATCAGTTAAATGAAGAATGAAAATGAAATCAGTTAAATGAAGATGAAATCAGTTAACGATGAAATCAGTTAAAGATGAAATCAGTTAAAGATGAAATCAGTTAAATGAAGATGAAATCAGTTAACGATGAAATCAGTTAAAGATGAAATCAGTTAAATGAAGATGAAATCAGTTAACGATGAAATCAGTTAAAGATGAAATCAGTTAAATGAAGATGAAATCAGTTAAATGAAGATGAAATCAGTTAACGATGAAATCAGTTAAATGAAGATGAAATCAGTTAACGATGAAATCAGTTAAAGATGAAATCAGTTAAATGAAGATGAAATCAGTTAACGATGAAATCAGTTAAATGAAGATGAAATCAGTTAACGATGAAATCAGTTAAAGATGAAATCAGTTAAATGAAGATGAAATCAGTTAACGATGACATCAGTTACAGATGAAATCAGTTACATGAAGATGAAATCAGTTAAAGATGAAATCAGTTAAATGAAGAATGAAATCAGTTAACGATGAAATCAGTTAAAAAAGAAATCAGTTAAATGAAGATGAAATCAGTTAACAATGAAATCAGTTAAAGATGAAATCAGTTAAATGAAGATGAAATCAGTTAACGATGAAATCAGTTAAATGAAGATGAAATCAGTTAAAGATGAAATCAGTTAAAGATGAAATCAGTTAAATGAAGATGAAATCAGTTAACGATGAAATCAGTTACAGATGAAATCAGTTACATGAAGATGAAATCAGTTAAAGATGAAATCAGTTAAATGAAGAATGAAATCAGTTAACGATGAAATCAGTTAAAGATGAAATCAGTTAAATGAAGATGAAATCAGTTAACGATGAAATCAGTTAAATGAAGATGAAATCAGTTAACGATGAAATAAGTTACAGATGAAATCAGATACATGAAGATTAAATCAGTTAAAGATTAAATCAGTTAAATGAAGATGAAATCAGTTAAAGATGAAATCAGTTAAATGAAGAATGAAAATGAAATCAGTTAAAGATGAAATCAGTTAAATGAAGAATGAAATCAGTTAACGATGAAATCAGTTAAAGATGAAATCAGTTAAATGAAGATGAAATCAGTTAACGATGAAATCAGTTAAATGAAGATGAAATCAGTTAACGATGAAATAAGTTACAGATGAAATCAGATACATGAAGATTAAATCAGTTAAAGATTAAATCAGTTAAATGAAGATGAAATCAGTTAAAGATGAAATCAGTTAAATGAAGAATGAAAATGTAATCAGTTAAATGAAGATGAAATCAGTTAACGATGAAATCAGTTAAAGATGAAATCAGTTAAATGAAGATGAAATCAGTTAACGATGAAATTAGTTAAATGAAGATGAAATCAGTAAATGATGAAATCAGTTAAAGATGAAATCAGTTAAATGAAGAATGAAATCAGTTAAAGATGAAATCAGTTAAATGAAGAATGAAAATGAAATCAGTTAAATGAAGATGAAATCAGTTAACGATGAAATCAGTTAAAGATGAAATCAGTTAAAGATGAAATCAGTTAAATGAAGATGAAATCAGTTAAATGAAGATGAAATCAGTTAACGATGAAATCAGTTAAAGATGAAATCAGTTACAGATGAAATCAGTTACATGAAGATTAAATCAGTTAACGATGAAATCAGTTAAAGATGAAATCAGTTAACGATGAAATCAGTTAAATGAAGAATGAAAATGAAATCAGTTAAATGAAGATGAAATCAGTTAACGATGAAATCAGTTAACGATGAAATCAGTTAACGATGAAATCAGTTAAAGATGAAATCAGTTAAATGAAGATGAAATCAGTTAACGATGAAATCAGTTAAATGAAGATGAAATCAGTTAAATGAAGATGAAATCAGTTAACGATGAAATCAGTTACATGAAGATTAAATCAGTTAACGATGAAATCAGTTAAAGATGAAATCAGTTAACGATGAAATCAGTTAAATGAAGATGAAATCAGTTAACGATGAAATCAGTTAAAGATGAAATCAGTTAAATGAAGATGAAATCAGTTAAAGATGAAATCAGTTACAGATGAAATCAGTTACATGAAGATTAAATCAGTTAAAGATTAAATCAGTTACATGAAGATTAAATCAGTTAAAGATTAAATCAGTTAAATGAAGATGAAATCAGTTAAAGATGAAATCAGTTAAATGAAGAATGAAAATGAAATCAGTTAAATGAAGATGAAATCAGTTAACGATGAAATCAGTTAAAGATGAAATCAGTTAAAGATGAAATCAGTTAAATGAAGATGAAATCAGTTAACGATGAAATCAGTTAAAGATGAAATCAGTTAAATGAAGATGAAATCAGTTAACGATGAAATCAGTTAAAGATGAAATCAGTTAAATGAAGATGAAATCAGTTAAATGAAGATGAAATCAGTTAACGATGAAATCAGTTAAATGAAGATGAAATCAGTTAACGATGAAATCAGTTAAAGATGAAATCAGTGAACGATGAAATCAGTTAAAGATGAAATCAGTTAACGATGAAATCAGTTAAATGAAGATGAAATCAGTTAACGATGAAATCAGTTAAAGATGAAATCAGTTAAATGAAGATGAAATCAGTTAACGATGAAATCAGTTAAATGAAGATGAAATCAGTTAACGATGAAATCAGTTAAATGAAGATGAAATCAGTTAACGATGAAATCAGTTAAATGAAGATGAAATCAGTTAAATGAAGATGAAATCAGTTAACGATGAAATCAGTTAAAGATGAAATCAGTTACAGATGAAATCAGTTACATGAAGATGAAATCAGTTAACGATGAAATCAGTTAAAGATGAAATCAGTTAAATGAAGATGAAGTCAGTTAAATGAAGATGAAATCAGTTAACGATGAAATCAGTTAAATGAAGATGAAATCAGTTAACGATGAAATCAGTTAAAGATGAAATCAGTTAAATGAAGATGAAATCAGTTAACGATGAAATCAGTTAAATGAAGATGAAATCAGTTACAGATGAAATCAGTTACATGAAGATGAAATTAGTTAAAGATGAAATCAGTTAAAGATTAAATCAGTTAAATGAAGATGAAATCAGTTAAAGATGAAATCAGTTAAATGAAGATGAAATCAGTTAACGATGAAATCAGTAAAAGATGAAATCAGTTAAATGAAGATGAAATCAGTTAAAGATGAAATCAGTTAAATGAAGATGAAATCAGTTAACGATGAAATCAGTTAAATGAAGATGAAATCAGTTAACGATGAAATCAGTTACAGATGAAATCAGTTACATGAAGATGAAATCAGTTAAAGATGAAATCAGTGAAATGAAGAATGAAATCAGTTAACGATGAAATCAGTTAAAAAAGAAATCAGTTAAATGAAGATGAAATCAGTTAACGATGAAATCAGTTAAAGATGAAATCAGTTAAATGAAGATGAAATCAGTTAACGATGAAATCAGTTAAATGAAGATGAAATCAGTTAAAGATGAAATCAGTTAAATGAAGATGAAATCAGTTAACGATGAAATCAGTTACAGATGAAATCAGTTACATGAAGATGAAATCAGTTAAAGATGAAATCAGTTAAATGAAGAATGAAATCAGTTAACGATGAAATCAGTTAAAGATGAAATCAGTTAAATGAAGATGAAATCAGTTAACGATGAAATCAGTTAAATGAAGATGAAATCAGTTAACGATGAAATAAGTTACAGATGAAATCAGTTACATGAAGATTAAATCAGTTAAAGATTAAATCAGTTAAATGAAGATGAAATCAGTTAAAGATGAAATCAGTTAAATGAAGAATGAAAATGAAATCAGTTAAATGAAGATGAAATCAGTTAACGATGAAATCAGTTAAAGATGAAATCAGTTAAATGAAGATGAAATCAGTTAACGATGAAATCAGTTAAATGAAGATGAAATCAGTTACATGAAGATGAAATTAGTTAAAGATGAAATCAGTTAAAGATTAAATCAGTTAAATGAAGATGAAATCAGTTAAAGATGAAATCAGTTAAATGAAGATGAAATCAGTTAACGATGAAATCAGTAAAAGATGAAATCAGTTAAATGAAGATGAAATCAGTTAAAGATGAAATCAGTTAAATGAAGATGAAATCAGTTAACGATGAAATCAGTTAACGATGAAATCAGTTACAGATGAAATCAGTTACAGATGAAATCAGTTACATGAAGATGAAATCAGTTAAAGATGAAATCAGTGAAATGAAGAATGAAATCAGTTAACGATGAAATCAGTTAAAAAAGAAATCAGTTAAATGAAGATGAAATCAGTTAACGATGAAATCAGTTAAAGATGAAATCAGTTAAATGAAGATGAAATCAGTTAACGATGAAATCAGTTAAATGAAGATGAAATCAGTTAAAGATGAAATCAGATAAAGATGAAATCAGTTAAATGAAGATGAAATCAGTTAACGATGAAATCAGTTACAGATGAAATCAGTTACATGAAGATGAAATCAGTTAAAGATGAAATCAGTTAAATGAAGAATGAAATCAGTTAACGATGAAATCAGTTAAAGATGAAATCAGTTAAATGAAGATGAAATCAGTTAACGATGAAATCAGTTAAATGAAGATGAAATCAGTTAAAGATGAAATCAGTTACAGATGAAATCAGTTACATGAAGATTAAATCAGTTAAAGATTAAATCAGTTACATGAAGATTAAATCAGTTAAAGATTAAATCAGTTAAATGAAGATGAAATCAGTTAAAGATGAAATCAGTTAAATGAAGAATGAAAATGAAATCAGTTAAATGAAGATGAAATCAGTTAACGATGAAATCAGTTAAAGATGAAATCAGTTAAAGATGAAATCAGTTAAATGAAGATGAAATCAGTTAACGATGAAATCAGTTAAAGATGAAATCAGTTAAATGAAGATGAAATCAGTTAACGATGAAATCAGTTAAAGATGAAATCAGTTAAATGAAGATGAAATCAGTTAAATGAAGATGAAATCAGTTAACGATGAAATCAGTTAAATGAAGATGAAATCAGTTAACGATGAAATCAGTTAAAGATGAAATCAGTGAACGATGAAATCAGTTAAAGATGAAATCAGTTAACGATGAAATCAGTTAAATGAAGATGAAATCAGTTAACGATGAAATCAGTTAAAGATGAAATCAGTTAAATGAAGATGAAATCAGTTAACGATGAAATCAGTTAAATGAAGATGAAATCAGTTAACGATGAAATCAGTTAAATGAAGATGAAATCAGTTAACGATGAAATCAGTTAAATGAAGATGAAATCAGTTAAATGAAGATGAAATCAGTTAACGATGAAATCAGTTAAAGATGAAATCAGTTACAGATGAAATCAGTTACATGAAGATGAAATCAGTTAACGATGAAATCAGTTAAAGATGAAATCAGTTAAATGAAGATGAAGTCAGTTAAATGAAGATGAAATCAGTTAACGATGAAATCAGTTAAATGAAGATGAAATCAGTTAACGATGAAATCAGTTAAAGATGAAATCAGTTAAATGAAGATGAAATCAGTTAACGATGAAATCAGTTAAATGAAGATGAAATCAGTTACAGATGAAATCAGTTACATGAAGATGAAATCAGTTAACGATGAAATAAGTTACAGATGAAATCAGTTACATGAAGATTAAATCAGTTAAAGATTAAATCAGTTAAATGAAGATGAAATCAGTTAAAGATGAAATCAGTTAAATGAAGAATGAAAATGAAATCAGTTAAATGAAGATGAAATCAGTTAACGATGAAATCAGTTAAAGATGAAATCAGTTAAATGAAGATGAAATCAGTTAACGATGAAATCAGTTAAATGAAGATGAAATCAGTAAACGATGAAATCAGTTAAATATGAAATCAGTTAAAGATGAAATCAGTTAAATGAAGAATGAAATCAGTTAAAGATGAAATCAGTTAAAGATGAAATCAGTTAAATGAAGAATGAAAATGAAATCAGTTAAATGAAGATGAAATCAGTTAACGATGAAATCAGTTAAAGATGAAATCAGTTAAATGAAGATGAAATCAGTTAACGATGAAATCAGTTAAATGAAGATGAAATCAGTTAACGATGAAATCAGTTAAAGATGAAATCAGTTAAAGATGAAATCAGTTAACGATGAAATCAGTTAACGATGAAATCAGTTAAATGAAGATGAAATCAGTTAACGATGAAATCAGTTAAAGATGAAATCAGTTAACGATGAAATCAGTTAAAGATGAAATCAGTTAAATGAAGATGAAATCAGTTAAAGATGAAATCAGTTAAAGATGAAATCAGTTAAATGAAGATGAAATCAGTTAAATGAAGATGAAATCAGTTAACGATGAAATCAGTTAAAGATGATATCAGTTACAGATGAAATCAGTTACATGAAGATTAAATCAGTTAACGATGAAATCAGTTAAAGATGAAATCAGTTAAATGAAGATGAAATCAGTTAACGATGAAATCAGTTAAAGATGAAATCAGTTAAATGAAGATGAAATCAGTTAACGATGAAATCAGTTAAATGAAGATGAAATCAGTTAACGATGAAATCAGTTAAAGATGAAATCAGTTACAGATGAAATCAGTTACATGAAGATTAAATCAGTTAAGATGAAATCAGTTAAAGATGAAATCAGTGAACGATGAAATCAGTTAAAGATGAAATCAGTTAACGATGAAATCAGTTAAATGAAGATGAAATCAGTTAACGATGAAATCAGTTAAAGATGAAATCAGTTAAATGAAGATGAAATCAGTTAACGATGAAATCAGTTAAATGAAGATGAAATCAGTTCAAGATGAAATCAGTTAACGATGAAATCAGTTAAAGATGAAATCAGTTAAATGAAGATGAAATCAGTTAAATGAAGATGAAATCAGTTAAAGATGAAATCAGTTACAGATGAAATCAGTTACATGAAGATTAAATCAGTTAACGATGAAATCAGTTAAAGATGAAATCAGTTAAATGAAGATGAAGTCAGTTAAATGAAGATGAAATCAGTTAACGATGAAATCAGTTAAATGAAGATGAAATCAGTTAACGATGAAATCAGTTAAAGATGAAATCAGTTAAATGAAGATGAAATCAGTTAACGATGAAATCAGTTAAATGAAGATGAAATCAGTTACAGATGAAATCAGTTACATGAAGATGAAATTAGTTAAAGATGAAATCAGTTAAAGATTAAATCAGTTAAATGAAGAATGAAAATGAAATCAGTTAAATGAAGATGAAATCAGTTAACGATGAAATCAGTTAAAGATGAAATCAGTTAAAGATGAAATCAGTTAAATGAAGATGAAATCAGTTAACGATGAAATCAGTTAAAGATGAAATCAGTTAAATGAAGATGAAATCAGTTAACGATGAAATCAGTTAAAGATGAAATCAGTTAAATGAAGATGAAATCAGTTAAATGAAGATGAAATCAGTTAACGATGAAATCAGTTAAATGAAGATGAAATCAGTTAACGATGAAATCAGTTAAAGATGAAATCAGTTAAATGAAGATGAAATCAGTTAACGATGAAATCAGTTAAATGAAGATGAAATCAGTTAACGATGAAATCAGTTAAAGATGAAATCAGTTAAATGAAGATGAAATCAGTTAACGATGACATCAGTTACAGATGAAATCAGTTACATGAAGATGAAATCAGTTAAAGATGAAATCAGTTAAATGAAGAATGAAATCAGTTAACGATGAAATCAGTTAAAAAAGAAATCAGTTAAATGAAGATGAAATCAGTTAACAATGAAATCAGTTAAAGATGAAATCAGTTAAATGAAGATGAAATCAGTTAACGATGAAATCAGTTAAATGAAGATGAAATCAGTTAAAGATGAAATCAGTTAAAGATGAAATCAGTTAAATGAAGATGAAATCAGTTAACGATGAAATCAGTTACAGATGAAATCAGTTACATGAAGATGAAATCAGTTAAAGATGAAATCAGTTAAATGAAGAATGAAATCAGTTAACGATGAAATCAGTTAAAGATGAAATCAGTTAAATGAAGATGAAATCAGTTAACGATGAAATCAGTTAAATGAAGATGAAATCAGTTAACGATGAAATAAGTTACAGATGAAATCAGATACATGAAGATTAAATCAGTTAAAGATTAAATCAGTTAAATGAAGATGAAATCAGTTAAAGATGAAATCAGTTAAATGAAGAATGAAAATGAAATCAGTTAAAGATGAAATCAGTTAAATGAAGAATGAAATCAGTTAACGATGAAATCAGTTAAAGATGAAATCAGTTAAATGAAGATGAAATCAGTTAACGATGAAATCAGTTAAATGAAGATGAAATCAGTTAACGATGAAATAAGTTACAGATGAAATCAGATACATGAAGATTAAATCAGTTAAAGATTAAATCAGTTAAATGAAGATGAAATCAGTTAAAGATGAAATCAGTTAAATGAAGAATGAAAATGTAATCAGTTAAATGAAGATGAAATCAGTTAACGATGAAATCAGTTAAAGATGAAATCAGTTAAATGAAGATGAAATCAGTTAACGATGAAATTAGTTAAATGAAGATGAAATCAGTAAATGATGAAATCAGTTAAAGATGAAATCAGTTAAATGAAGAATGAAATCAGTTAAAGATGAAATCAGTTAAATGAAGAATGAAAATGAAATCAGTTAAATGAAGATGAAATCAGTTAACGATGAAATCAGTTAAAGATGAAATCAGTTAAAGATGAAATCAGTTAAATGAAGATGAAATCAGTTAAATGAAGATGAAATCAGTTAACGATGAAATCAGTTAAAGATGAAATCAGTTACAGATGAAATCAGTTACATGAAGATTAAATCAGTTAACGATGAAATCAGTTAAAGATGAAATCAGTTAACGATGAAATCAGTTAAATGAAGAATGAAAATGAAATCAGTTAAATGAAGATGAAATCAGTTAACGATGAAATCAGTTAACGATGAAATCAGTTAACGATGAAATCAGTTAAAGATGAAATCAGTTAAATGAAGATGAAATCAGTTAACGATGAAATCAGTTAAATGAAGATGAAATCAGTTAAATGAAGATGAAATCAGTTAACGATGAAATCAGTTACATGAAGATTAAATCAGTTAACGATGAAATCAGTTAAAGATGAAATCAGTTAACGATGAAATCAGTTAAATGAAGATGAAATCAGTTAACGATGAAATCAGTTAAAGATGAAATCAGTTAAATGAAGATGAAATCAGTTAAAGATGAAATCAGTTACAGATGAAATCAGTTACATGAAGATTAAATCAGTTAAAGATTAAATCAGTTACATGAAGATTAAATCAGTTAAAGATTAAATCAGTTAAATGAAGATGAAATCAGTTAAAGATGAAATCAGTTAAATGAAGAATGAAAATGAAATCAGTTAAATGAAGATGAAATCAGTTAACGATGAAATCAGTTAAAGATGAAATCAGTTAAAGATGAAATCAGTTAAATGAAGATGAAATCAGTTAACGATGAAATCAGTTAAAGATGAAATCAGTTAAATGAAGATGAAATCAGTTAACGATGAAATCAGTTAAAGATGAAATCAGTTAAATGAAGATGAAATCAGTTAAATGAAGATGAAATCAGTTAACGATGAAATCAGTTAAATGAAGATGAAATCAGTTAACGATGAAATCAGTTAAAGATGAAATCAGTGAACGATGAAATCAGTTAAAGATGAAATCAGTTAACGATGAAATCAGTTAAATGAAGATGAAATCAGTTAACGATGAAATCAGTTAAAGATGAAATCAGTTAAATGAAGATGAAATCAGTTAACGATGAAATCAGTTAAATGAAGATGAAATCAGTTAACGATGAAATCAGTTAAATGAAGATGAAATCAGTTAACGATGAAATCAGTTAAATGAAGATGAAATCAGTTAAATGAAGATGAAATCAGTTAACGATGAAATCAGTTAAAGATGAAATCAGTTACAGATGAAATCAGTTACATGAAGATGAAATCAGTTAACGATGAAATCAGTTAAAGATGAAATCAGTTAAATGAAGATGAAGTCAGTTAAATGAAGATGAAATCAGTTAACGATGAAATCAGTTAAATGAAGATGAAATCAGTTAACGATGAAATCAGTTAAAGATGAAATCAGTTAAATGAAGATGAAATCAGTTAACGATGAAATCAGTTAAATGAAGATGAAATCAGTTACAGATGAAATCAGTTACATGAAGATGAAATTAGTTAAAGATGAAATCAGTTAAAGATTAAATCAGTTAAATGAAGATGAAATCAGTTAAAGATGAAATCAGTTAAATGAAGATGAAATCAGTTAACGATGAAATCAGTAAAAGATGAAATCAGTTAAATGAAGATGAAATCAGTTAAAGATGAAATCAGTTAAATGAAGATGAAATCAGTTAACGATGAAATCAGTTAAATGAAGATGAAATCAGTTAACGATGAAATCAGTTACAGATGAAATCAGTTACATGAAGATGAAATCAGTTAAAGATGAAATCAGTGAAATGAAGAATGAAATCAGTTAACGATGAAATCAGTTAAAAAAGAAATCAGTTAAATGAAGATGAAATCAGTTAACGATGAAATCAGTTAAAGATGAAATCAGTTAAATGAAGATGAAATCAGTTAACGATGAAATCAGTTAAATGAAGATGAAATCAGTTAAAGATGAAATCAGTTAAATGAAGATGAAATCAGTTAACGATGAAATCAGTTACAGATGAAATCAGTTACATGAAGATGAAATCAGTTAAAGATGAAATCAGTTAAATGAAGAATGAAATCAGTTAACGATGAAATCAGTTAAAGATGAAATCAGTTAAATGAAGATGAAATCAGTTAACGATGAAATCAGTTAAATGAAGATGAAATCAGTTAACGATGAAATAAGTTACAGATGAAATCAGTTACATGAAGATTAAATCAGTTAAAGATTAAATCAGTTAAATGAAGATGAAATCAGTTAAAGATGAAATCAGTTAAATGAAGAATGAAAATGAAATCAGTTAAATGAAGATGAAATCAGTTAACGATGAAATCAGTTAAAGATGAAATCAGTTAAATGAAGATGAAATCAGTTAACGATGAAATCAGTTAAATGAAGATGAAATCAGTTACATGAAGATGAAATTAGTTAAAGATGAAATCAGTTAAAGATTAAATCAGTTAAATGAAGATGAAATCAGTTAAAGATGAAATCAGTTAAATGAAGATGAAATCAGTTAACGATGAAATCAGTAAAAGATGAAATCAGTTAAATGAAGATGAAATCAGTTAAAGATGAAATCAGTTAAATGAAGATGAAATCAGTTAACGATGAAATCAGTTAACGATGAAATCAGTTACAGATGAAATCAGTTACAGATGAAATCAGTTACATGAAGATGAAATCAGTTAAAGATGAAATCAGTGAAATGAAGAATGAAATCAGTTAACGATGAAATCAGTTAAAAAAGAAATCAGTTAAATGAAGATGAAATCAGTTAACGATGAAATCAGTTAAAGATGAAATCAGTTAAATGAAGATGAAATCAGTTAAATGAAGATGAAATCAGTTAACGATGAAATCAGTTAAATGAAGATGAAATCAGTTAACGATGAAATCAGTTAAAGATGAAATCAGTGAACGATGAAATCAGTTAAAGATGAAATCAGTTAACGATGAAATCAGTTAAATGAAGATGAAATCAGTTAACGATGAAATCAGTTAAAGATGAAATCAGTTAAATGAAGATGAAATCAGTTAACGATGAAATCAGTTAAATGAAGATGAAATCAGTTAACGATGAAATCAGTTAAATGAAGATGAAATCAGTTAACGATGAAATCAGTTAAATGAAGATGAAATCAGTTAAATGAAGATGAAATCAGTTAACGATGAAATCAGTTAAAGATGAAATCAGTTACAGATGAAATCAGTTACATGAAGATGAAATCAGTTAACGATGAAATCAGTTAAAGATGAAATCAGTTAAATGAAGATGAAGTCAGTTAAATGAAGATGAAATCAGTTAACGATGAAATCAGTTAAATGAAGATGAAATCAGTTAACGATGAAATCAGTTAAAGATGAAATCAGTTAAATGAAGATGAAATCAGTTAACGATGAAATCAGTTAAATGAAGATGAAATCAGTTACAGATGAAATCAGTTACATGAAGATGAAATTAGTTAAAGATGAAATCAGTTAAAGATTAAATCAGTTAAATGAAGATGAAATCAGTTAAAGATGAAATCAGTTAAATGAAGATGAAATCAGTTAACGATGAAATCAGTAAAAGATGAAATCAGTTAAATGAAGATGAAATCAGTTAAAGATGAAATCAGTTAAATGAAGATGAAATCAGTTAACGATGAAATCAGTTAAATGAAGATGAAATCAGTTAACGATGAAATCAGTTACAGATGAAATCAGTTACATGAAGATGAAATCAGTTAAAGATGAAATCAGTGAAATGAAGAATGAAATCAGTTAACGATGAAATCAGTTAAAAAAGAAATCAGTTAAATGAAGATGAAATCAGTTAAAGATGAAATCAGTTAAATGAAGATGAAATCAGTTAACGATGAAATCAGTTAAATGAAGATGAAATCAGTTAAAGATGAAATCAGTTAAAGATGAAATCAGTTAAATGAAGATGAAATCAGTTAACGATGAAATCAGTTACAGATGAAATCAGTTACATGAAGATGAAATCAGTTAAAGATGAAATCAGTTAAATGAAGAATGAAATCAGTTAACGATGAAATCAGTTAAAGATGAAATCAGTTAAATGAAGATGAAATCAGTTAACGATGAAATCAGTTAAATGAAGATGAAATCAGTTAACGATGAAATAAGTTACAGATGAAATCAGTTACATGAAGATTAAATCAGTTAAAGATTAAATCAGTTAAATGAAGATGAAATCAGTTAAAGATGAAATCAGTTAAATGAAGAATGAAAATGAAATCAGTTAAATGAAGATGAAATCAGTTAACGATGAAATCAGTTAAAGATGAAATCAGTTAAATGAAGATGAAATCAGTTAACGATGAAATCAGTTAAATGAAGATGAAATCAGTTACATGAAGATGAAATTAGTTAAAGATGAAATCAGTTAAAGATTAAATCAGTTAAATGAAGATGAAATCAGTTAAAGATGAAATCAGTTAAATGAAGATGAAATCAGTTAACGATGAAATCAGTAAAAGATGAAATCAGTTAAATGAAGATGAAATCAGTTAAAGATGAAATCAGTTAAATGAAGATGAAATCAGTTAACGATGAAATCAGTTAACGATGAAATCAGTTACAGATGAAATCAGTTACAGATGAAATCAGTTACATGAAGATGAAATCAGTTAAAGATGAAATCAGTGAAATGAAGAATGAAATCAGTTAACGATGAAATCAGTTAAAAAAGAAATCAGTTAAATGAAGATGAAATCAGTTAACGATGAAATCAGTTAAAGATGAAATCAGTTAAATGAAGATGAAATCAGTTAACGATGAAATCAGTTAAATGAAGATGAAATCAGTTAAAGATGAAATCAGATAAAGATGAAATCAGTTAAATGAAGATGAAATCAGTTAACGATGAAATCAGTTACAGATGAAATCAGTTACATGAAGATGAAATCAGTTAAAGATGAAATCAGTTAAATGAAGAATGAAATCAGTTAACGATGAAATCAGTTAAAGATGAAATCAGTTAAATGAAGATGAAATCAGTTAACGATGAAATCAGTTAAATGAAGATGAAATCAGTTAACGATGAAATAAGTTACAGATGAAATCAGTTACATGAAGATTAAATCAGTTATAGATTAAATCAGTTAAATGAAGATGAAATCAGTTAAAGATGAAATCAGTTAAATGAAGAATGAAAATGAAATCAGTTAAATGAAGATGAAATCAGTTAACGATGAAATCAGTTAAAGATGAAATCAGTTAAATGAAGATGAAATCAGTTAACGATGAAATCAGTTAAATGAAGATGAAATCAGTAAACGATGAAATCAGTTAAAGATGAAATCAGTTAAAGATGAAATCAGTTAAATGAAGAATGAAATCAGTTAAAGATGAAATCAGTTAAAGATGAAATCAGTTAAATGAAGAATGAAAATGAAATCAGTTAAATGAAGATGAAATCAGTTAACGATGAAATCAGTTAAAGATGAAATCAGTTAAATGAAGATGAAATCAGTTAACGATGAAATCAGTTAAATGAAGATGAAATCAGTTAACGATGAAATCAGTTAAAGATGAAATCAGTTAAAGATGAAATAAGTTAACGATGAAATCAGTTAACGATGAAATCAGTTAAATGAAGATGAAATCAGTTAACGATGAAATCAGTTAAAGATGAAATCAGTTAACGATGAAATCAGTTAAAGATGAAATCAGTTAAATGAAGATGAAATCAGTTAAAGATGAAATCAGTTAAAGATGAAATCAGTTAAATAAAGATGAAATCAGTTAAATGAAGATGAAATCAGTTAACGATGAAATCAGTTAAAGATGAAATCAGTTACAGATGAAATCAGTTACATGAAGATTAAATCAGTTAACGATGAAATCAGATAAAGATGAAATCAGTTAACGATGAAATCAGTTAAATGAAGAATGAAAATGAAATCAGTTAAATGAAGATGAAATCAGTTAACGATGAAATCAGTTAACGATGAAATCAGTTAATTGAAGATGAATTCAGTTAACGATGAAATCAGTTAAATGAAGATGAAATCAGTTAACGATGAAATCAGATAAAGATGAAATCAGTTAAATGAAGATGAAATCAGTTAAAGATGAAATCAGTTAAATGTAGATGAAATCAGTTAAAGATGAAATCAGTTAAATGACGAATGAAAATGAAATCAGTTAAATGAAGATGAAATCAGTTAAAGATGAAATCAGTTAAATGAAGATGAAATCAGTTAACGATGAAATCAGTTAAATGAAGATGAAATCAGTTAAAGATGAAATCAGTTACAGATGAAATCAGTTACAGATGAAATCAGTTAACGATGAAATCAGTTAAATGAAGATGAAATCAGTTAACGATGAAATCAGTTAAAGATGAAATCAGTTAAATGAAGATGAAATCAGTTAACGATGAAATCAGTTAAATGAAGATGAAATCAGTTAAAGATGAAATCAGTTACAGATGAAATCAGTTACAGATGAAATCAGTTACATGAAGATTAAATCAGTTAAAGATTAAATCAGTTACATGAAGATTAAATCAGTTAAAGATTAAATCAGTTAAATGAAGATGAAATCAGTTAAAGATGAAATCAGTTAAATGAAGAATGAAAATGAAATCAGTTAAATGAAGATGAAATCAGTTAACGATGAAATCAGTTAAAGATGAAATCAGTTAAAGATGAAACCAGTTAAATGAAGATGAAATCAGTTAACGATGAAATCAGTTAACGATGAAATCAGTTACAGATGAAATCAGTTACATGAAGATTAAATCAGTTAAAGATTAAATCAGTTACATGAAGATTAAATCAGTTAAAGATTAAATCAGTTAAATGAAGATGAAATCACTTAAAGATGAAATCAGTTAAATGAAGAATGAAAATGAAATTAGTTAAATGAAGATGAAATCAGTTAACGATGAAATCAGTTAAAGATGAAATCAGTTAAAGATGAAATCAGTTAAATGAAGATGAAATCAGTTAACGATGAAATCAGTTAAAGATGAAATCAGTTAAATGAAGATGAAATCAGTTAAATGAAGATGAAATCAGTTAACGATGAAATCAGTTAAATGAAGATGAAATCAGTTAACGATGAAATCAGGTAAAGATGAAATCAGTGAACGATGAAATCAGTTAAAGATGAAATCAGTGAACGATGAAATCAGTTAAATGAAGATGAAATCAGTTAATGATGAAATAAGTTAAAGATGAAATCAGTTAAATGAAGATGAAATCAGTTAACGATGAAATCAGTTAAATGAAGATGAAATAAGTTAACGATGAAATCAGTTAAAGATGAAATCAGTTAAATGAAGATGAAATCAGTTAAATGAAGATGAAATCAGTTAACGATGAAATCAGTTAAAGATGAAATCAGTTACAGATGAAATCAGTTACATGAAGATGAAATCAGTTAACGATGAAATCAGTTAAAGATGAAATCAGTTAAATGAAGATGAAGTCAGTTAAATGAAGATGAAATCAGTTAACGATGAAATCAGTTAAATGAAGATGAAATCAGTTACAGATGAAATCAGTTACATGAAGATGAAATTAGTTAAAGATGAAATCAGTTAAAGATTAAATCAGTTAAATGAAAATGAAATCAGTTAAAGATGAAATCAGTTAAATGAAGATGAAATCAGTTAACGATGAAATCAGTAAAAGATGAAATCAGTTAAATGAAGATGAAATCAGTTAAAGATGAAATCAGTTAAATGAAGATGAAATCAGTTAACGATGAAATCAGTTAAATGAAGATGAAATCAGTTAACGATGAAATCAGTTAAAGATGAAATCAGTTAAATGAAGATGAAATCAGTTAACGATGAAATCAGTTAAATGAAGATGAAATCAGTTAACGATGAAATAAGTTACAGATGAAATCAGTTACATGAAGATTAAATCAGTTAAAGATTAAATCAGTTAAATGAAGATGAAATCAGTTAAAGATGAAATCAGTTAAATGAAGATGAAATCAGTTAACGATGAAATCAGTTAAAGATGAAATCAGTTAAATGAAGATGAAATCAGTTAACGATGAAATCAGTTACATGAAGATGAAATCAGTTACAGATGAAATCAGTTACATGAAGATGAAATCAGTTAAAGATCAAATCAGTTAAATGAAGATGAAATCAGTTAACGATGAAATCAGTTAAAGATGAAATCAGTTAAATGAAGATGAAATCAGTTAACGATGAAATCAGTTACATGAAGATGAAATCAGTTAAAGATTAAATCAGTTAAATGAAGATGAAATCAGTTAAAGATGAAATCAGTTAAATGAAGAATGAAAATGAAATCATTTAAATGAAGATGAAATCAGTTAACGATGAAATCAGTAAAAGATGAAATCAGTTAAATGAAGATGAAATCAGTTAACGATGAAATCAGTTAAAGATGAAATCAGTTAAATGAAGATGAAATCAGTTAACGATGTAATCAGTTAAAGATGAAATCAGTTAAATGAAGATGAAATCAGTTAACGATGAAATCAGTTAACGATGAAATCAGTTAAATGAAGATGAAATCAGTTAACGATGAAATCAGTTAAAGATGAAATCAGTTACAGATGAAATCAGTTAACGATGAAATCAGTTAAATGAAGATGAAATCAGTTAACGATGAAATCAGTTAAATGAAGATGAAATCAGTTAACGATGAAATAAGTTACAGATGAAATCAGATACATGAAGATTAAATCAGTTAAAGATTAAATCAGTTAAATGAAGATGAAATCAGTTAAAGATGAAATCAGTTAAATGAAGAATGAAAATGAAATCAGTTAAAGATGAAATCAGTTAAATGAAGAATGAAATCAGTTAACGATGAAATCAGTTAAAGATGAAATCAGTTAAATGAAGATGAAATCAGTTAACGATGAAATCAGTTAAATGAAGATGAAATCAGTTAACGATGAAATAAGTTACAGATGAAATCAGATACATGAAGATTAAATCAGTTAAAGATTAAATCAGTTAAATGAAGATGAAATCAGTTAAAGATGAAATCAGTTAAATGAAGAATGAAAATGTAATCAGTTAAATGAAGATGAAATCAGTTAACGATGAAATCAGTTAAAGATGAAATCAGTTAAATGAAGATGAAATCAGTTAACGATGAAATTAGTTAAATGAAGATGAAATCAGTAAATGATGAAATCAGTTAAAGATGAAATCAGTTAAATGAAGAATGAAATCAGTTAAAGATGAAATCAGTTAAATGAAGAATGAAAATGAAATCAGTTAAATGAAGATGAAATCAGTTAACGATGAAATCAGTTAAAGATGAAATCAGTTAAAGATGAAATCAGTTAAATGAAGATGAAATCAGTTAAATGAAGATGAAATCAGTTAACGATGAAATCAGTTAAAGATGAAATCAGTTACAGATGAAATCAGTTACATGAAGATTAAATCAGTTAACGATGAAATCAGTTAAAGATGAAATCAGTTAACGATGAAATCAGTTAAATGAAGAATGAAAATGAAATCAGTTAAATGAAGATGAAATCAGTTAACGATGAAATCAGTTAACGATGAAATCAGTTAACGATGAAATCAGTTAAAGATGAAATCAGTTAATTGAAGATGAAATCAGTTAACGATGAAATCAGTTAAATGAAGATGAAATCAGTTAACGATGAAATCAGATAAAGATGAAATCAGTTAACGATGAAATCAGTTAAAGATGAAATCAGTTAAATGAAGATGAAATCAGTTAACGATGAAATCAGTTAAATGAAGATGAAATCAGTTAAATGAAGATGAAATCAGTTAACGATGAAATCAGTTACATGAAGATTAAATCAGTTAACGATGAAATCAGTTAAAGATGAAATCAGTTAACGATGAAATCAGTTAAATGAAGATGAAATCAGTTAACGATGAAATCAGTTAAAGATGAAATCAGTTAAATGAAGATGAAATCAGTTAAAGATGAAATCAGTTACAGATGAAATCAGTTACATGAAGATTAAATCAGTTAAAGATTAAATCAGTTACATGAAGATTAAATCAGTTAAAGATTAAATCAGTTAAATGAAGATGAAATCAGTTAAAGATGAAATCAGTTAAATGAAGAATGAAAATGAAATCAGTTAAATGAAGATGAAATCAGTTAACGATGAAATCAGTTAAAGATGAAATCAGTTAAAGATGAAATCAGTTAAATGAAGATGAAATCAGTTAACGATGAAATCAGTTAAAGATGAAATCAGTTAAATGAAGATGAAATCAGTTAACGATGAAATCAGTTAAAGATGAAATCAGTTAAATGAAGATGAAATCAGTTAAATGAAGATGAAATCAGTTAACGATGAAATCAGTTAAATGAAGATGAAATCAGTTAACGATGAAATCAGTTAAAGATGAAATCAGTGAACGATGAAATCAGTTAAAGATGAAATCAGTTAACGATGAAATCAGTTAAATGAAGATGAAATCAGTTAACGATGAAATCAGTTAAAGATGAAATCAGTTAAATGAAGATGAAATCAGTTAACGATGAAATCAGTTAAATGAAGATGAAATCAGTTAACGATGAAATCAGTTAAATGAAGATGAAATCAGTTAACGATGAAATCAGTTAAATGAAGATGAAATCAGTTAAATGAAGATGAAATCAGTTAACGATGAAATCAGTTAAAGATGAAATCAGTTACAGATGAAATCAGTTACATGAAGATGAAATCAGTTAACGATGAAATCAGTTAAAGATGAAATCAGTTAAATGAAGATGAAGTCAGTTAAATGAAGATGAAATCAGTTAACGATGAAATCAGTTAAATGAAGATGAAATCAGTTAACGATGAAATCAGTTAAAGATGAAATCAGTTAAATGAAGATGAAATCAGTTAACGATGAAATCAGTTAAATGAAGATGAAATCAGTTACAGATGAAATCAGTTACATGAAGATGAAATTAGTTAAAGATGAAATCAGTTAAAGATTAAATCAGTTAAATGAAGATGAAATCAGTTAAAGATGAAATCAGTTAAATGAAGATGAAATCAGTTAACGATGAAATCAGTAAAAGATGAAATCAGTTAAATGAAGATGAAATCAGTTAAAGATGAAATCAGTTAAATGAAGATGAAATCAGTTAACGATGAAATCAGTTAAATGAAGATGAAATCAGTTAACGATGAAATCAGTTACAGATGAAATCAGTTACATGAAGATGAAATCAGTTAAAGATGAAATCAGTGAAATGAAGAATGAAATCAGTTAACGATGAAATCAGTTAAAAAAGAAATCAGTTAAATGAAGATGAAATCAGTTAACGATGAAATCAGTTAAAGATGAAATCAGTTAAATGAAGATGAAATCAGTTAACGATGAAATCAGTTAAATGAAGATGAAATCAGTTAAAGATGAAATCAGTTAAATGAAGATGAAATCAGTTAACGATGAAATCAGTTACAGATGAAATCAGTTACATGAAGATGAAATCAGTTAAAGATGAAATCAGTTAAATGAAGAATGAAATCAGTTAACGATGAAATCAGTTAAAGATGAAATCAGTTAAATGAAGATGAAATCAGTTAACGATGAAATCAGTTAAATGAAGATGAAATCAGTTAACGATGAAATAAGTTACAGATGAAATCAGTTACATGAAGATTAAATCAGTTAAAGATTAAATCAGTTAAATGAAGATGAAATCAGTTAAAGATGAAATCAGTTAAATGAAGAATGAAAATGAAATCAGTTAAATGAAGATGAAATCAGTTAACGATGAAATCAGTTAAAGATGAAATCAGTTAAATGAAGATGAAATCAGTTAACGATGAAATCAGTTAAATGAAGATGAAATCAGTTACATGAAGATGAAATTAGTTAAAGATGAAATCAGTTAAAGATTAAATCAGTTAAATGAAGATGAAATCAGTTAAAGATGAAATCAGTTAAATGAAGATGAAATCAGTTAACGATGAAATCAGTAAAAGATGAAATCAGTTAAATGAAGATGAAATCAGTTAAAGATGAAATCAGTTAAATGAAGATGAAATCAGTTAACGATGAAATCAGTTAACGATGAAATCAGTTACAGATGAAATCAGTTACAGATGAAATCAGTTACATGAAGATGAAATCAGTTAAAGATGAAATCAGTGAAATGAAGAATGAAATCAGTTAACGATGAAATCAGTTAAAAAAGAAATCAGTTAAATGAAGATGAAATCAGTTAACGATGAAATCAGTTAAAGATGAAATCAGTTAAATGAAGATGAAATCAGTTAACGATGAAATCAGTTAAATGAAGATGAAATCAGTTAAAGATGAAATCAGATAAAGATGAAATCAGTTAAATGAAGATGAAATCAGTTAACGATGAAATCAGTTACAGATGAAATCAGTTACATGAAGATGAAATCAGTTAAAGATGAAATCAGTTAAATGAAGAATGAAATCAGTTAACGATGAAATCAGTTAAAGATGAAATCAGTTAAATGAAGATGAAATCAGTTAACGATGAAATCAGTTAAATGAAGATGAAATCAGTTAAAGATGAAATCAGTTACAGATGAAATCAGTTACATGAAGATTAAATCAGTTAAAGATTAAATCAGTTACATGAAGATTAAATCAGTTAAAGATTAAATCAGTTAAATGAAGATGAAATCAGTTAAAGATGAAATCAGTTAAATGAAGAATGAAAATGAAATCAGTTAAATGAAGATGAAATCAGTTAACGATGAAATCAGTTAAAGATGAAATCAGTTAAAGATGAAATCAGTTAAATGAAGATGAAATCAGTTAACGATGAAATCAGTTAAAGATGAAATCAGTTAAATGAAGATGAAATCAGTTAACGATGAAATCAGTTAAAGATGAAATCAGTTAAATGAAGATGAAATCAGTTAAATGAAGATGAAATCAGTTAACGATGAAATCAGTTAAATGAAGATGAAATCAGTTAACGATGAAATCAGTTAAAGATGAAATCAGTGAACGATGAAATCAGTTAAAGATGAAATCAGTTAACGATGAAATCAGTTAAATGAAGATGAAATCAGTTAACGATGAAATCAGTTAAAGATGAAATCAGTTAAATGAAGATGAAATCAGTTAACGATGAAATCAGTTAAATGAAGATGAAATCAGTTAACGATGAAATCAGTTAAATGAAGATGAAATCAGTTAACGATGAAATCAGTTAAATGAAGATGAAATCAGTTAAATGAAGATGAAATCAGTTAACGATGAAATCAGTTAAAGATGAAATCAGTTACAGATGAAATCAGTTACATGAAGATGAAATCAGTTAACGATGAAATCAGTTAAAGATGAAATCAGTTAAATGAAGATGAAGTCAGTTAAATGAAGATGAAATCAGTTAACGATGAAATCAGTTAAATGAAGATGAAATCAGTTAACGATGAAATCAGTTAAAGATGAAATCAGTTAAATGAAGATGAAATCAGTTAACGATGAAATCAGTTAAATGAAGATGAAATCAGTTACAGATGAAATCAGTTACATGAAGATGAAATTAGTTAAAGATGAAATCAGTTAAAGATTAAATCAGTTAAATGAAGATGAAATCAGTTAAAGATGAAATCAGTTAAATGAAGATGAAATCAGTTAACGATGAAATCAGTTAACGATGAAATCAGTAAAAGATGAAATCAGTTAAATGAAGATGAAATCAGTTAAAGATGAAATCAGTTAAATGAAGATGAAATCAGTTAACGATGAAATCAGTTAAATGAAGATGAAATCAGTTAACGATGAAATCAGTTACAGATGAAATCAGTTACATGAAGATGAAATCAGTTAAAGATGAAATCAGTGAAATGAAGAATGAAATCAGTTAACGATGAAATCAGTTAAAAAAGAAATCAGTTAAATGAAGATGAAATCAGTTAAAGATGAAATCAGTTAAATGAAGATGAAATCAGTTAACGATGAAATCAGTTAAATGAAGATGAAATCAGTTAAAGATGAAATCAGTTAAAGATGAAATCAGTTAAATGAAGATGAAATCAGTTAACGATGAAATCAGTTACAGATGAAATCAGTTACATGAAGATGAAATCAGTTAAAGATGAAATCAGTTAAATGAAGAATGAAATCAGTTAACGATGAAATCAGTTAAAGATGAAATCAGTTAAATGAAGATGAAATCAGTTAACGATGAAATCAGTTAAATGAAGATGAAATCAGTTAACGATGAAATAAGTTACAGATGAAATCAGTTACATGAAGATTAAATCAGTTAAAGATTAAATCAGTTAAATGAAGATGAAATCAGTTAAAGATGAAATCAGTTAAATGAAGAATGAAAATGAAATCAGTTAAATGAAGATGAAATCAGTTAACGATGAAATCAGTTAAAGATGAAATCAGTTAAATGAAGATGAAATCAGTTAACGATGAAATCAGTTAAATGAAGATGAAATCAGTTACATGAAGATGAAATTAGTTAAAGATGAAATCAGTTAAAGATTAAATCAGTTAAATGAAGATGAAATCAGTTAAAGATGAAATCAGTTAAATGAAGATGAAATCAGTTAACGATGAAATCAGTAAAAGATGAAATCAGTTAAATGAAGATGAAATCAGTTAAAGATGAAATCAGTTAAATGAAGATGAAATCAGTTAACGATGAAATCAGTTAACGATGAAATCAGTTACAGATGAAATCAGTTACAGATGAAATCAGTTACATGAAGATGAAATCAGTTAAAGATGAAATCAGTGAAATGAAGAATGAAATCAGTTAACGATGAAATCAGTTAAAAAAGAAATCAGTTAAATGAAGATGAAATCAGTTAACGATGAAATCAGTTAAAGATGAAATCAGTTAAATGAAGATGAAATCAGTTAACGATGAAATCAGTTAAATGAAGATGAAATCAGTTAAAGATGAAATCAGATAAAGATGAAATCAGTTAAATGAAGATGAAATCAGTTAACGATGAAATCAGTTACAGATGAAATCAGTTACATGAAGATGAAATCAGTTAAAGATGAAATCAGTTAAATGAAGAATGAAATCAGTTAACGATGAAATCAGTTAAAGATGAAATCAGTTAAATGAAGATGAAATCAGTTAACGATGAAATCAGTTAAATGAAGATGAAATCAGTTAACGATGAAATAAGTTACAGATGAAATCAGTTACATGAAGATTAAATCAGTTATAGATTAAATCAGTTAAATGAAGATGAAATCAGTTAAAGATGAAATCAGTTAAATGAAGAATGAAAATGAAATCAGTTAAATGAAGATGAAATCAGTTAACGATGAAATCAGTTAAAGATGAAATCAGTTAAATGAAGATGAAATCAGTTAACGATGAAATCAGTTAAATGAAGATGAAATCAGTAAACGATGAAATCAGTTAAAGATGAAATCAGTTAAAGATGAAATCAGTTAAATGAAGAATGAAATCAGTTAAAGATGAAATCAGTTAAAGATGAAATCAGTTAAATGAAGAATGAAAATGAAATCAGTTAAATGAAGATGAAATCAGTTAACGATGAAATCAGTTAAAGATGAAATCAGTTAAATGAAGATGAAATCAGTTAAAGATGAAATCAGTTAAATGAAGATGAAATCAGTTAACGATGAAATCAGTTAAAGATGAAATCAGTTAAAGATGAAATAAGTTAACGATGAAATCAGTTAACGATGAAATCAGTTAAATGAAGATGAAATCAGTTAACGATGAAATCAGTTAAAGATGAAATCAGTTAACGATGAAATCAGTTAAAGATGAAATCAGTTAAATGAAGATGAAATCAGTTAAAGATGAAATCAGTTAAAGATGAAATCAGTTAAATAAAGATGAAATCAGTTAAATGAAGATGAAATCAGTTAACGATGAAATCAGTTAAAGATGAAATCAGTTACAGATGAAATCAGTTACATGAAGATTAAATCAGTTAACGATGAAATCAGATAAAGATGAAATCAGTTAACGATGAAATCAGTTAAATGAAGAATGAAAATGAAATCAGTTAAATGAAGATGAAATCAGTTAACGATGAAATCAGTTAACGATGAAATCAGTTAATTGAAGATGAATTCAGTTAACGATGAAATCAGTTAAATGAAGATGAAATCAGTTAACGATGAAATCAGATAAAGATGAAATCAGTTAAATGAAGATGAAATCAGTTAA
This sequence comes from Semicossyphus pulcher, assembly GCF_022749685.1. Taxonomy (NCBI): domain Eukaryota; kingdom Metazoa; phylum Chordata; class Actinopteri; order Labriformes; family Labridae; genus Semicossyphus; species Semicossyphus pulcher. Next base: position 370,233 of record NW_027211709.1, on the reverse strand, counting down.
AGATGAAATCAGTTAAATGTAGATGAAATCAGTTAAAGATGAAATCAGTTAAATGACGAATGAAAATGAAATCAGTTAAATGAAGATGAAATCAGTTAAAGATGAAATCAGTTAAATGAAGATGAAATCAGTTAACGATGAAATCAGTTAAATGAAGATGAAATCAGTTAAAGATGAAATCAGTTACAGATGAAATCAGTTACAGATGAAATCAGTTAACGATGAAATCAGTTAAATGAAGATGAAATCAGTTAACGATGAAATCAGTTAAAGATGAAATCAGTTAAATGAAGATGAAATCAGTTAACGATGAAATCAGTTAAATGAAGATGAAATCAGTTAAAGATGAAATCAGTTACAGATGAAATCAGTTACAGATGAAATCAGTTACATGAAGATTAAATCAGTTAAAGATTAAATCAGTTACATGAAGATTAAATCAGTTAAAGATTAAATCAGTTAAATGAAGATGAAATCAGTTAAAGATGAAATCAGTTAAATGAAGAATGAAAATGAAATCAGTTAAATGAAGATGAAATCAGTTAACGATGAAATCAGTTAAAGATGAAATCAGTTAAAGATGAAACCAGTTAAATGAAGATGAAATCAGTTAACGATGAAATCAGTTAACGATGAAATCAGTTACAGATGAAATCAGTTACATGAAGATTAAATCAGTTAAAGATTAAATCAGTTACATGAAGATTAAATCAGTTAAAGATTAAATCAGTTAAATGAAGATGAAATCACTTAAAGATGAAATCAGTTAAATGAAGAATGAAAATGAAATTAGTTAAATGAAGATGAAATCAGTTAACGATGAAATCAGTTAAAGATGAAATCAGTTAAAGATGAAATCAGTTAAATGAAGATGAAATCAGTTAACGATGAAATCAGTTAAAGATGAAATCAGTTAAATGAAGATGAAATCAGTTAAATGAAGATGAAATCAGTTAACGATGAAATCAGTTAAATGAAGATGAAATCAGTTAACGATGAAATCAGGTAAAGATGAAATCAGTGAACGATGAAATCAGTTAAAGATGAAATCAGTGAACGATGAAATCAGTTAAATGAAGATGAAATCAGTTAATGATGAAATAAGTTAAAGATGAAATCAGTTAAATGAAGATGAAATCAGTTAACGATGAAATCAGTTAAATGAAGATGAAATAAGTTAACGATGAAATCAGTTAAAGATGAAATCAGTTAAATGAAGATGAAATCAGTTAAATGAAGATGAAATCAGTTAACGATGAAATCAGTTAAAGATGAAATCAGTTACAGATGAAATCAGTTACATGAAGATGAAATCAGTTAACGATGAAATCAGTTAAAGATGAAATCAGTTAAATGAAGATGAAGTCAGTTAAATGAAGATGAAATCAGTTAACGATGAAATCAGTTAAATGAAGATGAAATCAGTTACAGATGAAATCAGTTACATGAAGATGAAATTAGTTAAAGATGAAATCAGTTAAAGATTAAATCAGTTAAATGAAAATGAAATCAGTTAAAGATGAAATCAGTTAAATGAAGATGAAATCAGTTAACGATGAAATCAGTAAAAGATGAAATCAGTTAAATGAAGATGAAATCAGTTAAAGATGAAATCAGTTAAATGAAGATGAAATCAGTTAACGATGAAATCAGTTAAATGAAGATGAAATCAGTTAACGATGAAATCAGTTAAAGATGAAATCAGTTAAATGAAGATGAAATCAGTTAACGATGAAATCAGTTAAATGAAGATGAAATCAGTTAACGATGAAATAAGTTACAGATGAAATCAGTTACATGAAGATTAAATCAGTTAAAGATTAAATCAGTTAAATGAAGATGAAATCAGTTAAAGATGAAATCAGTTAAATGAAGATGAAATCAGTTAACGATGAAATCAGTTAAAGATGAAATCAGTTAAATGAAGATGAAATCAGTTAACGATGAAATCAGTTACATGAAGATGAAATCAGTTACAGATGAAATCAGTTACATGAAGATGAAATCAGTTAAAGATCAAATCAGTTAAATGAAGATGAAATCAGTTAACGATGAAATCAGTTAAAGATGAAATCAGTTAAATGAAGATGAAATCAGTTAACGATGAAATCAGTTACATGAAGATGAAATCAGTTAAAGATTAAATCAGTTAAATGAAGATGAAATCAGTTAAAGATGAAATCAGTTAAATGAAGAATGAAAATGAAATCATTTAAATGAAGATGAAATCAGTTAACGATGAAATCAGTAAAAGATGAAATCAGTTAAATGAAGATGAAATCAGTTAACGATGAAATCAGTTAAAGATGAAATCAGTTAAATGAAGATGAAATCAGTTAACGATGTAATCAGTTAAAGATGAAATCAGTTAAATGAAGATGAAATCAGTTAACGATGAAATCAGTTAACGATGAAATCAGTTAAATGAAGATGAAATCAGTTAACGATGAAATCAGTTAAAGATGAAATCAGTTACAGATGAAATCAGTTAACGATGAAATCAGTTAAATGAAGATGAAATCAGTTAACGATGAAATCAGTTAAAGATGAAATCAGTTAAATGAAGATGAAATCAGTTAACGATGAAATCAGTTAAATGAAGATGAAATCAGTTAACGATGAAATCAGTTAAAGATGAAATCAGTTAAATGAAGATGAAATCAGTTAACGATGAAATCAGTTAAAGATGAAATCAGTTAAATGAAGATGAAATCAGTTAACGATGAAATCAGTTACATGAAGATGAAATCAGTTAACGATGAAATCAGTTAAAGATGAAATCAGTTAAATGAAGATGAAATCAGTTAAATGAAGATGAAATCAGTTAACGATGAAATCAGTTAAAGATGAAATCAGTTAAATGAAGATGAAATCAGTTAACGATGAAATCAGTTAAATGAAGATGAAATCAGTTACAGATGAAATCAGTTAAAGATGAAATCAGTTAAATGAAGATGAAATCAGTTAACGATGAAATCAGTTAAAGATTAAATCAGTTAAATGAAGATGAAATCAGTTAAAGATGAAAGCAGTTATATGAAGATGAAATCAGTTAACGATGAAATCAGTTAAAGATGAAATCAGTTAAATGAAGATGAAATCAGTTAACGATGAAATCAGTTACATGAAGATGAAATCAGTTACAGATGAAATCAGTTACATGAAGATGAAATCAGTTAAAGATTAAATCAGTTAAATGAAGATGAAATCAGTTAAAGATGAAATCAGTTAAATGAAGAATGAAAATGAAATCAGTTAAATGAAGATGAAATCAGTTAACGATGAAATCAGTAAAAGATGAAATCAGTTAAATGAAGATGAAATCAGTTAACGATGAAATCAGTTAAAGATGAAATCAGTTAAATGAAGATGAAATCAGTTAACGATGAAATCAGTTAAATGAAGATGAAATCAGTTAACGATGAAATCAGTTAACGATGAAATCAGTTAACGATGAAATCAATTAAATGAAGAATGAAAATGAAATCAGTTAAATGAAGATGAAATCAGTTAACGATGAAATCAGTTAACGATGGAATCAGTTAAATGAAGATGAAATCAGTTAACGATGAAATCAGTTAAAGATGAAATCAGTTACAGATGAAATCAGTTACATGAAGATTAAATCAGTTAACGATGAAATCAGTTAAAGATGAAATCAGTTAACGATGAAATCAGTTAAATGAAGAATGAAAATGAAATCAGTTAACGATGAAATCAGTTAACGATGAAATCAGTTAAATGAAGATGAAATCAGTTAACGATGAAATCAGTTAACGATGAAATCAGTTAACGATGGAATCAGTTAAATGAAGATGAAATCAGTTAACGATGAAATCAGTTAAAGATGAAATCAGTTAAATGAAGATGAAATCAGTTAACGATGAAATCAGTTAAATGAAGATGAAATCAGTTAACGATGAAATCAGTTAACGATGAAATCAGTTAACGATGAAATCAATTAAATGAAGAATGAAAATGAAATCAGTTAAATGAAGATGAAATCAGTTAACGATGAAATCAGTTAACGATGGAATCAGTTAAATGAAGATGAAATCAGTTAACGATGAAATCAGTTAAATGAAGATGAAATCAGTTAAATGAAGATGAAATCAGTTAACGATGAAATCAGTTAAAGATGAAATCAGTTACAGATGAAATCAGTTACATGAAGATTAAATCAGTTAACGATGAAATCAGTTAAAGATGAAATCAGTTAACGATGAAATCAGTTAAATGAAGAATGAAAATGAAATCAGTTAACGATGAAATCAGTTAACGATGAAATCAGTTAAATGAAGATGAAATCAGTTAACGATGAAATCAGTTAACGATGAAATCAGTTAACGATGGAATCAGTTAAATGAAGATGAAATCAGTTAACGATGAAATCAGTTAAAGATGAAATCAGTGAACGATGAAATCAGTTAAAGATGAAATCAGTTACAGATGAAATCAGTTACATGAAGATGAAATCAGTTAAAGATTAAATCAGTTAAATGAAGATGAAATCAGTTAAAGATGAAATCAGTTAAATGAAGAATGAAAATGAAATCAGTTAAATGAAGATGAAATCAGTTAACGATGAAATCAGTAAAAGATGAAATCAGTTAAATGAAGATGAAATCAGTTAACGATGAAATCAGTTAAAGATGAAATCAGTTAAATGAAGATGAAATCAGTTAACGATGAAATCAGTTAAAGATGAAATCAGTTAAATGAAGATGAAATCAGTTAACGATGAAATCAGTTAAATGAAGATGATATCAGTTAACGATGAAATCAGTTAAAGATGAAATCAGTTAAATGAAGATGAAATCAGTTAACGATGAAATCAGTTAAATGAAGATGAAATCAGTTAACGATGAAATCAGTTACAGATGAAATCAGTTACATGAAGATTAAATCAGTTAAAGATGAAATCAGTTAAATGAAGAATGAAATCAGTTAACGATGAAATCAGTTAAAGATGAAATCAGTTAAATGAAGATGAAATCAGTTAACGATGAAATCAGTTAAAGATGAAATCAGTTAAATGAAGATGAAATCAGTTAACGATGAAATCAGTTAAAGATGAAATCAGTAAAATGAAGATGAAATCAGTTAACGATGAAATCAGTTACATGAAGATGAAATCAGTTAACGATGAAATCAGTTAAAGATGAAATCAGTTACAGATGAAATCAGTTAAAGATGAAATCAGTTAAATGAAGATGAAATCAGTTAACGATGAAATCAGTTAAAGATTAAATCAGTTAAATGAAGATGAAATCAGTTAAAGATGAAATCAGTTAAATGAAGATGAAATCAGTTAAATGAAGATGAAATCAGTTAAATGAAGATGAAATCAGTTAAAGATGAAATCAGTTAAATGAAGATGAAATCAGTTAACGATGAAATCAGTTACATGAAGATGAAATCAGTTAAAGATTAAATCAGTTAAATGAAGATGAAATCAGTTAAAGATGAAATCAGTTAAATGAAGAATGAAAATGAAATCATTTAAATGAAGATGAAATCAGTTAACGATGAAATCAGTAAAAGATGAAATCAGTTAAATGAAGATGAAATCAGTTAACGATGAAATCAGTTAAAGATGAAATCAGTTAAATGAAGATGAAATCAGTTAACGATGAAATCAGTTAACGATGAAATCAGTTAAATGAAGATGAAATCAGTTAACGATGAAATCAGTTAAAGATGAAATCAGTTACAGATGAAATCAGTTAACGATGAAATCAGTTAAATGAAGATGAAATCAGTTAACGATGAAATCAGTTAAAGATGAAATCAGTTAAATGAAGATGAAATCAGTTAACGATGAAATCAGTTAAATGAAGATGAAATCAGTTAACGATGAAATCAGTTAAAGATGAAATCAGTTAAATGAAGATGAAATCAGTTAACGATGAAATCAGTTAAAGATGAAATCAGTTAAATGAAGATGAAATCAGTTAACGATGAAATCAGTTACATGAAGATGAAATCAGTTAACGATGAAATCAGTTAAAGATGAAATCAGTTAAATGAAGATGAAATCAGTTAAATGAAGATGAAATCAGTTAACGATGAAATCAGTTAAAGATGAAATCAGTTAAATGAAGATGAAATCAGTTAACGATGAAATCAGTTAAATGAAGATGAAATCAGTTACAGATGAAATCAGTTAAAGATGAAATCAGTTAAATGAAGATGAAATCAGTTAACGATGAAATCAGTTAAAGATTAAATCAGTTAAATGAAGATGAAATCAGTTAAAGATGAAAGCAGTTATATGAAGATGAAATCAGTTAACGATGAAATCAGTTAAAGATGAAATCAGTTAAATGAAGATGAAATCAGTTAACGATGAAATCAGTTACATGAAGATGAAATCAGTTACAGATGAAATCAGTTACATGAAGATGAAATCAGTTAAAGATTAAATCAGTTAAATGAAGATGAAATCAGTTAAAGATGAAATCAGTTAAATGAAGAATGAAAATGAAATCAGTTAAATGAAGATGAAATCAGTTAACGATGAAATCAGTAAAAGATGAAATCAGTTAAATGAAGATGAAATCAGTTAACGATGAAATCAGTTAAAGATGAAATCAGTTAAATGAAGATGAAATCAGTTAACGATGAAATCAGTTAAATGAAGATGAAATCAGTTAACGATGAAATCAGTTAACGATGAAATCAGTTAACGATGAAATCAGTTAACGATGAAATCAATTAAATGAAGAATGAAAATGAAATCAGTTAAATGAAGATGAAATCAGTTAACGATGAAATCAGTTAACGATGGAATCAGTTAAATGAAGATGAAATCAGTTAATGATGAAATCAGTTAAATGAAGATGAAATCAGTTAAATGAAGATGAAATCAGTTAACGATGAAATCAGTTAAAGATGAAATCAGTTACAGATGAAATCAGTTACATGAAGATTAAATCAGTTAACGATGAAATCAGTTAAAGATGAAATCAGTTAACGATGAAATCAGTTAAATGAAGAATGAAAATGAAATCAGTTAACGATGAAATCAGTTAACGATGAAATCAGTTAAATGAAGATGAAATCAGTTAATGATGAAATCAGTTAAAGATGAAATCAGTTAACGATGGAATCAGTTAAATGAAGATGAAATCAGTTAACGATGAAATCAGTTAACGATGAAATCAGTTAACGATGAAATCAGTTAAATGAAGATGAAATCAGTTAACGATGAAATCAGTTAAAGATGAAATCAGTTAACGATGGAATCAGTTAAATGAAGATGAAATCAGTTAACGATGAAATCAGTTAACGATGAAATCAGTTAAATGAAGATGAAATCAGTTAACGATGAAATCAGTTAAAGATGAAATCAGTTAACGATGAAATCAGTTAACGATGAAATCAGTTAAATGAAGATGAAATCAGTTAACGATGAAATCAGTTAAATGAAGATGAAATCAGTTAAATGAAGATGAAATCAGTTAACGATGAAATCAGTTACAGATGAAATCAGTTAAATGAAGATGAAATCAGTTAACGATGAAATCAGTTACAGATGAAATCAGTTACATGAAGATTAAATCAGTTAACGATGAAATCAGTTAAAGATGAAATCAGTTAACGATGAAATCAGTTAAATGAAGATGAAATCAGTTACAGATGAAATCAGTTACATGAAGATGAAATCAGTTAAAGATTAAATCAATTAAATGAAGATGAAATCAGTTAAAGATGAAATCAGTTAAATGAAGAATGAAAATGAAATCAGTTAAATGAAGATGAAATCAGTTAACGATGAAATCAGTTAAAGATGAAATCAGTTAAATGAAGATGAAATCAGTTAACGATGAAATCAGTTACATGAAGATGAAATCAGTTACAGATGAAATCAGTTACATGAAGATGAAATCAGTTAAAGATCAAATCAGTTAAATGAAGATGAAATCAGTTAACGATGAAATCAGTTAAAGATGAAATCAGTTAAATGAAGATGAAATCAGTTAACGATGAAATCAGTTACATGAAGATGAAATCAGTTAAAGATTAAATCAGTTAAATGAAGATGAAATCAGTTAAAGATGAAATCAGTTAAATGAAGAATGAAAATGAAATCATTTAAATGAAGATGAAATCAGTTAACGATGAAATCAGTAAAAGATGAAATCAGTTAAATGAAGATGAAATCAGTTAACGATGAAATCAGTTAAAGATGAAATCAGTTAAATGAAGATGAAATCAGTTAACGATGAAATCAGTTAAAGATGAAATCAGTTAAATGAAGATGAAATCAGTTAACGATGAAATCAGTTAACGATGAAATCAGTTAAATGAAGATGAAATCAGTTAACGATGAAATCAGTTAAAGATGAAATCAGTTACAGATGAAATCAGTTAACGATGAAATCAGTTAAATGAAGATGAAATCAGTTAACGATGAAATCAGTTAAAGATGAAATCAGTTAAATGAAGATGAAATCAGTTAACGATGAAATCAGTTAAATGAAGATGAAATCAGTTAACGATGAAATCAGTTAAAGATGAAATCAGTTAAATGAAGATGAAATCAGTTAACGATGAAATCAGTTAAAGATGAAATCAGTTAAATGAAGATGAAATCAGTTAACGATGAAATCAGTTACATGAAGATGAAATCAGTTACAGATGAAATCAGTTACATGAAGATGAAATCAGTTAAAGATTAAATCAGTTAAATGAAGATGAAATCAGTTAAAGATGAAATCAGTTAAATGAAGAATGAAAATGAAATCAGTTAAATGAAGATGAAATCAGTTAACGATGAAATCAGTAAAAGATGAAATCAGTTAAATGAAGATGAAATCAGTTAACGATGAAATCAGTTAAAGATGAAATCAGTTAAATGAAGATGAAATCAGTTAACGATGAAATCAGTTAAATGAAGATGAAATCAGTTAACGATGAAATCAGTTAACGATGAAATCAGTTAACGATGAAATCAATTAAATGAAGAATGAAAATGAAATCAGTTAAATGAAGATGAAATCAGTTAACGATGAAATCAGTTAACGATGGAATCAGTTAAATGAAGATGAAATCAGTTAACGATGAAATCAGTTAAAGATGAAATCAGTTACAGATGAAATCAGTTACATGAAGATTAAATCAGTTAACGATGAAATCAGTTAAAGATGAAATCAGTTAACGATGAAATCAGTTAAATGAAGAATGAAAATGAAATCAGTTAACGATGAAATCAGTTAACGATGAAATCAGTTAAATGAAGATGAAATCAGTTAACGATGAAATCAGTTAACGATGAAATCAGTTAACGATGGAATCAGTTAAATGAAGATGAAATCAGTTAACGATGAAATCAGTTAAAGATGAAATCAGTTAAATGAAGATGAAATCAGTTAACGATGAAATCAGTTAAATGAAGATGAAATCAGTTAACGATGAAATCAGTTAACGATGAAATCAGTTAACGATGAAATCAATTAAATGAAGAATGAAAATGAAATCAGTTAAATGAAGATGAAATCAGTTAACGATGAAATCAGTTAACGATGGAATCAGTTAAATGAAGATGAAATCAGTTAACGATGAAATCAGTTAAATGAAGATGAAATCAGTTAAATGAAGATGAAATCAGTTAACGATGAAATCAGTTAAAGATGAAATCAGTTACAGATGAAATCAGTTACATGAAGATTAAATCAGTTAACGATGAAATCAGTTAAAGATGAAATCAGTTAACGATGAAATCAGTTAAATGAAGAATGAAAATGAAATCAGTTAACGATGAAATCAGTTAACGATGAAATCAGTTAAATGAAGATGAAATCAGTTAACGATGAAATCAGTTAACGATGAAATCAGTTAACGATGGAATCAGTTAAATGAAGATGAAATCAGTTAACGATGAAATCAGTTAAAGATGAAATCAGTGAACGATGAAATCAGTTAAAGATGAAATCAGTTACAGATGAAATCAGTTACATGAAGATGAAATCAGTTAAAGATTAAATCAGTTAAATGAAGATGAAATCAGTTAAAGATGAAATCAGTTAAATGAAGAATGAAAATGAAATCAGTTAAATGAAGATGAAATCAGTTAACGATGAAATCAGTAAAAGATGAAATCAGTTAAATGAAGATGAAATCATTTAACGATGAAATCAGTTAAAGATGAAATCAGTTAAATGAAGATGAAATCAGTTAACGATGAAATCAGTTAAAGATGAAATCAGTTAAATGAAGATGAAATCAGTTAACGATGAAATCAGTTAAATGAAGATGATATCAGTTAACGATGAAATCAGTTAAAGATGAAATCAGTTAAATGAAGATGAAATCAGTTAACGATGAAATCAGTTAAATGAAGATGAAATCAGTTAACGATGAAATCAGTTACAGATGAAATCAGTTACATGAAGATTAAATCAGTTAAAGATGAAATCAGTTAAATGAAGAATGAAATCAGTTAACGATGAAATCAGTTAAAGATGAAATCAGTTAAATGAAGATGAAATCAGTTAACGATGAAATCAGTTAAAGATGAAATCAGTTAAATGAAGATGAAATCAGTTAACGATGAAATCAGTTAAAGATGAAATCAGTAAAATGAAGATGAAATCAGTTAACGATGAAATCAGTTACATGAAGATGAAATCAGTTAACGATGAAATCAGTTAAAGATGAAATCAGTTACAGATGAAATCAGTTAAAGATGAAATCAGTTAAATGAAGATGAAATCAGTTAACGATGAAATCAGTTAAAGATTAAATCAGTTAAATGAAGATGAAATCAGTTAAAGATGAAATCAGTTAAATGAAGATGAAATCAGTTAAATGAAGATGAAATCAGTTAAATGAAGATGAAATCAGTTAAAGATGAAATCAGTTAAATGAAGATGAAATCAGTTAACGATGAAATCAGTTACATGAAGATGAAATCAGTTAAAGATTAAATCAGTTAAATGAAGATGAAATCAGTTAAAGATGAAATCAGTTAAATGAAGAATGAAAATGAAATCATTTAAATGAAGATGAAATCAGTTAACGATGAAATCAGTAAAAGATGAAATCAGTTAAATGAAGATGAAATCAGTTAACGATGAAATCAGTTAAAGATGAAATCAGTTAAATGAAGATGAAATCAGTTAACGATGAAATCAGTTAACGATGAAATCAGTTAAATGAAGATGAAATCAGTTAACGATGAAATCAGTTAAAGATGAAATCAGTTACAGATGAAATCAGTTAACGATGAAATCAGTTAAATGAAGATGAAATCAGTTAACGATGAAATCAGTTAAAGATGAAATCAGTTAAATGAAGATGAAATCAGTTAACGATGAAATCAGTTAAATGAAGATGAAATCAGTTAACGATGAAATCAGTTAAAGATGAAATCAGTTAAATGAAGATGAAATCAGTTAACGATGAAATCAGTTAAAGATGAAATCAGTTAAATGAAGATGAAATCAGTTAACGATGAAATCAGTTACATGAAGATGAAATCAGTTAACGATGAAATCAGTTAAAGATGAAATCAGTTAAATGAAGATGAAATCAGTTAAATGAAGATGAAATCAGTTAACGATGAAATCAGTTAAAGATGAAATCAGTTAAATGAAGATGAAATCAGTTAACGATGAAATCAGTTAAATGAAGATGAAATCAGTTACAGATGAAATCAGTTAAAGATGAAATCAGTTAAATGAAGATGAAATCAGTTAACGATGAAATCAGTTAAAGATTAAATCAGTTAAATGAAGATGAAATCAGTTAAAGATGAAAGCAGTTATATGAAGATGAAATCAGTTAACGATGAAATCAGTTAAAGATGAAATCAGTTAAATGAAGATGAAATCAGTTAACGATGAAATCAGTTACATGAAGATGAAATCAGTTACAGATGAAATCAGTTACATGAAGATGAAATCAGTTAAAGATTAAATCAGTTAAATGAAGATGAAATCAGTTAAAGATGAAATCAGTTAAATGAAGAATGAAAATGAAATCAGTTAAATGAAGATGAAATCAGTTAACGATGAAATCAGTAAAAGATGAAATCAGTTAAATGAAGATGAAATCAGTTAACGATGAAATCAGTTAAAGATGAAATCAGTTAAATGAAGATGAAATCAGTTAACGATGAAATCAGTTAAATGAAGATGAAATCAGTTAACGATGAAATCAGTTAACGATGAAATCAGTTAAAGATGAAATCAGTTAACGATGAAATCAATTAAATGAAGAATGAAAATGAAATCAGTTAAATGAAGATGAAATCAGTTAACGATGAAATCAGTTAACGATGGAATCAGTTAAATGAAGATGAAATCAGTTAATGATGAAATCAGTTAAATGAAGATGAAATCAGTTAAATGAAGATGAAATCAGTTAACGATGAAATCAGTTAAAGATGAAATCAGTTACAGATGAAATCAGTTACATGAAGATTAAATCAGTTAACGATGAAATCAGTTAAAGATGAAATCAGTTAACGATGAAATCAGTTAAATGAAGAATGAAAATGAAATCAGTTAACGATGAAATCAGTTAACGATGAAATCAGTTAAATGAAGATGAAATCAGTTAATGATGAAATCAGTTAAAGATGAAATCAGTTAACGATGGAATCAGTTAAATGAAGATGAAATCAGTTAACGATGAAATCAGTTAACGATGAAATCAGTTAACGATGAAATCAGTTAAATGAAGATGAAATCAGTTAACGATGAAATCAGTTAAAGATGAAATCAGTTAACGATGGAATCAGTTAAATGAAGATGAAATCAGTTAACGATGAAATCAGTTAACGATGAAATCAGTTAAATGAAGATGAAATCAGTTAACGATGAAATCAGTTAAAGATGAAATCAGTTAACGATGAAATCAGTTAACGATGAAATCAGTTAAATGAAGATGAAATCAGTTAACGATGAAATCAGTTAAATGAAGATGAAATCAGTTAAATGAAGATGAAATCAGTTAACGATGAAATCAGTTACAGATGAAATCAGTTAAATGAAGATGAAATCAGTTAACGATGAAATCAGTTACAGATGAAATCAGTTACATGAAGATTAAATCAGTTAACGATGAAATCAGTTAAAGATGAAATCAGTTAACGATGAAATCAGTTAAATGAAGATGAAATCAGTTACAGATGAAATCAGTTACATGAAGATGAAATCAGTTAAAGATTAAATCAATTAAATGAAGATGAAATCAGTTAAAGATGAAATCAGTTAAATGAAGAATGAAAATGAAATCAGTTAAATGAAGATGAAATCAGTTAACGATGAAATCAGTAAAAGATGAAATCAGTTAAATGAAGATGAAATCAGTTAACGATGAAATCAGTTAAAGATGAAATCAGTTAAATGAAGATGAAATCAGTTAACGATGAAATCAGTTAAAGATGAAATCAGTTAAATGAAGATGAAATCAGTTAACGATGAAATCAGTTAAATGAAGATGAAATCAGTTAACGATGAAATCAGTTAACGATGAAATCAGTTAAATGAAGATGAAATCAGTTAAATGAAGATGAAATCAGTTAACGATGAAATCAGTTAAATGAAGATGAAATCAGTTAACGATGAAATCAGTTACAGATGAAATCAGTTACATGAAGATTAAATCAGTTAAAGATGAAATCAGTTAAATGAAGATGAAATCAGTTAACGATGAAATCAGTTACATGAAGATGAAATCAGTTAAATGAAGATGAAATCAGTTAACGATGAAATCAGTTAAATGAAGATGAAATCAGTTAACGATGAAATCAGTTACATGAAGATGAAATCAGTTAACGATGAAATCAGTTAAAGATGAAATCAGTTAAATGAAGATGAAATCAGTTAAATGAAGATGAAATCAGTTAACGATGAAATCAGTTAAAGATGAAATCAGTTAAATGAAGATGAAATCAGTTAACGATGAAATCAGTTAAATGAAGATGAAATCAGTTACAGATGAAATCAGTTAAAGATGAAATCAGTTAAATGAAGATGAAATCAGTTAACGATGAAATCAGTTAAAGATTAAATCAGTTAAATGAAGATGAAATCAGTTAAAGATGAAATCAGTTAAATGAAGATGAAATCAGTTAAATGAAGATGAAATCAGTTAACGATGAAATCAGTTAAAGATGAAATCAGTTAAATGAAGATGAAATCAGTTAACGATGAAATCAGTTACATGAAGATGAAATCAGTTAAAGATTAAATCAGTTAAATGAAGATGAAATCAGTTAAAGATGAAATCAGTTAAATGAAGAATGAAAATGAAATCATTTAAATGAAGATGAAATCAGTTAACGATGAAATCAGTAAAAGATGAAATCAGTTAAATGAAGATGAAATCAGTTAACGATGAAATCAGTTAAAGATGAAATCAGTTAAATGAAGATGAAATCAGTTAACGATGAAATCAGTTAAATGAAGATGAAATCAGTTAACGATGAAATCAGTTAAAGATGAAATCAGTTAAATGAAGATGAAATCAGTTAACGATGAAATCAGTTAAAGATGAAATCAGTTAAATGAAGATGAAATCAGTTAACGATGAAATCAGTTACATGAAGATGAAATCAGTTAACGATGAAATCAGTTAAAGATGAAATCAGTTAAATGAAGATGAAATCAGTTAAATGAAGATGAAATCAGTTAACGATGAAATCAGTTAAAGATGAAATCAGTTAAATGAAGATGAAATCAGTTAACGATGAAATCAGTTAAATGAAGATGAAATCAGTTACAGATGAAATCAGTTAAAGATGAAATCAGTTAACGATGAAATCAGTTAACGATGAAATCAGTTAAATGAAGATGAAATCAGTTAACGATGAAATCAGTTAAATGAAGATGAAATCAGTTAAATGAAGATGAAATCAGTTAACGATGAAATCAGTTACAGATGAAATCAGTTAAATGAAGATGAAATCAGTTAACGATGAAATCAGTTACAGATGAAATCAGTTACATGAAGATTAAATCAGTTAACGATGAAATCAGTTAAAGATGAAATCAGTTAACGATGAAATCAGTTAAATGAAGATGAAATCAGTTACAGATGAAATCAGTTACATGAAGATGAAATCAGTTAAAGATTAAATCAATTAAATGAAGATGAAATCAGTTAAAGATGAAATCAGTTAAATGAAGAATGAAAATGAAATCAGTTAAATGAAGATGAAATCAGTTAACGATGAAATCAGTAAAAGATGAAATCAGTTAAATGAAGATGAAATCAGTTAACGATGAAATCAGTTAAAGATGAAATCAGTTAAATGAAGATGAAATCAGTTAACGATGAAATCAGTTAAAGATGAAATCAGTTAAATGAAGATGAAATCAGTTAACGATGAAATCAGTTAAATGAAGATGAAATCAGTTAACGATGAAATCAGTTAACGATGAAATCAGTTAAATGAAGATGAAATCAGTTAAATGAAGATGAAATCAGTTAACGATGAAATCAGTTAAATGAAGATGAAATCAGTTAACGATGAAATCAGTTACAGATGAAATCAGTTACATGAAGATTAAATCAGTTAAAGATGAAATCAGTTAAATGAAGATGAAATCAGTTAACGATGAAATCAGTTACATGAAGATGAAATCAGTTAAATGAAGATTAAATCAGTTAACGATGAAATCAGTTAAATGAAGATGAAATCAGTTAACGATGAAATCAGTTACATGAAGATGAAATCAGTTAACGATGAAATCAGTTAAAGATGAAATCAGTTAAATGAAGATGAAATCAGTTAAATGAAGATGAAATCAGTTAACGATGAAATCAGTTAAAGATGAAATCAGTTAAATGAAGATGAAATCAGTTAACGATGAAATCAGTTAAATGAAGATGAAATCAGTTAACGATGAAATCAGTTACATGAAGATGAAATCAGTTAACGATGAAATCAGTTAAATGAAGATGAAATCAGTTAAATGAAGATGAAATCAGTTAAATGAAGATGAAATCAGTTAACGATGAAATCAGTTAAAGATGAAATCAGTTAAATGAAGATGAAATCAGTTAACGATGAAATCAGTTAAATGAAGATGAAATCAGTTACAGATGAAATCAGTTAAAGATGAAATCAGTGAACGATGAAATCAGTTAAATGAAGATGAAATCAGTTAACGATGAAATCAGTTAAAGATGAAATCAGTTAAATGAAGATGAAATCAGTTAACGATGAAATCAGTTAAATGAAGATGAAATCAGTTACAGATGAAATCAGTTAACGATGAAATCAGTTAAATGAAGATGAAATCAGTTAACGATGAAATCAGTTAAAGATGAAATCAGTGAACGATGAAATCAGTTAAAGATGAAATCAGTTACAGATGAAATCAGTTACATGAAGATGAAATCAGTTAAAGATTAAATCAGTTAAATGAAGATGAAATCAGTTAAAGATGAAATCAGTTAAATGAAGAATGAAAATGAAATCAGTTAAATGAAGATGAAATCAGTTAACGATGAAATCAGTAAAAGATGAAATCAGTTAAATGAAGATGAAATCAGTTAACGATGAAATCAGTTAAAGATGACATCAGTTAAATGAAGATGAAATCAGTTAACGATGAAATCAGTTAAATGAAGAATGAAATCAGTTAACGATGAAATCAGTTAAAGATGAAATCAGTTAAATGAAGATGAAATCAGTTAACGATGAAATCAGTTAAAGATGAAATCAGTTAAATGAAGATGAAATCAGTTAACGATGAAATCAGTTAAAGATGAAATCAGTAAAATGAAGATGAAATCAGTTAACGATGAAATCAGTTACATGAAGATGAAATCAGTTAACGATGAAATCAGTTAAAGATGAAATCAGTTACAGATGAAATCAGTTAAAGATGAAATCAGTTAAATGAAGATGAAATCAGTTAACGATGAAATCAGTTAAAGATTAAATCAGTTAAATGAAGATGAAATCAGTTAAAGATGAAATCAGTTAAATGAAGATGAAATCAGTTAAATGAAGATGAAATCAGTTAACGATGAAATCAGTTAACGATGAAATCAGTTAAATGAAGATGAAATCAGTTAACGATGAAATCAGTTAAAGATGAAATCAGTTAACGATGAAATCAGTTAACGATGAAATCAGTTAAATGAAGATGAAATCAGTTAACGATGAAATCAGTTAAATGAAGATGAAATCAGTTAAATGAAGATGAAATCAGTTAACGATGAAATCAGTTACAGATGAAATCAGTTAAATGAAGATGAAATCAGTTAACGATGAAATCAGTTACAGATGAAATCAGTTACATGAAGATTAAATCAGTTAACGATGAAATCAGTTAAAGATGAAATCAGTTAACGATGAAATCAGTTAAATGAAGATGAAATCAGTTACAGATGAAATCAGTTACATGAAGATGAAATCAGTTAAAGATTAAATCAATTAAATGAAGATGAAATCAGTTAAAGATGAAATCAGTTAAATGAAGAATGAAAATGAAATCAGTTAAATGAAGATGAAATCAGTTAACGATGAAATCAGTAAAAGATGAAATCAGTTAAATGAAGATGAAATCAGTTAACGATGAAATCAGTTAAAGATGAAATCAGTTAAATGAAGATGAAATCAGTTAACGATGAAATCAGTTAAAGATGAAATCAGTTAAATGAAGATGAAATCAGTTAACGATGAAATCAGTTAAATGAAGATGAAATCAGTTAACGATGAAATCAGTTAACGATGAAATCAGTTAAATGAAGATGAAATCAGTTAAATGAAGATGAAATCAGTTAACGATGAAATCAGTTAAATGAAGATGAAATCAGTTAACGATGAAATCAGTTACAGATGAAATCAGTTACATGAAGATTAAATCAGTTAAAGATGAAATCAGTTAAATGAAGATGAAATCAGTTAACGATGAAATCAGTTACATGAAGATGAAATCAGTTAAATGAAGATGAAATCAGTTAACGATGAAATCAGTTAAATGAAGATGAAATCAGTTAACGATGAAATCAGTTACATGAAGATGAAATCAGTTAACGATGAAATCAGTTAAAGATGAAATCAGTTAAATGAAGATGAAATCAGTTAAATGAAGATGAAATCAGTTAACGATGAAATCAGTTAAAGATGAAATCAGTTAAATGAAGATGAAATCAGTTAACGATGAAATCAGTTAAATGAAGATAAAATCAGTTACAGATGAAATCAGTTAAAGATGAAATCAGTTAAATGAAGATAAAATCAGTTACAGATGAAATCAGTTAAAGATGAAATCAGTTAAATGAAGATGAAATCAGTTAACGATGAAATCAGTTAAAGATTAAATCAGTTAAATGAAGATGAAATCAGTTAAAGATGAAATCAGTTAAATGAAGATGAAATCAGTTAAATGAAGATGAAATCAGTTAACGATGAAATCAGTTAAAGATGAAATCAGTTAAATGAAGATGAAATCAGTTAACGATGAAATCAGTTACATGAAGATGAAATCAGTTAAAGATTAAATCAGTTAAATGAAGATGAAATCAGTTAAAGATGAAATCAGTTAAATGAAGAATGAAAATGAAATCATTTAAATGAAGATGAAATCAGTTAACGATGAAATCAGTAAAAGATGAAATCAGTTAAATGAAGATGAAATCAGTTAACGATGAAATCAGTTAAAGATGAAATCAGTTAAATGAAGATGAAATCAGTTAACGATGAAATCAGTTAAATGAAGATGAAATCAGTTAACGATGAAATCAGTTAAAGATGAAATCAGTTAAATGAAGATGAAATCAGTTAACGATGAAATCAGTTAAAGATGAAATCAGTTAAATGAAGATGAAATCAGTTAACGATGAAATCAGTTACATGAAGATGAAATCAGTTAACGATGAAATCAGTTAAAGATGAAATCAGTTAAATGAAGATGAAATCAGTTAAATGAAGATGAAATCAGTTAACGATGAAATCAGTTAAAGATGAAATCAGTTAAATGAAGATGAAATCAGTTAACGATGAAATCAGTTAAATGAAGATGAAATCAGTTACAGATGAAATCAGTTAAAGATGAAATCAGTTAAATGAAGATGAAATCAGTTAACGATGAAATCAGTTAAAGATTAAATCAGTTAAATGAAGATGAAATCAGTTAAAGATGAAAGCAGTTATATGAAGATGAAATCAGTTAACGATGAAATCAGTTAAAGATGAAATCAGTTAAATGAAGATGAAATCAGTTAACGATGAAATCAGTTACATGAAGATGAAATCAGTTA
Organism: Semicossyphus pulcher; assembly: GCF_022749685.1. Lineage (NCBI taxonomy): Eukaryota > Metazoa > Chordata > Actinopteri > Labriformes > Labridae > Semicossyphus > Semicossyphus pulcher. Next base: position 351,003 of record NW_027211709.1, on the reverse strand, counting down.
CAGATGAAATCAGTTACATGAAGATGAAATCAGTTAAAGATTAAATCAGTTAAATGAAGATGAAATCAGTTAAAGATGAAATCAGTTAAATGAAGAATGAAAATGAAATCAGTTAAATGAAGATGAAATCAGTTAAAGATTAAATCAATTAAGTGAAGATGAAATCAGTTAAAGATGAAATCAGTTAAATGAAGAATGAAAATGAAATCAGTTAAATGAAGATGAAATCAGTTAACGATGAAATCAGTAAAAGATGAAATCAGTTAAATGAAGATGAAATCAGTTAACGATGAAATCAGTTAAAGATGAAATCAGTTAAATGAAGATTAAATCAGTTAACGATGAAATCAGTTAAAGATGAAATCAGTTAAATGAAGATGAAATCAGTTAACGATGAAATCAGTTAAATGAATATGAAATCAGTTAACGATGAAATCAGTTACAGATGAAATCAGTTACATGAAGATTAAATCAGTTAAAGATGAAATCAGTTAAATGAAGATGAAATCAGTTCACGATGAAATCAGTTACATGAAGATGAAATCAGTTAAATGAAGATGAAATCAGTTAACGATGAAATCAGTTAAATGAAGATGAAATCAGTTAACGATGAAATCAGTTACATGAAGATGAAATCAGTTAACGATGAAATCAGTTAAAGATGAAATCAGTTAAATGAAGATGAAATCAGTTAAATGAAGATGAAATCAGTTAACGATGAAATCAGTTAAAGATGAAATCAGTTAAATGAAGATGAAATCAGTTAACGATGAAATCAGTTAAATGAAGATGAAATCAGTTACAGATGAAATCAGTTAAAGATGAAATCAGTTAAATGAAGATTAAATCAGTTAACGATGAAATCAGTTAAAGATTAAATCAGTTAAATGAAGATGAAATCAGTTAAAGATGAAATCAGTTAAATGAAGATGAAATCAGTTAAATGAAGATGAAATCAGTTAACGATGAAATCAGTTAAAGATGAAATCAGTTAAATGAAGATGAAATCAGTTAACGATGAAATCAGTTACATGAAGATGAAATCAGTTAAAGATTAAATCAGTTAAATGAAGATGAAATCAGTTAAAGATGAAATCAGTTAAATGAAGAATGAAAATGAAATCATTTAAATGAAGATGAAATCAGTTAACGATGAAATCAGTAAAAGATGAAATCAGTTAAATGAAGATGAAATCAGTTAACGATGAAATCAGTTAAAGATGAAATCAGTTAAATGAAGATGAAATCAGTTAACGATGAAATCAGTTAAATGAAGATGAAATCAGTTAACGATGAAATCAGTTAAAGATGAAATCAGTTAAATGAAGATGAAATCAGTTAACGATGGAATCAGTTAAAGATGAAATCAGTTAAATGAAGATGAAATCAGTTAACGATGAAATCAGTTACATGAAGATGAAATCAGTTAACGATGAAATCAGTTAAAGATGAAATCAGTTAAATGAAGATGAAATCAGTTAAATGAAGATGAAATCAGTTAACGATGAAATCAGTTAAAGATGAAATCAGTTAAATGAAGATGAAATCAGTTAACGATGAAATCAGTTAAATGAAGATGAAATCAGTTACAGATGAAATCAGTTAAAGATGAAATCAGTTAAATGAAGATGAAATCAGTTAACGATGAAATCAGTTAAAGATTAAATCAGTTAAATGAAGATGAAATCAGTTAAAGATGAAAGCAGTTATATGAAGATGAAATCAGTTAACGATGAAATCAGTTAAAGATGAAATCAGTTAAATGAAGATGAAATCAGTTAACGATGAAATCAGTTACATGAAGATGAAATCAGTTACAGATGAAATCAGTTACATGAAGATGAAATCAGTTAAAGATTAAATCAGTTAAATGAAGATGAAATCAGTTAAAGATGAAATCAGTTAAATGAAGAATGAAAATGAAATCAGTTAAATGAAGATGAAATCAGTTAACGATGAAATCAGTTACATGAAGATGAAATCAGTTAAAGATTAAATCAATTAAGTGAAGATGAAATCAGTTAAAGATGAAATCAGTTAAATGAAGAATGAAAATGAAATCAGTTAAATGAAGATGAAATCAGTTAACGATGAAATCAGTAAAAGATGAAATCAGTTAAATGAAGATTAAATCAGTTAACGATGAAATCAGTTAAAGATGAAATCAGTTAAATGAAGATGAAATCAGTTAACGATGAAATCAGTTAAATGAATATGAAATCAGTTAACGATGAAATCAGTTACAGATGAAATCAGTTACATGAAGATTAAATCAGTTAAAGATGATATCAGTTAAATGAAGATGAAATCAGTTCACGATGAAATCAGTTACATGAAGATGAAATCAGTTAAATGAAGATGAAATCAGTTAACGATGAAATCAGTTAAATGAAGATGAAATCAGTTAACGATGAAATCAGTTACATGAAGATGAAATCAGTTAACGATGAAATCAGTTAAAGATGAAATCAGTTAAATGAAGATGAAATCAGTTAAATGAAGATGAAATCAGTTAACGATGAAATCAGTTAAAGATGAAATCAGTTAAATGAAGATGAAATCAGTTAACGATGAAATCAGTTAAATGAAGATGAAATCAGTTACAGATGAAATCAGTTAAAGATGAAATCAGTTAAATGAAGATGAAATCAGTTAACGATGAAATCAGTTAAAGATTAAATCAGTTAAATGAAGATGAAATCAGTTAAAGATGAAATCAGTTAAATGAAGATGAAATCAGTTAAATGAAGATGAAATCAGTTAACGATGAAATCAGTTAAAGATGAAATCAGTTAAATGAAGATGAAATCAGTTAACGATGAAATCAGTTACATGAAGATGAAATCAGTTAAAGATTAAATCAGTTAAATGAAGATGAAATCAGTTAAAGATGAAATCAGTTAAATGAAGAATGAAAATGAAATCATTTAAATGAAGATGAAATCAGTTAACGATGAAATCAGTAAAAGATGAAATCAGTTAAATGAAGATGAAATCAGTTAACGATGAAATCAGTTAAAGATGAAATCAGTTAAATGAAGATGAAATCAGTTAACGATGAAATCAGTTAAATGAAGATGAAATCAGTTAAATGAAGATGAAATCAGTTAACGATGAAATCAGTTACAGATGAAATCAGTTAAATGAAGATGAAATCAGTTAACGATGAAATCAGTTACAGATGAAATCAGTTACATGAAGATTAAATCAGTTAACGATGAAATCAGTTAAAGATGAAATCAGTTAACGATGAAATCAGTTAAATGAAGAATGAAAATGAAATCAGTTAAATGAAGATGAAATCAGTTAACGATGAAATCAGTTAACGATGAAATCAGTTAACGATGAAATCAGTTAAATGAAGATGAAATCAGTTAACGATGAAATCAGTTAAATGAAGATGAAATCAGTTACAGATGAAATCAGTTACATGAAGATGAAATCAGTTAAAGATTAAATCAATTAAATGAAGATGAAATCAGTTAAAGATGAAATCAGTTAAATGAAGAATGAAAATGAAATCAGTTAAATGAAGATGAAATCAGTTAACGATGAAATCAGTAAAAGATGAAATCAGTTAAATGAAGATGAAATCAGTTAACGATGAAATCAGTTAAAGATGAAATCAGTTAAATGAAGATGAAATCAGTTAACGATGAAATCAGTGAAAGATGAAATCAGTTAAATGAAGATGAAATCAGTTAACGATGAAATCAGTTAAATGAAGATGAAATCAGTTAACGATGAAATCAGTTAAATGAAGATGAAATCAGTTAAATGAAGATGAAATCAGTTAACGATGAAATCAGTTAAATGAAGATGAAATCATTTCACGATGAAATCAGTTACAGATGAAATCAGTTACATGAAGATTAAATCAGTTAAAGATGAAATCAGTTAAATGAAGATGAAATCAGTTAACGATGAAATCAGTTACATGAAGATGAAATCAGTCAAATGAAGATGAAATCAGTTAACGATGAAATCAGTTAAATGAAGATGAAATCAGTTAACGATGAAATCAGTTACATGAAGATGAAATCAGTTAACGATGAAATCAGTTAAAGATGAAATCAGTTAAATGAAGATGAAATCAGTTAAATGAAGATGAAATCAGTTAACGATGAAATCAGTTAAAGATGAAATCAGTTAAATGAAGATGAAATCAGTTAACGATGAAATCAGTTAAATGAAGATGAAATCAGTTACAGATGAAATCAGTTAAAGATGAAATCAGTTAAATGAAGATGAAATCAGTTAAGGATGAAATCAGTTAAAGATTAAATCAGTTAAATGAAAATGAAATCAGTTAAAGATGAAATCAGTTAAATGAAGATGAAATCAGTTAAATGAAGATGAAATCAGTTAACGATGAAATCAGTTAAAGATGAAATCAGTTAAATGAAGATGAAATCAGTTAACGATGAAATCAGTTACATGAAGATGAAATCAGTTAAAGATTAAATCAGTTAAATGAAGATGAAATCAGTTAAAGATGAAATCAGTTAAATGAAGAATGAAAATGAAATCATTTAAATGAAGATGAAATCAGTTAACGATGAAATCAGTTAAAGATGAAATCAGTTAAATGAAGATGAAATCAGTTAACGATGAAATCAGTTAAAGATGAAATCAGTTAAATGAAGATGAAATCAGTTAACGATGAAATCAGTTAAATGAAGATGAAATCAGTTAACGATGAAATCAGTTAAAGATGAAATCAGTTACAGATGAAATCAGTTAACGATGAAATCAGTTAAATGAAGATGAAATCAGTTAACGATGAAATCAGTTAAAGATGAAATCAGTTAAATGAAGATGAAATCAGTTAACGATGAAATCAGTTACATGAAGATGAAATCAGTTAACGATGAAATCAGTTAAAGATGAAATCAGTTAAATGAAGATGAAATCAGTTAAATGAAGATGAAATCAGTTAACGATGAAATCAGTTAAAGATGAAATCAGTTAAATGAAGATGAAATCAGTTAACGATGAAATCAGTTAAATGAAGATGAAATCAGTTACAGATAAAATCAGTTAAAGATTAAATCAGTTAAATGAAGATGAAATCAGTTAAAGATGAAATCAGTTATATGAAGATGAAATCAGTTAACGATGAAATCAGTTAAAGATGAAATCAGTTAAATGAAGATGAAATCAGTTAACGATGAAATCAGTTACATGAAGATGAAATCAGTTACAGATGAAATCAGTTACATGAAGATGAAATCAGTTAAAGATTAAATCAGTTAAATGAAGATGAAATCAGTTAAAGATGAAATCAGTTAAATGAAGAATGAAAATGAAATCAGTTAAATGAAGATGAAATCAGTTAACGATGAAATCAGTAAAAGATGAAATCAGTTACAGATGAAATCAGTTAAATGAAGATGAAATCAGTTAACGATGAAATCAGTTAAAGATGAAATCAGTTAAATGAAGATGAAATCAGTTAACGATGAAATCAGTTAACGATGAAATCAGTTAAAGATGAAATCAGTTAACGATGAAATCAATTAAATGAAGAATGAAAATGAAATCAGTTAAATGAAGATGAAATCAGTTAAATGAAGATGAAATCAGTTAACGATGAAATCAGTTAACGATGGAATCAGTTAAATGAAGATGAAATCAGTTACCGATGAAATCAGTTAAATGAAGATGAAATCAGTTAAATGAAGATGAAATCAGTTAACGATGAAATCAGTTAAAGATGAAATCAGTTACAGATGAATTCAGTTACATGAAGATTAAATCAGTTAACGATGAAATCAGTTAACGATGAAATCAGTTAAAGATGAAATCAGTTAAATGAAGAATGAAAATGAAATCAGTTAACGATGAAATCAGTTAACGATGAAATCAGTTAAATGAAGATGAAATCAGTTAATGATGAAATCAGTTAAAGATGAAATCAGTTAACGATGGAATCAGTTAAATGAAGATGAAATCAGTTAACGATGAAATCAGTTAACGATGAAATCAGTTAAATGAAGATGAAATCAGTTAACGATGAAATCAGTTAAAGATGAAATCAGTTAACGATGGAATCAGTTAAATGAAGATGAAATCAGTTAACGATGAAATCAGTTAACGATGAAATCAGTTAAATGAAGATGAAATCAGTTAACGATGAAATCAGTTAAAGATGAAATCAGTTAACGATGAAATCAGTTAACGATGAAATCAGTTAAATGAAGATGAAATCAGTTAAATGAAGATGAAATCAGTTAACGATGAAATCAGTTACAGATGAAATCAGTTAAATGAAGATGAAATCAGTTAACGATGAAATCAGTTACAGATGAAATCAGTTACATGAAGATTAAATCAGTTAACGATGAAATCAGTTAAAGATGAAATCAGTTAACGATGAAATCAGTTAAATGAAGAATGAAAATGAAATCAGTTAAATGAAGATGAAATCAGTTAACGATGAAATCAGTTAACGATGAAATCAGTTAAATGAAGATGAAATCAGTTAACGATGAAATCAGTTAAATGAAGATGAAATCAGTTAACGATGAAATCAGTTAACGATGAAATCAGTTAAATGAAGATGAAATCAGTTAACGATGAAATCAGTTAAATGAAGATGAAATCAGTTAACGATGAAATCAGTTAAAGATGAAATCAGTTAACGATGAAATCAATTAAATGAAGAATGAAAATGAAATCAGTTAAATGAAGATGAAATCAGTTAACGATGAAATCAGTTAACGATGAAATCAGTTAACGATGGAATCAGTTAAATGAAGATGAAATCAGTTAACGATGAAATCAGTTAAATGAAGATGAAATCAGTTAAATGAAGATGAAATCAGTTAACGATGAAATCAGTTAAAGATGAAATCAGTTAACGATGAAATCAGTTAAATGAAGAATGAAAATGAAATCAGTTAACGATGAAATCAGTTAACAATGAAATCAGTTAACGATGAAATCAGTTAAAGATGAAATCAGTTAACGATGAAATCAGTTAAATGAAGATGAAATCAGTTAAAGATGAAATCAGTTAACGATGAAATCAGTTAAATGAAGAATGAAAATGAAATCAGTTAAATGAAGATGAAATCAGTTAACGATGAAATCAGTTAACGATGAAATCAGTTAACGATGGAATCAGTTAAATGAAGATGAAATCAGTTAACGATGAAATCAGTTAACGATGAAATCAGTTAAATGAAGATGAAATCAGTTAACGATGAAATCAGTTAAAGATGAAATCAGTTAACGATGAAATCAGTTAACGATGAAATCAGTTAAATGAAGATGAAATCAGTTAACGATGAAATCAGTTAACGATGAAATCAGTTAAATGAAGATGAAATCATTTAACGATGAAATCAGTTAACGATGAAATCAGTTAACGATGAAATCAGTTAACGATGAAATCAGTTAACAAAGAAATCAGTTAACGATGAAATCAGTTAAATGAAGATGAAATCAGTTAACGATGAAATCAGTTAAATGAAGATGAAATCAGTTAACGATGAAATCAGTTAAAGATGAAATCAGTTAACGATGAAATCAGTTAAATGAAGAATGAAAATGAAATCAGTTAAATGAAGATGAAATCAGTTACAGATGAAATCAGTTACATGAAGATTAAATCAGTTAACGATGAAATCAGTTAAATGAAGAATGAAAATGAAATCAGTTAAATGAAGATGAAATCAGTTAACGATGAAATCAGTTAAATGAAGATGAAATCAGTTAAATGAAGATGAAATCAGTTAACGATGAAATCAGTTAAATATGAAATCAGTTACAGATGAAATCAGTTACATGAAGATTAAATCAGTTAACGATGAAATCAGTTAAAGATGAAATCAGTTAACGATGAAATCAGTTAAATGAAGAATGAAAATGAAATCAGTTAACGATGAAATCAGTTAACGATGAAATCAGTTAAATGAAGATGAAATCAGTTAATGATGAAATCAGTTAAAGATGAAATCAGTTAACGATGGAATCAGTTAAATGAAGATGAAATCAGTTAACGATGAAATCAGTTAACGATGAAATCAGTTAAATGAAGATGAAATCAGTTAACGATGAAATCATTTAACGATGAAATCAGTTAACGATGAAATCAGTTAAATGAAGATGAAATCAGTTAACGATGAAATCAGTTAACGATGAAATCAGTTAAATGAAGATGAAATCAGTTAACGATGAAATCAGTTAAATGAAGATGAAATCAGTTAATGATGAAATCAGTTACAGATGAAATCAGTTAAATGAAGATGAAATCAGTTAACGATGAAATCAGTTACAGATGAAATCAGTTACATGAAGATTAAATCAGTTAACGATGAAATCAGTTAAAGATGAAATCAGTTAACGATGAAATCAGTTAAATGAAGAATGAAAATGAAATCAGTTAAATGAAGATGAAATCAGTTAACGATGAAATCAGTTAACGATGAAATCAGTTAACGATGAAATCAGTTAAATGAAGATGAAATCAGTTAACGATGAAATCAGTTAAATGAAGATGAAATCAGTTAACGATGAAATCAGTTAAAGATGAAATCAGTTAACGATGAAATCAGTTAAATGAAGATGAAATCAGTTAAATGAAGATGAAATCAGTTAACGATGAAATCAGTTAAATGAAGATGAAATCAGTTAACGATGAAATCAGTTAACGATGAAATCAGTTAAATGAAGATGAAATCAGTTAACGATGAAATCAGTTAAAGATGAAATCAGTTAACGATGAAATCAGTTAACGAAGAAATCAGTTAACGATGAAATCAGTTAAATGAAGATGAAATCAGTTAACGATGAAATCAGTTAAATGAAGATGAAATCAGTTAACGATGAAATCAGTTAAAGATGAAATCAGTTAACGATGAAATCAGTTAAATGAAGAATGAAAATGAAATCAGTTAAATGAAGATGAAATCAGTTAAATGAAGATGAAATCAGTTAACGATGAAATCAGTTAAAGATGAAATCAGTTACAGATGAAATCAGTTACATGAAGATTAAATCAGTTAACGATGAAATCAGTTAAAGATGAAATCAGTTAACGATGAAATCAGTTAACGATGAAATCAGTTAAATGAAGATGAAATCAGTTAACGATGAAATCAGTTAACGATGAAATCAGTTAACGATGGAATCAGTTAAATGAAGATGAAATCAGTTAACGATGAAATCAGTTAAATGAAGATGAAATCAGTTAACGATGAAATCAGTTAAAGATGAAATCAGTTAACGATGAAATCAGTTAAATGAAGATGAAATCAGTTAACGATGAAATCAGTTAAAGATGAAATCAGTTAACGATGAAATCAGTTAACGATGAAATCAGTTAAATGAAGATGAAATCAGTTAACGATGAAATCAGTTAACGATGAAATCAGTTAACGATGAAATCAGTTAACGATGGAATCAGTTAACGATGAAATCAGTTAACGATGAAATCAGTTAACGATTAAATCAGTTAACGATGGAATCAGTTAAATGAAGATGAAATCAGTTAACGATGAAATCAGTTAACGATGAAATCAGTTAAATGAAGATGAAATCAGTTAACGATGAAATCAGTTAAAGATGAAATCAGTTAACGATGAAATCAGTTAACGATGAAATCAGTTAAATGAAGATGAAATCAGTTAACGATGAAATCAGTTAAATGAAGACGAAATCAGTTAACGATGAAATCAGTTAAATGAAGATGAAATCAGTTAACGATGAAATCAGTTAGAGATGGAATCAGTTAACGATGAAATCAGTTAACGATGAAATCAGTTAAATGAAGATGAAATCAGTTAAATGAAGATGAAATCAGTTAACGATGAAATCAGTTAAAGATGAAATCAGTTAACGATGAAATCAGTTAAATGAAGATGAAATCAGTTAACGATGAAATCAGTTAACGATGAAATCAGTTAAATGAAGATGAAATCAGTTAACGATGAAATCAGTTAACGATGAAATCAGTTCACGATGAAATCAGTTAAAGATGAAATCAGTTAACGATGGAATCAGTTAACGATGAAATCAGTTAACGATGAAATCAGTTAACGATGGAATCAGTTAAATGAAGATGAAATCAGTTAACGATGAAATCAGTTAACGATGAAATCAGTTAACGATGAAATCAGTTAAATGAAGATGAAATCAGTTAAATGAAGATGAAATCAGTTAACGATGAAATCAGTTAACGATGGAATCAGTTAAATGAAGATGAAATCAGTTAACGATGAAATCAGTTAACGATGAAATCAATTAAATGAAGATGAAATCAGTTAACGATGAAATCAGTTAAAGATGAAATCAGTTAACGATGAAATCAATTAACGATGAAATCAGTCAAATGAAGATGAAATCAGTTAACGATGAAATCAGTTAACGATGAAATCAGTTAACGATGAAATCAGTTAAATGAAGATGAAATCAGTTAACAATGAAATCAGTTAACGATGAAATCAGTTAACGATGGAATCAGTTAACGATGAAATCAGTTAACGATGAAATCAGTTAAATGAAGATGAAATCAGTTAAATGAAGATGAAATCAGTTAACGATGAAATCAGTTAACGATGAAATCAGTTAACGATGGAATCAGTTAAATGAAAATGAAATCAGTTAACGATGAAATCAGTTAACGATGAAATCAGTTAACGATGAAATCAGTTAAATGAAGATGAAATCAGTTAACGATGAAATCAGTTAAAGATGAAATCAGTTAACGATGAAATCAGTTAAATGAAGAATGAAAATGAAATCAGTTAAATGAAGATGAAATCAGTTAACGATGAAATCAGTTAACGATGAAATCAGTTAACGATGGAATCAGTTAAATGAAGATGAAATCAGTTAACGATGAAATCAGTTAAATGAAGATGAAATCAGTTAACGATGAAATCAGTTAAATATGAAATCAGTTACAGATGAAATCAGTTACATGAAGATTAAATCAGTTAACGATGAAATCAGTTAACGATGAAATCAGTTAACGATGAAATCAGTTAACGATGAAATCAGTTAACGATGAAATCAGTTAAATGAAGAATGAAAATGAAATCAGTTAACGATGAAATCAGTTAACGATGAAATCAGTTAAATGAAGATGAAATCAGTTAGAGATGAAATCAGTTAACGATGGAATCAGTTAAATGAAGATGAAATCAGTTAACGATGAAATCAGTTAACGATGAAATCAGTTAAATGAAGATGAAATCAGTTAACGATGAAATCAGTTAACGATGAAATCAGTTAAATGAAGATGAAATAAGTTAACGATGAAATCAGTTAAATGAAGATGAAATCAGTTAAATGAAGATGAAATCAGTTAACGATGAAATCAGTTAACGATGAAATCAGTTACATGAAGATTAAATCAGTTAACGATGAAATCAGTTAACGATGAAATCAGTTAACGATGAAATCAGTTAAATGAAGATGAAATCAGTTAACGATGAAATCAGTTAAATGAAGATGAAATCAGTTAAATGAAGATGAAATCAGTTAACGATGAAATCAGTTACAGATGAAATCAGTTAAATGAAGATGAAATCAGTTAACGATGAAATCAGTTACAGATGAAATCAGTTACATGAAGATGAAATCAGTTAAAGATGAAATAAGTTAACGATGAAATCAGTTAAATGAAGAATGAAAATGAAATCAGTTAAATGAAGATGAAATCAGTTAACGATGAAATCAGTTAACGATGAAATCAGTTAAATGAAGATGAAATCAGTTAACGATGAAATCAGTTAAATGAAGATGAAATCAGTTAACGATGAAATCAGTTAACGATGAAATCAGTTAACGATGAAATCAGTTAAATGAAGATGAAATCAGTTAACGATGAAATCAGTTAACGATGAAATCAGTTAAATGAAGATGAAATCAGTTAACGATGAAATCAGTTAACGATGAAATCAGTTAAATGAAGATGAAATCAGTTAACGATGAAATCAGTTAAATGAAGATGAAATCAGTTAACGATGAAATCAGTTAAAGATGAAATCAGTTAACGATGAAATCAGTTAAATGAAGAATGAAAATGAAATCAGTTAAATGAAGATGAAATCAGTTAACGATGAAATCAGTTAAAGATGAAATCAGTTAACGATGAAATCAGTTAACGATGAAATCAGTTAAATGAAGATGAAATCAGTTAACGATGAAATCAGTTAAAGATGAAATCAGTTAACGATGGAATCAGTTAAATGAAGATGAAATCAGTTAACGATGAAATCAGTTAAAGATGAAATCAGTTAAATGAAGATGAAATCAGTTAACGATGAAATCAGTTAAATGAAGATGAAATCAGTTAACGATGAAATCAGTTAAAGATGAAATCAGTTAACGATGAAATCAGTTAACGATGAAATCAGTTAAATGAAGATGAAATCAGTTAACGATGAAATCAGTTAAATGAAGATGAAATCAGTTAACGATGAAATCAGTTACAGATGAAATCAGTTACATGAAGATTAAATCAGTTAACGATGAAATCAGTTAACGATGAAATCAGTTAACGATGAAATCAGATAAATGAAGATGAAATCAGTTAACGATGAAATCAGTTAAATGAAGATGAAATCAGTTAAATGAAGATGAAATCAGTTAACGATGAAATCAGTTACAGATGAAATCAGTTAAATGAAGATGAAATCAGTTAACGATGGAATCAGTTAAATGAAGATGAAATCAGTTAACGATGAAATCAGTTAAAGATGAAATCAGTTAACGATGAAATCAGTTAAATGAAGATGAAATCAGTTAAAGATGAAATCAGTTAACGATGAAATCAGTTAAATGAAGAATGAAAATGAAATCAGTTAAATGAAGATGAAATCAGTTAACGATGAAATCAGTTAACGATGAAATCAGTTAACGATGGAATCAGTTAAATGAAGATGAAATCAGTTAACGATGAAATCAGTTAACGATGAAATCAGTTAAATGAAGATGAAATCAGTTAACGATGAAATCAGTTAACGATGAAATCAGTTAACGATGAAATCAGTTAACGATGAAATCAGTTAAATGAAGATGAAATCAGTTAACGATGAAATCAGTTAACGATGAAATCAGTTAAATGAAGATGAAATCATTTAACGATGAAATCAGTTAACGATGAAATCAGTTAACGATGAAATCAGTTAAAGATGAAATCAGTTAACGATGAAATCAGTTAACAAAGAAATCAGTTAACGATGAAATCAGTTAAATGAAGATGAAATCAGTTAACGATGAAATCAGTTAAATGAAGATGAAATCAGTTAACGATGAAATCAGTTAAAGATGAAATCAGTTAACGATGAAATCAGTTAAATGAAGAATGAAAATGAAATCAGTTAAATGAAGATGAAATCAGTTACAGATGAAATCAGTTACATGAAGATTAAATCAGTTAACGATGAAATCAGTTAAATGAAGAATGAAAATGAAATCAGTTAAATGAAGATGAAATCAGTTAACGATGAAATCAGTTAACGATGAAATCAGTTAACGATGGAATCAGTTAAATGAAGATGAAATCAGTTAACGATGAAATCAGTTAAATGAAGATGAAATCAGTTAAATGAAGATGAAATCAGTTAACGATGAAATCAGTTAAAGATGAAATCAGTTAACGATGAAATCAGTTAAATGAAGATGAAATCAGTTAACGATGAAATCAGTTAAATGAAGAATGAAAATGAAATCAGTTAACGATGAAATCAGTTAACGATGAAATCAGTTAAATGAAGATGAAATCAGTTAATGATGAAATCAGTTAAAGATGAAATCAGTTAACGATGGAATCAGTTAAATGAAGATGAAATCAGTTAACGATGAAATCAGTTAACGATGAAATCAGTTAACGATGAAATCAGTTAAATGAAGATGAAATCAGTTAACGATGAAATCAGTTAAAGATGAAATCAGTTAACGATGGAATCAGTTAAATGAAGATGAAATCAGTTAACGATGAAATCAGTTAACGATGAAATCAGTTAAATGAAGATGAAATCAGTTAACGATGAAATCAGTTAACGATGAAATCAGTTAACGATGAAATCAGTTAAATGAAGATGAAATCAGTTAACGATGAAATCAGTTAACGATGAAATCAGTTAAATGAAGATGAAATCAGTTAACGATGAAATCAGTTAAATGAAGATGAAATCAGTTAAATGAAGATGAAATCAGTTAATGATGAAATCAGTTACAGATGAAATCATTTAAATGAAGATGAAATCAGTTAACGATGAAATCAGTTACAGATGAAATCAGTTACATGAAGATTAAATCAGTTAACGATGAAATCAGTTAAAGATGAAATCAGTTAACGATGAAATCAGTTAAATGAAGAATGAAAATGAAATCAGTTAAATGAAGATGAAATCAGTTAACGATGAAATCAGTTAACGATGAAATCAGTTAACGATGAAATCAGTTAAATGAAGATGAAATCAGTTAACGATGAAATCAGTTAAATGAAGATGAAATCAGTTAACGATGAAATCAGTTAAAGATGAAATCAGTTAACGATGAAATCAGTTAAATGAAGATGAAATCAGTTAAATGAAGATGAAATCAGTTAACGATGAAATCAGTTAAATGAAGATGAAATCAGTTAACGATGAAATCAGTTAACGATGAAATCAGTTAAATGAAGATGAAATCAGTTAACGATGAAATCAGTTAACGATGAAATCAGTTAACGATGAAATCAGTTAACGAAGAAATCAGTTAACGATGAAATCAGTTAAATGAAGATGAAATCAGTTAACGATGAAATCAGTTAAATGAAGATGAAATCAGTTAACGATGAAATCAGTTAAAGATGAAATCAGTTAACGATGAAATCAGTTAAATGAAGAATGAAAATGAAATCAGTTAAATGAAGATGAAATCAGTTAAATGAAGATGAAATCAGTTAACGATGAAATCAGTTAAAGATGAAATCAGTTACAGATGAAATCAGTTACATGAAGATTAAATCAGTTAACGATGAAATCAGTTAAAGATGAAATCAGTTAACGATGAAATCAGTTAACGATGAAATCAGTTAAATGAAGATGAAATCAGTTAACGATGAAATCAGTTAACGATGAAATCAGTTAACGATGGAATCAGTTAAATGAAGATGAAATCAGTTAACGATGAAATCAGTTAAATGAAGATGAAATCAGTTAACGATGAAATCAGTTAAAGATGAAATCAGTTAACGATGAAATCAGTTAAATGAAGATGAAATCAGTTAACGATGAAATCAGTTAAAGATGAAATCAGTTAACGATGAAATCAGTTAACGATGAAATCAGTTAACGATGAAATCAGTTAAATGAAGATGAAATCAGTTAACGATGAAATCAGTTAACGATGAAATCAGTTAACGATGGAATCAGTTAACGATGAAATCAGTTAACGATGAAATCAGTTAACGATTAAATCAGTTAACGATGGAATCAGTTAAATGAAGATGAAATCAGTTAACGATGAAATCAGTTAACGATGAAATCAGTTAAATGAAGATGAAATCAGTTAACGATGAAATCAGTTAAAGATGAAATCAGTTAACGATGAAATCAGTTAACGATGAAATCAGTTAAATGAAGATGAAATCAGTTAACGATGAAATCAGTTAAATGAAGACGAAATCAGTTAACGATGAAATCAGTTAAATGAAGATGAAATCAGTTAACGATGAAATCAGTTAGAGATGGAATCAGTTAACGATGAAATCAGTTAACGATGAAATCAGTTAAATGAAGATGAAATCAGTTAAATGAAGATGAAATCAGTTAACGATGAAATCAGTTAAAGATGAAATCAGTTAACGATGAAATCAGTTAAATGAAGATGAAATCAGTTAACGATGAAATCAGTTAACGATGAAATCAGTTAAATGAAGATGAAATCAGTTAACGATGAAATCAGTTCACGATGAAATCAGTTCACGATGAAATCAGTTCACGATGAAATCAGTTAAAGATGAAATCAGTTAACGATGGAATCAGTTAACGATGAAATCAGTTAACGATGAAATCAGTTAACGATGAAATCAGTTAACGATGGAATCAGTTAAATGAAGATGAAATCAGTTAACGATGAAATCAGTTAACGATGAAATCAGTTAACGATGAAATCAGTTAAATGAAGATGAAATCAGTTAACGATGAAATCAGTTAACGATGAAATCAGTTAACGATGGAATCAGTTAAATGAAGATGAAATCAGTTAACGATGAAATCAGTTAACGATGAAATCAATTAAATGAAGATGAAATCAGTTAACGATGAAATCAGTTAAAGATGAAATCAGTTAACGATGAAATCAATTAACGATGAAATCAGTCAAATGAAGATGAAATCAGTTAACGATGAAATCAGTTAACGATGAAATCAGTTAAATGAAGATGAAATCAGTTAACAATGAAATCAGTTAACGATGAAATCAGTTAACGATGGAATCAGTTAACGATGAAATCAGTTAACGATGAAATCAGTTAAATGAAGATGAAATCAGTTAAATGAAGATGAAATCAGTTAACGATGAAATCAGTTAACGATGGAATCAGTTAAATGAAGATGAAATCAGTTAACGATGAAATCAGTTAACGATGAAATCAGTTAACGATGAAATCAGTTAAATGAAGATGAAATCAGTTAACGATGAAATCAGTTAAAGATGAAATCAGTTAACGATGAAATCAGTTAAATGAAGAATGAAAATGAAATCAGTTAAATGAAGATGAAATCAGTTAACGATGAAATCAGTTAACGATGAAATCAGTTAACGATGGAATCAGTTAAATGAAGATGAAATCAGTTAAAGATGAAATCAGTTAACGATGAAATCAGTTAAATGAAGATGAAATCAGTTAACGATGAAATCAGTTAACGATGAAATCAGTTAAATGAAGATGAAATCAGTTAACGATGAAATCAGTTAACGATGAAATCAGTTAAATGAAGATGAAATAAGTTAACGATGAAATCAGTTAAATGAAGATGAAATCAGTTAAATGAAGATGAAATCAGTTAACGATGAAATCAGTTAACGATGAAATCAGTTACATGAAGATTAAATCAGTTAACGATGAAATCAGTTAACGATGAAATCAGTTAACGATGAAATCAGTTAAATGAAGATGAAATCAGTTAACGATGAAATCAGTTAAATGAAGATGAAATCAGTTAAATGAAGATGAAATCAGTTAACGATGAAATCAGTTACAGATGAAATCAGTTAAATGAAGATGAAATCAGTTAACGATGAAATCAGTTACAGATGAAATCAGTTACATGAAGATGAAATCAGTTAAAGATGAAATCAGTTAACGATGAAATCAGTTAAATGAAGAATGAAAATGAAATCAGTTAAATGAAGATGAAATCAGTTAACGATGAAATCAGTTAACGATGAAATCAGTTAAATGAAGATGAAATCAGTTAACGATGAAATCAGTTAAATGAAGATGAAATCAGTTAACGATGAAATCAGTTAAAGATGAAATCAGTTAACGATGAAATCAGTTAACGATGAAATCAGTTAACGCTGAAATCAGTTAAATGAAGATGAAATCAGTTAACGATGAAATCAGTTAACGATGAAATCAGTTAAATGAAGATGAAATCAGTTAACGATGAAATCAGTTAACGATGAAATCAGTTAAATGAAGATGAAATCAGTTAACGATGAAATCAGTTAAATGAAGATGAAATCAGTTAACGATGAAATCAGTTAAAGATGAAATCAGTTAACGATGAAATCAGTTAAATGAAGAATGAAAATGAAATCAGTTAAATGAAGATGAAATCAGTTAACGATGAAATCAGTTAAAGATGAAATCAGTTAACGATGAAATCAGTTAACGATGAAATCAGTTAAATGAAGATGAAATCAGTTAACGATGAAATCAGTTAAAGATGAAATCAGTTAACGATGGAATCAGTTAAATGAAGATGAAATCAGTTAACGATGAAATCAGTTAAAGATGAAATCAGTTAAATGAAGATGAAATCAGTTAACGATGAAATCAGTTAAATGAAGATGAAATCAGTTAACGATGAAATCAGTTAAAGATGAAATCAGTTAACGATGAAATCAGTTAACGATGAAATCAGTTAAATGAAGATGAAATCAGTTAACGATGAAATCAGTTAAATGAAGATGAAATCAGTTAACGATGAAATCAGTTACAGATGAAATCAGTTACATGAAGATTAAATCAGTTAACGATGAAATCAGTTAACGATGAAATCAGTTAACGATGAAATCAGATAAATGAAGATGAAATCAGTTAACGATGAAATCAGTTAAATGAAGATGAAATCAGTTAAATGAAGATGAAATCAGTTAACGATGAAATCAGTTACAGATGAAATCAGTTAAATGAAGATGAAATCAGTTAACGATGAAATCAGTTACAGATGAAATCAGTTACATGAAGATTAAATCAGTTAACGATGAAATCAGTTAAAGATGAAATCAGTTAACGATGAAATCAGTTAAATGAAGAATGAAAATGAAATCAGTTAAATGAAGATGAAATCAGTTAACGATGAAATCAGTTAACGATGAAATCAGTTAAATGAAGATGAAATCAGTTAACGATGAAATCAGTTAAATGAAGATGAAAACAGTTAACGATGAAATCAGTTAAAGATGAAATCAGTTAACGATGGAATCAGTTAAATGAAGATGAAATCAGTTAACGATGAAATCAGTAAACGATGAAATCAGTTAAATGAAGATGAAATCAGTTAACGATGAAATCAGTTACAGATTAAATCAGTTAAATGAAGATGAAATCAGTTAACGATGAAATCAGTTACAGATGAAATCAGTTACATGAAGATTAAATCAGTTAACGATGAAATCAGTTAAAGATGAAATCAGTTAACGATGAAATCAGTTAAATGAAGAATGAAAATGAAATCAGTTAACGATGAAATCAGTTAACGATGAAATCAGTTAACGATGGAATCAGATAAATGAAGATGAAATCAGTTAACGATGAAATCAGTTAACGATGAAATCAGTTAAATGAAGATGAAATCAGTTAACGATGAAATCAGTTAACGATGAAATCAGTTAACGATGGAATCAGTTAAATGAAGATGAAATCAGTTAACGATGAAATCAGTTAACGATGAAATCAGTTAACGATGAAATCAGTTAAATGAAGATGAAATCAGTTAACGATGAAATCAGTTAAAGATGAAATCAGTTAACGATGAAATCAGTTAACGATGAAATCAGTTAAATGAAGATGAAATCAGTTAACGATGAAATCAGTTAACGATGAAATCAGTTAAATGAAGATGAAATCAGTTAACGATGAAATCAGTTAACGATGAAATCAGTTAAATGAAGATGAAATCAGTTAACGATGAAATCAGTTAAATGAAGATGAAATCAGTTAACGATGAAATCAGTTAAAGATGAAATCAGTTAACGATGAAATCAGTTAAATGAAGAATGAAAATGAAATCAGTTAAATGAAGATGAAATCAGTTAAATGAAGATGAAATCAGTTAACGATGAAATCAGTTAAAGATGAAATCAGTTACAGATGAAATCAGTTACATGAAGATTAAATCAGTTAATGATGAAATCAGTTAAAGATGAAATCAGTTAACGATGGAATCAGTTAAATGAAGATGAAATCAGTTAACGATGAAATCAGTTAACGATGAAATCAGTTAAATGAAGATGAAATCAGTTAACGATGAAATCAGTTAAAGATGAAATCAGTTAACGATGGAATCAGTTAAATGAAGATGAAATCAGTTAACGATGAAATCAGTTAAATGAAGATGAAATCAGTTAACGATGAAATCAGTTAAAGATGAAATCAGTTAACGATGAAATCAGTTAAATGAAGATGAAATCAGTTAACGATGAAATCAGTTAAATGAAGATGAAATCAGTTAAATGAAGATGAAATCAGTTAACGATGAAATCAGTTACAGATGAAATCAGTTACATGAAGATTAAATCAGTTAACGATGAAATCAGTTAACGATGAAATCAGTTAACGATGAAATCAGATAAATGAAGATGAAATCAGTTAACGATGAAATCAGTTAAATGAAGATGAAATCAGTTAAATGAAGATGAAATCAGTTAACGATGAAATCAGTTACAGATGAAATCAGTTAAATGAAGATGAAATCAGTTAACGATGAAATCAGTTACAGATGAAATCAGTTACATGAAGATTAAATCAGTTAACGATGAAATCAGTTAAAGATGAAATCAGTTAACGATGAAATCAGTTAAATGAAGAATGAAAATGAAATCAGTTAAATGAAGATGAAATCAGTTAACGATGAAATCAGTTAACGATGAAATCAGTTAAATGAAGATGAAATCAGTTAACGATGAAATCAGTTAAATGAAGATGAAATCAGTTAACGATGAAATCAGTTAAAGATGAAATCAGTTAACGATGAAATCAGTTAACGATGAAATCAGTTAAATGAAGATGAAATCAGTTAACGATGGAATCAGTTAAATGAAGATGAAATCAGTTAACGATGAAATCAGTTAAAGATGAAATCAGTTAACGATGAAATCAGTTAACGATGAAATCAGTTAACGATGAAATCAGTTAAATGAAGATGAAATCAGTTAACGATGAAATCAGTTAACGATGAAATCAGTTAACGATGGAATCAGTTAAATGAAGATGAAATCAGTTAACGATGAAATCAGTTAACGATGAAATCAGTTAAATGAAGATGAAATCAGTTAACGATGAAATCAGTTAACGATGGAATCAGTTAAATGAAGATGAAATCAGTTAACGATGAAATCAGTTAACGATGAAATCAGTTAAATGAAGATGAAATCAGTTAACGATGAAATCAGTTAACGATGAAATCAGTTAAATGAAGATGAAATCAGTTAACGATGAAATCAGTTAAATGAAGATGAAATCAGTTAACGATGAAATCAGTTGAAGATGAAATCAGTTAACGATGGAATCAGTTAACGATGAAATCAGTTAACGATGAAATCAGTTAACGATGAAATCAGTTAACGATGAAATCAGTTAAATGAAGATGAAATCAGTTAACGATGAAATCAGTTAAATGAAGATGAAATCAGTTAACGATGAAATCAGTTAAAGATGAAATCAGTTAACGATGAAATCAGTTAAATGAAGAATGAAAATGAAATCAGTTAAATGAAGATGAAATCAGTTAACGATGAAATCAGTTAACGATGAAATCAGTTAACGAAGATGAAATCAGTTAAATGAAGATGAAATCAGTTAAATGAAGATGAAATCAGTTAACGATGAAATCAGTTAAAGATGAAATCAGTTACAGATGAAATCAGTTACATGAAGATTAAATCAGTTAACGATGAAATCAGTTAACGATGAAATCAGTTAACGATGAAATCAGTTAAATGAAGAATGAAAATGAAATCAGTTAACGATGAAATCAGTTAAATGAAGATGAAATCAGTTAACGATGAAATCAGTTAAAGATGAAATCAGTTAACGACGAAATCAGTTAACGATGAAATCAGTTAAATGAAGAATGAAAATGAAATCAGTTAACGATGGAATCAGTTAAATGAAGATGAAATCAGTTAACGATGAAATCAGTTAAAGATGAAATCAGTTAACGATGAAATCAGTTAACGATGAAATCAGTTAAATGAAGAATGAAAATGAAATCAGTTAACGATGGAATCAGTTAAATGAAGATGAAATCAGTTAACGATGAAATCAGTTAAATGAAGATGAAATCAGTTAACGATGAAATCAGTTAAAGATGAAATCAGTTAACGATGGAATCAGTTAAATGAAGATGAAATCAGTTAACGATGAAATCAGTTAACGATGAAATCAGTTAACGATGAAATCAGTTAAATGAAGATGAAATCAGTTAACGATGAAATCAGTTAACGATGAAATCAGTTAAATGAAGTTGAAATCAGTTAACGATGAAATCAGTTAACGATGAAATCAGTTAAATGAAGATGAAATCAGTTAACGATGAAATCAGTTAAAGATGAAATCAGTTAAATGAAGATGAAATCAGTTAACGATGAAATCAGTTAACGATGAAATCAGTTAAATGAAGATGAAATCAGTTAACGATGAAATCAGTTAAATGAAGATGAAATCAGTTAACGATGAAATCAGTTAAAGATGAAATCAGTTAACGATGGAATCAGTTAAATGAAGATGAAATCAGTTAACGATGAAATCAGTTAACGATGAAATCAGTTAACGATGAAATCAGTTAAATGAAGATGAAATCAGTTAACGATGAAATCAGTTAACGATGAAATCAGTTAAATGAAGATGAAATCAGTTAACGATGAAATCAGTTAACGATGAAATCAGTTAAATGAAGATGAAATCAGTTAACGATGAAATCAGTTAAAGATGAAATCAGTTAACGATGGAATCAGTTAACGATGATATCAGTTAACGATGAAATCAGTTAAAGATGAAATCAGTTAACGATGAAATCAGTTAACGATGGAATCAGTTAAATGAAGATGAAATCAGTTAACGATGAAATCAGTTAACGATGAAATCAGTTAAATGAAGATGAAATCAGTTAACGATGAAATCAGTTAAATGAAGATGAAATCAGTTAACGATGAAATCAGTTAAAGATGAAATCAGTTAACGATGAAATCAGTTAAATGAAGAATGAAAATGAAATCAGTTAAATGAAGATGAAATCAGTTAACGATGAAATCAGTTAACGATGAAATCAGTTAACGATGGAATCAGTTAAATGAAGATGAAATCAGTTAAATGAAGATGAAATCAGTTAAATGAAGATGAAATCAGTTAACGATGAAATCAGTTAAAGATGAAATCAGTTACAGATGAAATCAGTTACATGAAGATTAAATCAGTTAACGATGAAATCAGTTAACGATGAAATCAGTTAAATGAAGAATGAAAATGAAATCAGTTAACGATGAAATCAGTTAAATGAAGATGAAATCAGTTAACGATGAAATCAGTTAAAGATGAAATCAGTTAACGATGGAATCAGTTAACGATGAAATCAGTTAAATGAAGATGAAATCAGTTAACGATGAAATCAGTTAAAGATGAAATCAGTTAACGATGAAATCAGTTAAATGAAGATGAAATCAGTTAACGATGAAATCAGTTAAAGATGAAATCAGTTAACGATGGAATCAGTTAAATGAAGATGAAATCAGTTAACGATGAAATCAGTAAACGATGAAATCAGTTAAATGAAGATGAAATCAGTTAACGATGAAATCAGTTACAGATTAAATCAGTTAAATGAAGATGAAATCAGTTAACGATGAAATCAGTTACAGATGAAATCAGTTACATGAAGATTAAATCAGTTAACGATGAAATCAGTTAAAGATGAAATCAGTTAAATGAAGAATGAAAATGAAATCAGTTAACGATGAAATCAGTTAACGATGAAATCAGTTAACGATGAAATCAGTTAAATGAAGATGAAATCAGTTAACGATGAAATCAGTTAAATGAAGATGAAATCAGTTAACGATGAAATCAGTTAACGATGAAATCAGTTAAATGAAGATGAAATCAGTTAACGATGAAATCAGTTAACGATGAAATCAGTTAAATGAAGATGAAATCAGTTAACGATGAAATCAGTTAAAGATGAAATCAGTTAACGATGGAATCAGTTAACGATGAAATCAGTTAACCATGAAATCAGTTAAATGAAGATGAAATCAGTTAAATGAAGATGAAATCAGTTAACGATGAAATCAGTTAAAGATGAAATCAGTTAACGATGAAATCAGTTAACGATGGAATCAGTTAAATGAAGATGAAATCAGTTAACGATGAAATCAGTTAACGATGAAATCAGTTAAATGAAGATGAAATCAGTTAACGATGAAATCAGTTAAAGATTAAATCAGTTAACGATGGAATCAGTTAAATGAAGATGAAATCAGTTAACGATGAAATCAGTTAACGATGAAATCAGTTAACGATGAAATCAGTTAAATGAAGATGAAATCAGTTAACGATGAAATCATTTAAAGATGAAATCAGTTAACGATGGAATCAGTTAAATGAAGATGAAATCAGTTAACGATGAAATCAGTTAAATGAAGATGAAATCAGTTAACGATATAATCAGTTAAAGATGAAATCAGTTAACGATGAAATCAGTTAAAGATGAAATCAGTTAACGATGAAATCAGTTAAATGAAGATGAAATCAGTTAACGATGAAATCAGTTAACGATGAAATCAGTTAACGATGAAATCAGTTAAATGAAGATGAAATCAGTTAACGATGAAATCAGTTAACGATGGAATCAGTTACATGAAGATGAAATCAGTTAACGATGAAATCAGTTAACGATGAAATCAGTTAAATGAAGATGAAATCAGTTAACGAGGAAATCAGTTAACGATGAAATCAGTTAACGATGGAATCAGTTAAATGAAGATGAAATCAGTTAACGATGAAATCAGTTAACGATGAAATCAGTTAACGATGAAATCAGTTAAATGAAGATGAAATCAGTTAACGATGAAATCAGTTAACGATGAAATCAGTTAAATGAAGATGAAATCAGTTAACGATGAAATCAGTTAACGATGAAATCAGTTAAATGAAGATGAAATCAGTTAACGATGAAATCAGTTAAAGATGAAATCAGTTAACGATGGAATCAGTTAACGATGAAATCAGTTAACGATGAAATCAGTTAAATGAAGATGAAATCAGTTAACGATGAAATCAGTTAAAGATGAAATCAGTTAAATGAAGATGAAATCAGTTAACGATGAAATCAGTTAACGATGAAATCAGTTAACGATGAAATCAGTTAAATGAAGATGAAATCAGTTAACGATGAAATCAGTTAAAGATTAAATCAGTTAACGATGGAATCAGTTAAATGAAGATGAAATCAGTTAACGATGAAATCAGTTAACGATGAAATCAGTTAACGATGAAATCAGTTAAATGAAGATGAAATCAGTTAACGATGAAATCAGTTAAAGATGAAATCAGTTAACGATGGAATCAGTTAAATGAAGATGAAATCAGTTAACGATGAAATCAGTTAAATGAAGATGAAATCAATTAACGATATAATCAGTTAAAGATGAAATCAGTTAACGATGAAATCAGTTAAAGATGAAATCAGTTAACGATGAAATCAGTTAAATGAAGATGAAATCAGTTAACGATGAAATCAGTTAACGATGAAATCAGTTAACGATGAAATCAGTTAAATGAAGATGAAATCAGTTAACGATGAAATCAGTTAAATGAAGATGAAATCAGTTAACGATGAAATCAGTTAAAGATGAAATCAGTTAACGATGAAATCAGTTAACGATGAAATCAGTTAAATGAAGATGAAATCAGTTAACGATGAAATCAGTTAAAGATGAAATCAGTTAACGATGCAATCAGTTAACGATGAAATCAGTTAAATGAAGATGAAATCAGTTAAATGAAGATGAAATCAGTTAACGATGAAATCAGTTAAAGATGAAATCAGTTAACGATGAAATCAGTTAACGATGGAATCAGTTAAATGAAGATGAAATCAGTTAACGATGAAATCAGTTAACGATGAAATCAGTTAAATGAAGATGAAATCAGTTAACGATGAAATCAGTTAAATGACGATGAAATCAGTTAACGATGAAATCAGTTAAAGATGAAATCAGTTAAAGATGAAATCAGTTAAATGAAGATGAAATCAGTTAACGATGAAATCAGTTAACGATGAAATCAGTTACATGAAGATGAAATCAGTTACATGAAGATGAAATCAGTTAACGATGAAATCAGTTAAATGAAGATGAAATCAGTTAACGATGAAATCAGTTAAATGAAGATGAAATCAGTTAACGATGAAATCAGTTAAATGAAGATGAAATCAGTTAACGATGAAATCAGTTAACGATGAAATCAGTTAACGATGAAATCAGTTAAATGAAGATGAAATCAGTTAACGATGAAATCAGTTAAAGATGAAATCAGTTAACGATGGAATCAGTTAAATGAAGATGAAATCAGTTAACGATGAAATCAGTTAAAGATGAAATCAGTTAACGATGAAATCAGTTAACGATGAAATCAGTTAAATGAAGATGAAATCAGTTAACGATGAAATCAGTTAAAGATGAAATCAGTTAACGATGAAATCAGTTAAAGATGAAATCAGTTAACGATGGAATCAGTTAAATGAAGATGAAATCAGTTAACGATGAAATCAGTTAACGATGAAATCAGTTAACGATGGAATCAGTTAAATGAAGATGAAATCAGTTAACGATGAAATCAGTTAAATGAAGATGAAATCAGTTAACGATGAAATCAGTTAACGATGAAATCAGTTAAATGAAGATGGAATCAGTTAAATGAAGATGAAATCAGTTAACGATGAAATCAGTTAACGATGAAATCAGTTAACGATGAAATCAGTTAAATGAAGATGAAATCAGTTAACGATGAAATCAGTTAAAGATGAAATCAGTTAACGATGAAATCAGTTAAATGAAGATGAAATCAGTTAAATGAAGATGAAATCAGTTAACGATGAAATCAGTTAACGATGAAATCAGTTAAAGATGAAATCAGTTAACGATGAAATCAGTTAAATGAAGAATGAAAATGAAATCAGTTAAATGAAGATGAAATCAGTTAACGATGAAATCAGTTAAAGATGAAATCAGTTAACGATGAAATCAGTTAAATGAAGATGAAATCAGTTAACGATGAAATCAGTTAACGATGAAATCAGTTAAATGAAGATGAAATCAGTTAACGATGAAATCAGTTAAAGATGAAATCAGTTAACGATGGAATCAGTTAAATGAAGATGAAATCAGTTAACGATGAAATCAGTTAACGATGAAATCAGTTAAAGATGAAATCAGTTAACGATGAAATCAGTTAACGATGAAATCAGTTAACGATGGAATCAGTTAAATGAAGATGAAATCAGTTAACGATGAAATCAGTTAACGATGGAATCAGTTAAATGAAGATGAAATCAGTTAACGATGAAATCAGTTAACGATGGAATCAGTTAACGATGGAATCAGTTAAATGAAGATGAAATCAGTTAACGATGAAATCAGTTAACGATGAAATCAGTTAAATGAAGATGAAATCAGTTAACGATGAAATCAGTTAAAGATGAAATCAGTTAACGATGAAATCAGTTAACGATGAAATCAGTTAAATGAAGATGAAATCAGTTAAAGATGAAATCAGTTACAGATGAAATCAGTTACATGAAGATGAAATCAGTTAACGATGAAATCATTTAAAGATGAAATCAGTTAACGATGAAATCAGTTAACGATGAAATCAGTTAAATGAAGATGGAATCAGTTAAATGAAGATGAAATCAGTTAACGATGAAAATGAAATCAGTTAACGATGAAATCAGTTAAAGATTAAATCAGTTAACGATGAAATCAGTTAACGATGAAATCAGTTAAATGAAGATGAAATCAGTTAAATGAAGATGAAATCAGTTAACGATGAAATCAGTTAAATGAAGATGAAATCAGTTAACGATGAAATCAGTTAAAGATGAAATCAGTTAACGATGAAATCAGTTAAATGAAGAATGAAAATGAAATCAGTTAAATGAAGATGAAATCAGTTAACGATGAAATCAGTTAAAGATGAAATCAGTTAACGATGAAATCAGTTAACGAAGAAATCAGTTAAATGAAGATGAAATCAGTTAACGATGAAATCAGTTAAAGATGAAATCAGTTAACGATGGAATCAGTTAAATGAAGATGAAATCAGTTAACGATGAAATCAGTTAACGATGAAATCAGTTAAATGAAGAATGAAATCAGTTAACGATGAAATCAGTTAAACATGAAATCAGTTAACGATGAAATCAGTTAAATGAAGAATGAAAATGAAATCAGTTAAATGAAGATGAAATCAGTTAAATGAAGATGAAATCAGTTAACGATGAAATCAGTTAACGATGAAATCAGTTAAATGAAGATGAAATCAGTTAACGATGAAATCAGTTAACGATGAAATCAGTTAACGATGAAATCAGTTAAATGAAGATGAAATCAGTTAACGATGAAATCAGTTAACGATGAAATCAGTTAACGATGAAATCAGTTAAATGAAGATGAAATCAGTTAAATGAAGTTGAAATCAGTTAACGATGAAATCAGTTAAATGAAGATGAAATCAGTTAACGATGAAATCAGTTAAAGATGAAATCAGTTAACGATGAAATCAGTTAAATGAAGAATGAAAATGAAATCAGTTAAATGAAGATGAAATCAGTTAACGATGAAATCAGTTAAAGATGAAATCAGTTAACGATGAAATCAGTTAAATGAAGATGAAATCAGTTAACGATGAAATCAGTTAACGATGAAATCAGTTAAATGAAGATGAAATCAGTTAACGATGAAATCAGTTAAAGATGAAATCAGTTAACGATGGAATCAGTTAAATGAAGATGAAATCAGTTAACGATGAAATCAGTTAATGATGAAATCAGTTAAATGAAGATGAAATCAGTTAACGATGAAATCAGTTAAAGATGAAATCAGTTAACGATGAAATCAGTTAACGATGAAATCAGTTAACGATGGAATCAGTTAAATGAAGATGAAATCAGTTAACGATGAAATCAGTTAACGATGAAATCAGTTAAATGAAGATGAAATCAGTTAACGATGAAATCAGTTAACGATGGAATCAGTTAACGATGGAATCAGTTAAATGAAGATGAAATCAGTTAACGATGAAATCAGTTAACGATGAAATCAGTTAAATGAAGATGAAAACAGTTAACGATGAAATCAGTTAAAGATGAAATCAGTTAACGATGAAATCAGTTAAATGAAGATGAAATCAGTTAAATGAAGATGAAATCAGTTAAAGATGAAATCAGTTACAGATGAAATCAGTTACATGAAGATGAAATCAGTTAACGATGAAATCATTTAAAGATGAAATCAGTTAACGATGAAATCAGTTAACGATGAAATCAGTTAAATGAAGATGGAATCAGTTAAATGAAGATGAAATCAGTTAACGATGAAATCAGTTAACGATGAAATCAGTTAAATGAAGATGAAATCAGTTAACGATGAAATCAGTTAAATGAAGATGAAATCAGTTAACGATGAAATCAGTTAAAGATGAAATCAGTTAACGATGAAATCAGTTAAATGAAGAATGAAAATGAAATCAGTTAAATGAAGATGAAATCAGTTAACGATGAAATCAGTTAAAGATGAAATCAGTTAACGATGAAATCAGTTAACGATGAAATCAGTTAAATGAAGATGAAATCAGTTAACGATGAAATCAGTTAAATGAAGATGAAATCAGTTAACGATGAAATCAGTTAACGATGAAATCAGTTAACGATGAAATCAGTTAAATGAAGATGAAATCAGTTAACGATGAAATCAGTTAAAGATGAAATCAGTTAACGATGGAATCAGTTAAATGAAGATGAAATCAGTTAACGATGAAATCAGTTAAAGATGAAATCAGTTAACGATGAAATCAGTTAACGATGAAATCAGTTAAATGAAGATGAAATCAGTTAACGATGAAATCAGTTAAAGATGAAATCAGTTAACGATGGAATCAGTTAAATGAAGATGAAATCAGTTAACGGTGAAATCAGTTAACGATGGAATCAGTTAACGATGAAATCAGTTAACGATGAAATCAGTTAACGATGGAATCAGTTAAATGAAGATGAAATCAGTTAACGATGAGATCAGTAAACGATGAAATTAGTTAACGATGAAATCAGTTAAATGAAGATGAAATCAGTTAACGATGAAATCAGTTAAAGATGAAATCAGTTAACGATGGAATCAGTTAAATGAAGATGAAATCAGTTAACGATGAAATCAGTTAAAGATGAAATCAGTTAACGATGAAATCAGTTAAAGATGAAATCAGTTAACGATGGAATCAGTTAAATGAAGATGAAATCAGTTAACGATGAAATCAGTTAACGATGAAATCAGTTAACGATGAAATCAGTTAAATGAAGATGAAATCAGTTAACGATGAAATCAGTTAACGATGAAATCAGTTAACGATGAAATCAGTTAAATGAAGATGGAATCAGTTAAATGAAGATGAAATCAGTTAACGATGAAATCAGTTAACGATGAAATCAGTTAACGATGAAATCAGTTAAATGAAGATGAAATCAGTTAACGATGAAATCAGTTAAAGATGAAATCAGTTAACGATGAAATCAGTTAAATGAAGATGAAATCAGTTAAATGAAGATGAAATCAGTTAACGATGAAATCAGTTAACGATGAAATCAGTTAAAGATGAAATCAGTTAACGATGAAATCAGTTAAATGAAGAATGAAAATGAAATCAGTTAAATGAAGATGAAATCAGTTAACGATGAAATCAGTTAAAGATGAAATCAGTTAACGATGAAATCAGTTAAATGAAGATGAAATCAGTTAACGATGAAATCAGTTAACGATGAAATCAGTTAAATGAAGATGAAATCAGTTAACGATGAAATCAGTTAAAGATGAAATCAGTTAACGATGGAATCAGTTAAATGAAGATGAAATCAGTTAACGATGAAATCAGTTAACGATGAAATCAGTTAACGATGAAATCAGTTAACGATGGAATCAGTTAAATGAAGATGAAATCAGTTAACGATGAAATCAGTTAACGATGGAATCAGTTAAATGAAGATGAAATCAGTTAACGATGAAATCAGTTAACGATGGAATCAGTTAACGATGGAATCAGTTAAATGAAGATGAAATCAGTTAACGATGAAATCAGTTAACGATGAAATCAGTTAAATGAAGATGAAATCAGTTAACGATGAAATCAGTTAAAGATGAAATCAGTTAACGATGAAATCAGTTAACGATGAAATCAGTTAAATGAAGATGAAATCAGTTAAAGATGAAATCAGTTACAGATGAAATCAGTTACATGAAGATGAAATCAGTTAACGATGAAATCATTTAAAGATGAAATCAGTTAACGATGAAATCAGTTAACGATGAAATCAGTTAAATGAAGATGGAATCAGTTAAATGAAGATGAAATCAGTTAACGATGAAAATGAAATCAGTTAACGATGAAATCAGTTAAAGATTAAATCAGTTAACGATGAAATCAGTTAACGATGAAATCAGTTAAATGAAGATGAAATCAGTTAAATGAAGATGAAATCAGTTAACGATGAAATCAGTTAAATGAAGATGAAATCAGTTAACGATGAAATCAGTTAAAGATGAAATCAGTTAACGATGAAATCAGTTAAATGAAGAATGAAAATGAAATCAGTTAAATGAAGATGAAATCAGTTAACGATGAAATCAGTTAAAGATGAAATCAGTTAACGATGAAATCAGTTAACGATGAAATCAGTTAAATGAAGATGAAATCAGTTAACGATGAAATCAGTTAAAGATGAAATCAGTTAACGATGGAATCAGTTAAATGAAGATGAAATCAGTTAACGATGAAATCAGTTAACGATGAAATCAGTTAAATGAAGAATGAAATCAGTTAACGATGAAATCAGTTAAACATGAAATCAGTTAACGATGAAATCAGTTAAATGAAGAATGAAAATGAAATCAGTTAAATGAAGATGAAATCAGTTAAATGAAGATGAAATCAGTTAACGATGAAATCAGTTAACGATGAAATCAGTTAAATGAAGATGAAATCAGTTAACGATGAAATCAGTTAACGATGAAATCAGTTAACGATGAAATCAGTTAAATGAAGATGAAATCAGTTAACGATGAAATCAGTTAACGATGAAATCAGTTAACGATGAAATCAGTTAAATGAAGATGAAATCAGTTAAATGAAGTTGAAATCAGTTAACGATGAAATCAGTTAAATGAAGATGAAATCAGTTAACGATGAAATCAGTTAAAGATGAAATCAGTTAACGATGAAATCAGTTAAATGAAGAATGAAAATGAAATCAGTTAAATGAAGATGAAATCAGTTAACGATGAAATCAGTTAAAGATGAAATCAGTTAACGATGAAATCAGTTAAATGAAGATGAAATCAGTTAACGATGAAATCAGTTAACGATGAAATCAGTTAAATGAAGATGAAATCAGTTAACGATGAAATCAGTTAAAGATGAAATCAGTTAACGATGGAATCAGTTAAATGAAGATGAAATCAGTTAACGATGAAATCAGTTAATGATGAAATCAGTTAAATGAAGATGAAATCAGTTAACGATGAAATCAGTTAAAGATGAAATCAGTTAACGATGAAATCAGTTAACGATGAAATCAGTTAACGATGGAATCAGTTAAATGAAGATGAAATCAGTTAACGATGAAATCAGTTAACGATGAAATCAGTTAAATGAAGATGAAATCAGTTAACGATGAAATCAGTTAACGATGGAATCAGTTAACGATGGAATCAGTTAAATGAAGATGAAATCAGTTAACGATGAAATCAGTTAACGATGAAATCAGTTAAATGAAGATGAAAACAGTTAACGATGAAATCAGTTAAAGATGAAATCAGTTAACGATGAAATCAGTTAAATGAAGATGAAATCAGTTAAATGAAGATGAAATCAGTTAAAGATGAAATCAGTTACAGATGAAATCAGTTACATGAAGATGAAATCAGTTAACGATGAAATCATTTAAAGATGAAATCAGTTAACGATGAAATCAGTTAACGATGAAATCAGTTAAATGAAGATGGAATCAGTTAAATGAAGATGAAATCAGTTAACGATGAAATCAGTTAACGATGAAATCAGTTAAATGAAGATGAAATCAGTTAACGATGAAATCAGTTAAATGAAGATGAAATCAGTTAACGATGAAATCAGTTAAAGATGAAATCAGTTAACGATGAAATCAGTTAAATGAAGAATGAAAATGAAATCAGTTAAATGAAGATGAAATCAGTTAACGATGAAATCAGTTAAAGATGAAATCAGTTAACGATGAAATCAGTTAACGATGAAATCAGTTAAATGAAGATGAAATCAGTTAACGATGAAATCAGTTAAATGAAGATGAAATCAGTTAACGATGAAATCAGTTAACGATGAAATCAGTTAACGATGAAATCAGTTAAATGAAGATGAAATCAGTTAACGATGAAATCAGTTAAAGATGAAATCAGTTAACGATGGAATCAGTTAAATGAAGATGAAATCAGTTAACGATGAAATCAGTTAAAGATGAAATCAGTTAACGATGAAATCAGTTAACGATGAAATCAGTTAAATGAAGATGAAATCAGTTAACGATGAAATCAGTTAAAGATGAAATCAGTTAACGATGGAATCAGTTAAATGAAGATGAAATCAGTTAACGGTGAAATCAGTTAACGATGGAATCAGTTAACGATGAAATCAGTTAACGATGAAATCAGTTAACGATGGAATCAGTTAAATGAAGATGAAATCAGTTAACGATGAGATCAGTAAACGATGAAATTAGTTAACGATGAAATCAGTTAAATGAAGATGAAATCAGTTAACGATGAAATCAGTTAAAGATGAAATCAGTTAACGATGGAATCAGTTAAATGAAGATGAAATCAGTTAACGATGAAATCAGTTAAAGATGAAATCAGTTAACGATGAAATCAGTTAAAGATGAAATCAGTTAACGATGGAATCAGTTAAATGAAGATGAAATCAGTTAACGATGAAATCAGTTAACGATGAAATCAGTTAACGATGGAATCAGTTAAATGAAGATGAAATCAGTTAACGATGAAATCAGTTAAATGAAGATGAAATCAGTTAACGATGAAATCAGTTAACGATGAAATCAGTTAAATGAAGATGGAATCAGTTAAATGAAGATGAAATCAGTTAACGATGAAATCAGTTAACGATGAAATCAGTTAACGATGAAATCAGTTAAATGAAGATGAAATCAGTTAACGATGAAATCAGTTAAAGATGAAATCAGTTAACGATGAAATCAGTTAAATGAAGATGAAATCAGTTAAATGAAGATGAAATCAGTTAACGATGAAATCAGTTAACGATGAAATCAGTTAAAGATGAAATCAGTTAACGATGAAATCAGTTAAATGAAGAATGAAAATGAAATCAGTTAAATGAAGATGAAATCAGTTAACGATGAAATCAGTTAAAGATGAAATCAGTTAACGATGAAATCAGTTAAATGAAGATGAAATCAGTTAACGATGAAATCAGTTAACGATGAAATCAGTTAAATGAAGATGAAATCAGTTAACGATGAAATCAGTTAAAGATGAAATCAGTTAACGATGGAATCAGTTAAATGAAGATGAAATCAGTTAACGATGAAATCAGTTAACGATGAAATCAGTTAACGATGAAATCAGTTAACGATGGAATCAGTTAAATGAAGATGAAATCAGTTAACGATGAAATCAGTTAACGATGGAATCAGTTAAATGAAGATGAAATCAGTTAACGATGAAATCAGTTAACGATGGAATCAGTTAACGATGGAATCAGTTAAATGAAGATGAAATCAGTTAACGATGAAATCAGTTAACGATGAAATCAGTTAAATGAAGATGAAATCAGTTAACGATGAAATCAGTTAAAGATGAAATCAGTTAACGATGAAATCAGTTAACGATGAAATCAGTTAAATGAAGATGAAATCAGTTAAAGATGAAATCAGTTACAGATGAAATCAGTTACATGAAGATGAAATCAGTTAACGATGAAATCATTTAAAGATGAAATCAGTTAACGATGAAATCAGTTAACGATGAAATCAGTTAAATGAAGATGGAATCAGTTAAATGAAGATGAAATCAGTTAACGATGAAAATGAAATCAGTTAACGATGAAATCAGTTAAAGATTAAATCAGTTAACGATGAAATCAGTTAACGATGAAATCAGTTAAATGAAGATGAAATCAGTTAAATGAAGATGAAATCAGTTAACGATGAAATCAGTTAAATGAAGATGAAATCAGTTAACGATGAAATCAGTTAAAGATGAAATCAGTTAACGATGAAATCAGTTAAATGAAGAATGAAAATGAAATCAGTTAAATGAAGATGAAATCAGTTAACGATGAAATCAGTTAAAGATGAAATCAGTTAACGATGAAATCAGTTAACGATGAAATCAGTTAAATGAAGATGAAATCAGTTAACGATGAAATCAGTTAAAGATGAAATCAGTTAACGATGGAATCAGTTAAATGAAGATGAAATCAGTTAACGATGAAATCAGTTAACGATGAAATCAGTTAAATGAAGAATGAAATCAGTTAACGATGAAATCAGTTAAACATGAAATCAGTTAACGATGAAATCAGTTAAATGAAGAATGAAAATGAAATCAGTTAAATGAAGATGAAATCAGTTAAATGAAGATGAAATCAGTTAACGATGAAATCAGTTAACGATGAAATCAGTTAAATGAAGATGAAATCAGTTAACGATGAAATCAGTTAACGATGAAATCAGTTAACGATGAAATCAGTTAAATGAAGATGAAATCAGTTAACGATGAAATCAGTTAACGATGAAATCAGTTAACGATGAAATCAGTTAACGATGAAATCAGTTAAATGAAGATGAAATCAGTTAAATGAAGTTGAAATCAGTTAACGATGAAATCAGTTAAATGAAGATGAAATCAGTTAACGATGAAATCAGTTAAAGATGAAATCAGTTAACGATGAAATCAGTTAAATGAAGAATGAAAATGAAATCAGTTAAATGAAGATGAAATCAGTTAACGATGAAATCAGTTAAAGATGAAATCAGTTAACGATGAAATCAGTTAAATGAAGATGAAATCAGTTAACGATGAAATCAGTTAACGATGAAATCAGTTAAATGAAGATGAAATCAGTTAACGATGAAATCAGTTAAAGATGAAATCAGTTAACGATGGAATCAGTTAAATGAAGATGAAATCAGTTAACGATGAAATCAGTTAATGATGAAATCAGTTAAATGAAGATGAAATCAGTTAACGATGAAATCAGTTAAAGATGAAATCAGTTAACGATGAAATCAGTTAACGATGAAATCAGTTAACGATGGAATCAGTTAAATGAAGATGAAATCAGTTAACGATGAAATCAGTTAACGATGAAATCAGTTAAATGAAGATGAAATCAGTTAACGATGAAATCAGTTAACGATGGAATCAGTTAACGATGGAATCAGTTAAATGAAGATGAAATCAGTTAACGATGAAATCAGTTAACGATGAAATCAGTTAAATGAAGATGAAAACAGTTAACGATGAAATCAGTTAAAGATGAAATCAGTTAACGATGAAATCAGTTAAATGAAGATGAAATCAGTTAAATGAAGATGAAATCAGTTAAAGATGAAATCAGTTACAGATGAAATCAGTTACATGAAGATGAAATCAGTTAACGATGAAATCATTTAAAGATGAAATCAGTTAACGATGAAATCAGTTAACGATGAAATCAGTTAAATGAAGATGGAATCAGTTAAATGAAGATGAAATCAGTTAACGATGAAATCAGTTAACGATGAAATCAGTTAAATGAAGATGAAATCAGTTAACGATGAAATCAGTTAAATGAAGATGAAATCAGTTAACGATGAAATCAGTTAAAGATGAAATCAGTTAACGATGAAATCAGTTAAATGAAGAATGAAAATGAAATCAGTTAAATGAAGATGAAATCAGTTAACGATGAAATCAGTTAAAGATTAAATCAGTTAACGATGAAATCAGTTAACGATGAAATCAGTTAAATGAAGATGAAATCAGTTAACGATGAAATCAGTTAAAGATGAAATCAGTTAACGATGGAATCAGTTAAATGAAGATGAAATCAGTTAACGATGAAATCAGTTAACGATGAAATCAGTTAACGATGAAATCAGTTACAGATGAAATCAGTTACATGAAGATTAAATCAGTTAACGATGAAATCATTTAAAGATGAAATCAGTTAACGATGAAATCAGTTACAGATGAAATCAGTTACATGAAGATTAAATCAGTTAACGATGAAATCAGTTAACGATGAAATCAGTTAAAGATGAAATCAGTTAACGATGAAATCAGTTAACGATGAAATCAGTTAAATGAAGATGAAATCAGTTAACGATGAAATCAGTTAAAGATGAAATCAGTTAACGATGGAATCAGTTAAATGAAGATGAAATCAGTTAACGATGAAATCAGTTAACGATGAAATCAGTTAACGATGAAATCAGTTACATGAAGATTAAATCAGTTAACGATGAAATCATTTAAAGATGAAATCAGTTAACGATGAAATCAGTTAACGATGAAATCAGTTAAATGAAGATGAAATCAGTTAACGATGAAATCAGTTAAAGATGAAATCAGTTAACGATGGAATCAGTTAAATGAAGATGAAATCAGTTAACGATGAAATCAGTTAACGATGAAATCAGTTAAATGAAGATGAAAACAGTTAACGATGAAATCAGTTAAAGATGAAATCAGTTAACGATGAAATCAGTTAAATGAAGATGAAATCAGTTAAATGAAGATGAAATCAGTTAAAGATGAAATCAGTTACAGATGAAATCAGTTACATGAAGATGAAATCAGTTAACGATGAAATCATTTAAAGATGAAATCAGTTAACGATGAAATCAGTTAACGATGAAATCAGTTAACGATGAAATCAGTTAACGATGAAATCAGTTAAATGAAGATGGAATCAGTTAAATGAAGATGAAATCAGTTAACGATGAAATCAGTTAACGATGAAATCAGTTAAATGAAGATGAAATCAGTTAACGATGAAATCAGTTAAATGAAGATGAAATCAGTTAACGATGAAATCAGTTAAAGATGAAATCAGTTAACGATGAAATCAGTTAAATGAAGAATGAAAATGAAATCAGTTAAATGAAGATGAAATCAGTTAACGATGAAATCAGTTAAAGATTAAATCAGTTAACGATGAAATCAGTTAACGATGAAATCAGTTAAATGAAGATGAAATCAGTTAACGATGAAATCAGTTAAAGATGAAATCAGTTAACGATGGAATCAGTTAAATGAAGATGAAATCAGTTAACGATGAAATCAGTTAACGATGAAATCAGTTAACGATGAAATCAGTTACAGATGAAATCAGTTACATGAAGATTAAATCAGTTAACGATGAAATCATTTAAAGATGAAATCAGTTAACGATGAAATCAGTTAACGATGAAATCAGTTAAATGAAGATGAAATCAGTTAACGATGAAATCAGTTAAAGATGAAATCAGTTAACGATGAAATCAGTTAACGATGGAATCAGTTAAATGAAGATGAAATCAGTTAACGATGAAATCAGTTAACGATGAAATCAGTTAAATGAAGATGAAATCAGTTAACGATGAAATCAGTTAACGATGAAATCAGTTAACGATGGAATCAGTTAAATGAAGATGAAATCAGTTAACGATGAAATCAGTTAACGATGAAATCAGTTAAATGAAGATGAAATCAGTTAACGATGAAATCAGTTAAAGATGAAATCAGTTAACGATGAAATCAGTTAACGATGAAATCAGTTAACGATGAAATCAGTTAAATGAAGATGAAATCAGTTAACGATGAAATCAGTTAAATGAAGATGAAATCAGTTAAATGAAGATGAAATCAGTTAACGATGAAATCAGTTAAATGAAGATGAAATCAGTTAACGATGAAATCAGTTAAAGATGAAATCAGTTAACGATGAAATCAGTTAAATGAAGAATGAAAATGAAATCAGTTAAATGAAGATGAAATCAGTTAACGATGAAATCAGTTAACGATGAAATCAGTTAAATGAAGATGAAATCAGTTAACGATGAAATCAGTTAAAGATGAAATCAGTTAACGATGAAATCAGTTAACGATGGAATCAGTTAAATGAAGATGAAATCAGTTAACGATGAAATCAGTTAAAGATGAAATCAGTTAACGATGAAATCAGTTAACGATGAAATCAGTTAAATGAAGATGAAATCAGTTAAATGAAGATGAAATCAGTTAAAGATGAAATCAGTTACAGATGGAATCAGTTACATGAAGATGAAATCAGTTAACGATGAAATCAGTTAAAGATGAAATCAGTTAACGATGAAATCAGTTAAATGAAGAATGAAATCAGTTAACGATGAAATCAGTTAAAGATGAAATCAGTTAACGATGAAATCAGTTAAATGAAGATGAAATCAGTTAACGATGAAATCAGTTAAAGATGAAATCAGTTAACGATGGAATCAGTTAAATGAAGATGAAATCAGTTAACGATGAAATCAGTTAACGATGAAATCAGTTAACGATGAAATCAGTTAACGATGAAATCAGTTAAATGAAGAATGAAATCAGTTAACGATGAAATCAGTTAAACATGAAATCAGTTAACGATGAAATCAGTTAAATGAAGAATGAAAATGAAATCAGTTAAATGAAGATGAAATCAGTTAACGATGAAATCAGTTAAAGATGAAATCAGTTAACGATGAAATCAGTTAACGATGGAATCAGTTAAATGAAGATGAAATCAGTTAACGATGAAATCAGTTAACGATGAAATCAGTTAACGATGAAATCAGTTAAATGAAGATGAAATCAGTTAACGATGAAATCAGTTAACGATGAAATCAGTTAAATGAAGATGAAATCAGTTAACGATGAAATCAGTTAAATGAAGATGAAATCAGTTAAATGAAGATGAAATCAGTTAACGATGAAATCAGTTAACGATGAAATCAGTTTCAGATGAAATCAGTTAAATGAAGATGAAATCAGTTAACGATGAAATCAGTTAACGATGAAATCAGTTAACGATGAAATCAGTTAAATGAAGATGAAATCAGTTAACGATGAAATCAGTTAAAGATGAAATCAGTTAAATGAAGAATGAAAATGAAATCAGTTAAATGAAGATGAAATCAGTTAACGATGAAATCAGTTAAAGATGAAATCAGTTAACGATGAAATCAGTTAACGATGAAATCAGTTAAATGAAGATGAAATCAGTTAACGATGAAATCAGTTAATGATGAAATCAGTTAAATGAAGAATGAAAATGAAATCAGTTAAATGAAGATGAAATCAGTTAACGATGAAATCAGTTAAATGAAGATGAAATCAGTTAATGATGAAATCAGTTAACGATGAAATCAGTTAAATGAAAATGAAATCAGTTAACGATGAAATCAGTTAACGATGAAATCAGTTAAATGAAGAATGAAAATGAAATCAGTTAAATGAAGATGAAATCAGTTAACGATGAAATCAGTTAACGATGAAATCAGTTAACGATGAAATCAGTTAAATGAAGATGAAATCAGTTAACGATGAAATCAGTTAAATGAAGATGAAATCAGTTAAATGAAGATGAAATCAGTTAACGATGAAATCAGTTAACGATGAAATCAGTTTCAGATGAAATCAGTTAAATGAAGATGAAATCAGTTAACGATGAAATCAGTTAACGATGAAATCAGTTAAATGAAGATGAAATCAGTTAACGATGAAATCAGTTAAAGATGAAATCAGTTAAATGAAGAATGAAAATGAAATCAGTTAACGATGAAATCAGTTAACGATGAAATCAGTTAAAGATGAAATCAGTTAACGATGAAATCAGTTAACGATGAAATCAGTTAAATGAAGATGAAATCAGTTAACGATGAAATCAGTTAATGATGAAATCAGTTAAATGAAGAATGAAAATGAAATCAGTTAAATGAAGATGAAATCAGTTAACGATGAAATCAGTTAAATGAAGATGAAATCAGTTAATGATGAAATCAGTTAAAGATGAAATCAGTTAACGATGAAATCAGTTAAATGAAGATGAAATCAGTTAACGATGAAATCAGTTAAAGATGAAATCAGTTAAATGAAGATGAAATCAGTTAAATGAAGATGAAATCAGTTACAGATGAAATCAGTTACATGAAGATTAAATCAGTTAAAGATGAAATCAGTTAAATGAAGATGAAATCAGTTAAAGATGAAATCAGTTAAATGAAGAATGAAAATGAAATCAGTTAAATGAAGATGAAATCAGTTAAAGATGAAATCAGTTAAATGAAGATGAAATCAGTTAACGATGAAATCAGTTAAATGAAGATGAAATCAGTTAAATGAAGATGAAATCAGTTAACGATGAAATCAGTTAAAGATGAAATCAGTTACAGATGAAATCAGTTACATGAAGATTAAATCAGTTAACGATGAAATCAGTTAAAGATGAAATCAGTTAACGATGAAATCAGTTAAATGAAGATGAAATCAGTTAAATGAAGATGAAATCAGTTAAAGATGAAATCAGTTACAGATGAAATCAGTTACATGAAGATTAAATCAGTTAACGATGAAATCAGTTAAAGATGAAATCAGTTAACGATGAAATCAGTCAAATGAAGAATGAAAATGAAATCAGTTAAATGAAGATGAAATCAGTTAACGATGAAATCAGTTAAAGATGAAATCAGTTAAATGAAGATGAAATCAGTTAACGATGAAATCAGTTAAATGAAGATGAAATCAGTTAACGATGAAATCAGTTAAAGATGAAATCAGTTAAATGAAGATGAAATCAGTTAAATGAAGATGAAATCAGTTAACGATGAAATCAGTTAAAGATGAAATCAGTTAAATGAAGATGAAATCAGTTAACGATGAAATCAGTTAAATGAAGATGAAATCAGTTAAAGATGAAATCAGTTACAGATGAAATCAGTTACAGATGAAATCAGTTACATGAAGATGAAATCAGTTACAGATGAAATCAGTTATATGAAGATTAAATCAGTTAAAGATTAAATCAGTTAAATGAAGATGAAATCAGTTAAAGATGAAATCAGTTAAATGAAGAATGAAAATGAAATCAGTTAAATGAAGATGAAATCAGTTAAATGAAGATGAAATCAGTTAAAGATGAAATCAGTTACAGATGAAATCAGTTACATGAAGATGAAATCAGTTAACGATGAAATCAGTTAAAGATGAAATCAGTTAACGATGAAATCAGTTAAATGAAGAATGAAATCAGTTAACGATGAAATCAGTTAAAGATGAAATCAGTTAACGATGAAATCAGTTAACGATGAAATCAGTTAAATGAAGATGAAATCAGTTAACGATGAAATCAGTTAAAGATGAAATCAGTTAACGATGGAATCAGTTAAATGAAGATGAAATCAGTTAACGATGAAATCAGTTAACGATGAAATCAGTTAACGATGAAATCAGTTAAATGAAGAATGAAATCAGTTAACGATGAAATCAGTTAAACATGAAATCAGTTAACGATGAAATCAGTTAAATGAAGAATGAAAATGAAATCAGTTAAATGAAGATGAAATCAGTTAACGATGAAATCAGTTAAAGATGAAATCAGTTAACGATGAAATCAGTTAACGATGGAATCAGTTAAATGAAGATGAAATCAGTTAACGATGAAATCAGTTAACGATGAAATCAGTTAACGATGAAATCAG
This sequence comes from Semicossyphus pulcher, assembly GCF_022749685.1. Taxonomy (NCBI): domain Eukaryota; kingdom Metazoa; phylum Chordata; class Actinopteri; order Labriformes; family Labridae; genus Semicossyphus; species Semicossyphus pulcher. Next base: position 308,542 of record NW_027211709.1, on the reverse strand, counting down.
TTAAATGAAGATGAAATCAGTTAACGATGAAATCAGTTAAATGAAGATGAAATCAGTTAACGATGAAATCAGTTAACGATGAAATCAGTTAAATGAAGATGAAATCAGTTAACGATGAAATCAGTTAAATGAAGATGAAATCAGTTAAATGAAGATGAAATCAGTTAACGATGAAATCAGTTTCAGATGAAATCAGTTAAATGAAGATGAAATCAGTTAACGATGAAATCAGTTAACGATGAAATCAGTTAACGATGAAATCAGTTAAATGAAGATGAAATCAGTTAACGATGAAATCAGTTAAAGATGAAATCAGTTAAATGAAGAATGAAAATGAAATCAGTTAAATGAAGATGAAATCAGTTAACGATGAAATCAGTTAAAGATGAAATCAGTTAACGATGAAATCAGTTAACGATGAAATCAGTTAAATGAAGATGAAATCAGTTAACGATGAAATCAGTTAATGATGAAATCAGTTAAATGAAGAATGAAAATGAAATCAGTTAAATGAAGATGAAATCAGTTAACGATGAAATCAGTTAAATGAAGATGAAATCAGTTAATGATGAAATCAGTTAACGATGAAATCAGTTAAATGAAAATGAAATCAGTTAACGATGAAATCAGTTAACGATGAAATCAGTTAAATGAAGAATGAAAATGAAATCAGTTAAATGAAGATGAAATCAGTTAACGATGAAATCAGTTAACGATGAAATCAGTTAACGATGAAATCAGTTAAATGAAGATGAAATCAGTTAACGATGAAATCAGTTAAATGAAGATGAAATCAGTTAAATGAAGATGAAATCAGTTAACGATGAAATCAGTTAACGATGAAATCAGTTTCAGATGAAATCAGTTAAATGAAGATGAAATCAGTTAACGATGAAATCAGTTAACGATGAAATCAGTTAAATGAAGATGAAATCAGTTAACGATGAAATCAGTTAAAGATGAAATCAGTTAAATGAAGAATGAAAATGAAATCAGTTAAATGAAGATGAAATCAGTTAACGATGAAATCAGTTAAAGATGAAATCAGTTAACGATGAAATCAGTTAACGATGAAATCAGTTAAATGAAGATGAAATCAGTTAACGATGAAATCAGTTAATGATGAAATCAGTTAAATGAAGAATGAAAATGAAATCAGTTAAATGAAGATGAAATCAGTTAACGATGAAATCAGTTAAATGAAGATGAAATCAGTTAATGATGAAATCAGTTAAAGATGAAATCAGTTAACGATGAAATCAGTTAAATGAAGATGAAATCAGTTAACGATGAAATCAGTTAAAGATGAAATCAGTTAAATGAAGATGAAATCAGTTAAATGAAGATGAAATCAGTTACAGATGAAATCAGTTACATGAAGATTAAATCAGTTAAAGATGAAATCAGTTAAATGAAGATGAAATCAGTTAAAGATGAAATCAGTTAAATGAAGAATGAAAATGAAATCAGTTAAATGAAGATGAAATCAGTTAAAGATGAAATCAGTTAAATGAAGATGAAATCAGTTAACGATGAAATCAGTTAAATGAAGATGAAATCAGTTAAATGAAGATGAAATCAGTTAACGATGAAATCAGTTAAAGATGAAATCAGTTACAGATGAAATCAGTTACATGAAGATTAAATCAGTTAACGATGAAATCAGTTAAAGATGAAATCAGTTAACGATGAAATCAGTTAAATGAAGATGAAATCAGTTAAATGAAGATGAAATCAGTTAAAGATGAAATCAGTTACAGATGAAATCAGTTACATGAAGATTAAATCAGTTAACGATGAAATCAGTTAAAGATGAAATCAGTTAACGATGAAATCAGTCAAATGAAGAATGAAAATGAAATCAGTTAAATGAAGATGAAATCAGTTAACGATGAAATCAGTTAAAGATGAAATCAGTTAAATGAAGATGAAATCAGTTAACGATGAAATCAGTTAAATGAAGATGAAATCAGTTAACGATGAAATCAGTTAAAGATGAAATCAGTTAAATGAAGATGAAATCAGTTAACGATGAAATCAGTTAAAGATGAAATCAGTTAAATGAAGATGAAATCAGTTAACGATGAAATCAGTTAAATGAAGATGAAATCAGTTAAAGATGAAATCAGTTACAGATGAAATCAGTTACAGATGAAATCAGTTACATGAAGATGAAATCAGTTACAGATGAAATCAGTTATATGAAGATTAAATCAGTTAAAGATTAAATCAGTTAAATGAAGATGAAATCAGTTAAAGATGAAATCAGTTAAATGAAGAATGAAAATGAAATCAGTTAAATGAAGATGAAATCAGTTAACGATGAAATCAGTTAAGTGAAGATGAAATCAGTTAACGATGAAATCAGTTAAATGAAGATGAAATCAGTTAAAGATGAAATCAGTTAAATGAAGAATGAAATCAGTTAACGATGAAATCAGTTAAAGATGAAATCAGTTAAATGAAGATGAAATCAGTTAACGATGAAATCAGTTAAAGATGAAATCAGTTAAATGAAGATGAAATCAGTTAACGATGAAATCAGTTAAATGAAGATGAAATCAGTTAACGATGAAATCAGTTAAAGATGAAATTAGTTAAATGAAGATGAAATCAGTTAACGATGAAATCAGTTACAGATGAAATCAGTTACATGAAGATGAAATCAGTTAAAGATGAAATCAGTTAAATGAAGAATGAAATCAGTTAACGATGAAACCAGTTAAAGATGAAATCAGTTAAATGAAGATGAAATCAGTTAACGATGAAATCAGTTAAATGAAGATGAAATCAGTTAACGATGAAATCAGTTAAAGATTAAATCAGTTAAATGAAGATGAAATCAGTTAAATGAAGATGAAATCAGTTAACGATGAAATCAGTTACAGATGAAATCAGTTACATGAAGATTAAATCAGTTAAAGATTAAATCAGTTAAATGAAGATGAAATCAGTTAAAGATGAAATCAGTTAAATGAAGAATGAAAATGAAATCAGTTAAATGAAGATGAAATCAGTTAACGATGAAATCATTTACCGATGAAATCAGTTACATGAAGATGAAATCAGTTACATGAAGATGAAATCAGTTAAAGATGAAATCAGTTAAATGAAGATGAAATCAGTTAACGATGAAATCAGTTACATGAAGATGAAATCAGTTACATGAAGATTAAATCAGTTAAATGAAGATGAAATCAGTTAACGATGAAATCAGTTACAGATGAAATCAGTTACATGAAGATTAAATCAGTTAACGATGAAATCAGTTAAATGAAGATGAAATCAGTTAACGATGAAATCAGTTAAAGATGAAATCAGTTAAATGAAGATGAAATCAGTTAACGATGAAATCAGTTAAAGATGAAATCAGTTAAATGAAGATGAAATCAGTTAAAGATGAAATCAGTTAAATGAAGATGAAATCAGTTAACGATGAAATCAGTTAAATGAAGATGAAATCAGTTAACGATGAAATCAGTTAACGATGAAATCAGTTAAATGAAGATGAAATCAGTTAACGATGAAATCAGTTAAATGAAGATGAAATCAGTTAACGATGAAATCAGTTAAAGATGAAATCAGTTAAATGAAGATGAAATCAGTTAACGATGAAATCAGTTAAATGAAGATGAAATCAGTTAAAGATGAAATCAGTTAAATGAAGAATGAAATCAGTTAACGATGAAATCAGTTAAAGATGAAATCAGTTAAATGAAGATGAAATCAGTTAACGATGAAATCAGTTAAAGATGAAATCAGTTAAAGATGAAATCAGTTACATGAAGATTAAATCAGTTAACGATGAAATCAGTTAAAGATGAAATCAGTTAACGATGAAATCAGTTAAATGAAGATGAAATCAGTTAACGATGAAATCAGTTAAAGATGAAATCAGTTAAATGAAGATGAAATCAGTTAACGATGAAATCAGTTAAATGAAGATGAAATCAGTTATCGATGAAATCAGTTAAAGACGAAATCAGTTAAATGAAGATGAAATCAGTTAAAGATGAAATCAGTTACAGATGAAATCAGTTACATGAAGATTAAATCAGTTAACGATGAAATCAGTTAAAGATTAAATCAGTGAACGATGAAATCAGTTAAAGATGAAATCAGTTAAATGAAGATGAAATCAGTTAACGATGAAATCAGTTAAATGAAGATGAAATCAGTTAACGATGAAATCAGTTAAAGATGAAATCAGTTAAATGAAGATGAAATCAGTTAAATGAAGATGAAATCAGTTAACGATGAAATCAGTTAAATGAAGATGAAATCAGTTAACGATGAAATCAGTTAAATGAAGATGAAATCAGTTAAAGATGAAATCAGTTAAATGAAGAATGAAATCAGTTAACGATGAAATCAGTTAAAGATGAAATCAGTTAAATGAAGATGAAATCAGTTAACGATGAAATCAGTTAAAGATGAAATCAGTTAAATGAAGATGAAATCAGTTAACGATGAAATCAGTTAAATGAAGATGAAATCAGTTAACGATGAAATCAGTTAAATGAAGATGAAATCAGTTAAATGAAGATGAAATCAGTTAACGATGAAATCAGTTAAATGAAGATGAAATCAGTTAAATGAAGATGAAATCAGTTAACGATGAAATCAGTTACAGATGAAATCAGTTACATGAAGATTAAATCAGTTAAAGATTAAATCAGTTAAATGAAGATGAAATCAGTTAAAGATGAAATCAGTTAAATGAAGAATGAAAATGAAATCAGTTAAATGAAGATGAAATCAGTTAACGATGAAATCATTTACAGATGAAATCAGTTACATGAAGATGAAATCAGTTACATGAAGATGAAATCAGTTAAAGATGAAATCAGTTAAATGAAGATGAAATCAGTTAACGATGAAATCAGTTACATGAAGATGAAATCAGTTACATGAAGATTAAATCAGTTAAATGAAGATGAAATCAGTTAACGATGAAATCAGTTACAGATGAAATCAGTTACATGAAGATTAAATCAGTTAACGATGAAATCAGTTAAATGAAGATGAAATCAGTTAACGATGAAATCAGTTAAAGATGAAATCAGTTAAATGAAGATGAAATCAGTTAACGATAAAATCAGTTAAAGATGAAATCAGTTAAATGAAGATGAAATCAGTTAAAGATGAAATCAGTTAAATGAAGATGAAATCAGTTAACGATGAAATCAGTTAAATGAAGATGAAATCAGTTAACGATGAAATCAGTTAACGATGAAATCAGTTAAATGAAGATGAAATCAGTTAACGATGAAATCAGTTAAATGAAGATGAAATCAGTTAACGATGAAATCAGTTAAAGATGAAATCAGTTAAATGAAGATGAAATCAGTTAACGATGAAATCAGTTAAATGAAGATGAAATCAGTTAAATGAAGATGAAATCAGTTAACGATGAAATCAGTTAAAGATGAAATCAGTTACATGAAGATTAAATCAGTTAACGATGAAATCAGTTAAAGATGAAATCAGTTAACGATGAAATCAGTTAAATGAAGATGAAATCAGTTAACGATGAAATCAGTTAAAGATGAAATCAGTTAAATGAAGATGAAATCAGTTAACGATGAAATCAGTTAAATGAAGATGAAATCAGTTAACGATGAAATCAGTTAAAGACGAAATCAGTTAAATGAAGATGAAATCAGTTAACGATGAAATCAGTTAACGATGAAATCAGTTAAAGATTAAATCAGTGAACGATGAAATCAGTTAAATGAAGATGAAATCAGTTAACGATGAAATCAGTTAAAGATGAAATCAGTTAAATGAAGATGAAATCAGTTAAAGATGAAATCAGTTAAATGAAGATGAAATCAGTTAACGATGAAATCAGTTAAATGAAGATGAAATCAGTTAACGATGAAATCAGTTAAAGATGAAATCAGTTACAGATGAAATCAGTTACATGAAGATGAAATCAGTGAACGATGAAATCAGTTAAAGATGAAATCAGTTAACGATGAAATCAGTTAAATGAAGATGAAATCAGTTAACGATGAAATCAGTTAAAGATGAAATCAGTTAAATGAAGATGAAATCAGTTAACGATGAAATCAGTTAAATGAAGATGAAATCAGTTAACGATGAAATCTGTTAACGATGAAATCAGTTAACGATGAAATCAGTTAAATGAAGATGAAATCAGTTAACGATGAAATCAGTTAAAGATGAAATCAGTTAACGATGAAATCAGTTAAATGAAGATGAAATCAGTTAACGATGAAATCAGTTAAAGATGAAATCAGTTAAATGAAGATGAAATCAGTTAACGATGAAATCAGTTAAATGAAGATGAAATCAGTTAACGATGAAATCAGTTAAAGATGAAATCAGTTAAATGAAGATGAAATCAGTTAACGATGAAATCAGTTAAAGATGAAATCAGTTAACGATGAAATCAGTTAACGATGAAATCAGTTAAATGAAGATGAAATCAGTTAATGATGAAATCAGTTAAAGATGAAATCAGTTAAATGAAGATGAAATCAGTTAAAGATGAAATCAGTTAAATGAAGATGAAATCAGTTAACGATGAAATCAGTTAAATGAAGATGAAATCAGTTAACGATGAAATCAGTTAAAGATGAAATCAGTTACAGATTAAATCAGTTACATGAAGATTAAATCAGTTAACGATGAAATCAGTTAAAGATGAAATCAGTTAACGATGAAATCATTTAAAGATGAAATCAGTTAACGATGAAATCAGTTAACGATGAAATCTGTTAACGATGAAATCAGTTAAATGAAGATGAAATCAGTTAACGATGAAATCAGTTAACCATGAAATCAGTTAAATGAAGATGAAATCAGTTAACGATGAAATCAGTTAACGATGAAATCAGTTAAATGAAGATGAAATCAGTTAACGATGAAATCAGTTAACGATGAAATCAGTTAACGATGAAATCAGTTAAATGAAGATGAAATCAGTTAACGATGAAATCAGTTAACGATGAAATCAGTTACAGATGAAATCAGTTACATGAAGATTAAATCAGTTAACGATGAAATCAGTTAAAGATGAAATCAGTTAACGATGAAATCAGTTAACGATGAAATCAGTTAAATGAAGATGAAATCAGTTAACGATGAAATCAGTTAACGATGAAATCAGTTAAAGATGAAATCAGTTAAATGAAGATGAAATCAGTTAAAGATGAAATCAGTAAACGATGAAATCAGTTACAGATGAAATCATTTACATGAAGATTAAATCAGTTAACGATGAAATCAGTTAACGATGAAATCAGTTAAATGAAGATGAAATCAGTTAACGATGAAATCAGTTAAATGAAGATGAAATCAGTTAAAGATGAAATCAGTTACATGAAGATTAAATCAGTTAACGATGAAATCAGTTAAAGATGAAATCAGTTAACGATGAAATCAGTTAAATGAAGAATGAAAATGAAATCAGTTAAATGAAGATGAAATCAGTTAACGATGAAATCAGTTAAAGATGAAATCAGTTAAATGAAGATGAAATCAGTTAACGATGAAATCAGTTAAATGAGATTAAATCAGTTAACGATGAAATCAGTTAAAGATGAAATCAGTTACAGATGAAATCAGTTACATGAAGATTAAATCAGTTAACGATGAAATCAGTTAAAGATGAAATCAGTTAACGATGAAATCAGTTAAATGAAGAATGAAAATGAAATCAGTTAAAGATGAAATCAGTTAACGATGAAATCAGTTAAAGATGAAATCAGTTAACGATGAAATCAGTTAACGATGAAATCAGTTAAATGAAGATGAAATCAGTTAACGATGAAATCAGTTAAAGATGAAATCGGTTAAATGAAGATGAAATCAGTTAACGATGAAATCAGTTAAAGATGAAATCAGTTAAATGAAGATGAAATCAGTTAAAGATGAAATCAGTTAAATGAAGATGAAATCAGTTAACGATGAAATCAGTTAAATGAAGATGAAATCAGTTAACGATGAAATCAGTTAAAGATGAAATCAGTTACAGATGAAATCAGTTACATGAAGATTAAATCAGTTAAAGATGAAATCAGTTACAGATGAAATCAGTTACATGAAGATTAAATCAGTTAACGATGAAATCAGTTAAAGATGAAATCAGTTTACGATGAAATCAGTTAAAGATGAAATCAGTTAACGATGAAATCAGTTAAATAAAGATGAAATCAGTTAACGATGAAATCAGTTAAATGAAGATGAAATCAGTTAACGATGAAATCAGTTAAATGAAGATGAAATCAGTTAACGATGAAATCAGTTAACGATGAAATCAGTTAAATGAAGATGAAATCAGTTAAATGAAGAATGAAAATGAAATCAGTTAAATGAAGAATGAAAATGAAATCAGTTAAATGAAGATGAAATCAGTTAACGATGAAATCAATTAAATGAAGATGAAATCAGTTAACGATGAAATCAGTTAAAGATGAAATCAGTTACAGATGAAATCAGTTACATGAAGATTAAATCAGTTAACAATGAAATCAGTTAAATGAAGATGAAATCAGTTAACGATGAAATCATTTAAATGAAGATGAAATCAGTTAAAGATGAAATCAGTTAAATGAAGAATGAAATCAGTTAACGATGAAATCAGTTAAAGATGAAATCAGTTAAATGAAGATGAAATCAGTTAACGATGAAATCAGTTAAATGAAGATGAAATCAGTTAACGATGAAATCAGTTAACGATGAAATCAGTTAAATGAAGATGAAATCAGTTAAATGAAGAATGAAAATGAAATCAGTTAAATGAAGAATGAAAATGAAATCAGTTAAATGAAGATGAAATCAGTTAACGATGAAATCAGTTAAATGAAGATGAAATCAGTTAACGATGAAATCAGTTAAAGATGAAATCAGTTACAGATGAAATCAGTTACATGAAGATTAAATCAGTTAACAATGAAATCAGTTAAATGAAGATGAAATCAGTTAACGATGAAATCATTTAAATGAAGATGAAATCAGTTAAAGATGAAATCAGTTAAATGAAGAATGAAATCAGTTAACGATGAAATCAGTTAAAGATGAAATCAGTTAAATGAAGATGAAATCAGTTAACGATGAAATCAGTTAAAGATGAAATCAGTTAAATGAAGATGAAATCAGTTAACGATGAAATCAGTTAAATGAAAATGAAATCAGTTAACGATGAAATCAGTTAAAGATGAAATTAGTTAAATGAAGATGAAATCAGTTAACGATGAAATCAGTTACAGATGAAATCAGTTACATGAAGATGAAATCAGTTAAAGATGAAATCAGTTAAATGAAGAATGAAATCAGTTAACGATGAAACCAGTTAAAGATGAAATCAGTTAAATGAAGATGAAATCAGTTAACGATGAAATCAGTTAAATGAAGATGAAATCAGTTAACGATGAAATCAGTTAAAGATTAAATCAGTTAAATGAAGATGAAATCAGTTAAATGAAGATGAAATCAGTTAAATGAAGATGAAATCAGTTAACGATGAAATCAGTTACAGATGAAATCAGTTACATGAAGATTAATTCAGTTAAAGATTAAATCAGTTAAATAAAGATGAAATCAGTTAAAGATGAAATCAGTTAAATGAAGAATGAAAATGAAATCAGTTAAATGAAGATGAAATCAGTTAACGATGAAATCATTTACAGATGAAATCAGTTACATGAAGATGAAATCAGTTACATGAAGATGAAATCAGTTAAAGATGAAATCAGTTAAATGAAGATGAAATCAGTTAACGATGAAATCAGTTACATGAAGATGAAATCAGTTACATGAAGATTAAATCAGTTAAATGAAGATGAAATCAGTTAACGATGAAATCAGTTACAGATGAAATCAGTTACATGAAGATTAAATCAGTTAACGATGAAATCAGTTAAATGAAGATGAAATCAGTTAACGATGAAATCAGTTAAAGATGAAATCAGTTAAATGAAGATGAAATCAGTTAACGATGAAATCAGTTAAATGAAGATGAAATCAGTTAAAGATGAAATCAGTTAAATGAAGATGAAATCAGTTAACGATGAAATCAGTTAAATGAAGATGAAATCAGTTAACGATGAAATCAGTTAACGATGAAATCAGTTAAATGAAGATGAAATCAGTTAACGATGAAATCAGTTAAATGAAGATGAAATCAGTTAACGATGAAATCAGTAAAAGATGAAATCAGTTAAATGAAGATGAAATCAGTTAACGATGAAATCAGTTAAATGAAGATGAAATCAGTTAAATGAAGATGAAATCAGTTAACGATGAAATCAGTTAAAGATGAAATCAGTTACATGAAGATTAAATCAGTTAACGATGAAATCAGTTAAAGATGAAATCAGTTAACGATGAAATCAGTTAAATGAAGATGAAATCAGTTAACGATGAAATCAGTTAAAGATGAAATCAGTTAAATGAAGATGAAATCAGTTAACGATGAAATCAGTTAAATGAAGATGAAATCAGTTAACGATGAAATCAGTTAAAGACGAAATCAGTTAAATGAAGATGAAATCAGTTAAAGATGAAATCAGTTACAGATGAAATCAGTTACATGAAGATTAAATCAGTTAACGATGAAATCAGTTAAAGATTAAATCAGTGAACGATGAAATCAGTTAAATGAAGATGAAATCAGTTAACGATGAAATCAGTTAAAGATGAAATCAGTTAAATGAAGATGAAATCAGTTAAAGATGAAATCAGTTAAATGAAGATTAAATCAGTTAACGATGAAATCAGTTAAATGAAGATGAAATCAGTTAACGATGAAATCAGTTAAAGATGAAATCAGTTACAGATGAAATCAGTTACATGAAGATTAAATCAGTTAACGATGAAATCAGTTAAAGATGAAATCAGTGAACGATGAAATCAGTTAAAGATGAAATCAGTTAACGATGAAATCAGTTAAATGAAGATGAAATCAGTTAACGATGAAATCAGTTAAATGAAGATGAAATCAGTTAACGATGAAATCAGTTAAATGAAGATGAAATCAGTTAACGATGAAATCAGTTAACGATGAAATCAGTTAAATGAAGATGAAATCAGTTAACGATGAAATCAGTTACAGATGAAATCAGTTACATGAAGATTAAATCAGTTAACGATGAAATCAGTTAAAGATGAAATCAGTTAACGATGAAATCAGTTAACGATGAAATCAGTTAAATGAAGATGAAATCAGTTAACGATGAAATCAGTTAACGATGAAATCAGTTAAATGAAGATGAAATCAGTTAACGATGAAATCAGTTAACGATGAAATCAGTTAAAGATGAAATCAGTTAAATGAAGATGAAATCAGTTAAAGATGAAATCAGTAAACGATGAAATCAGTTACAGATGAAATCAGTTACATGAAGATTAAATCAGTTAACGATGAAATCAGTTAACGATGAAATCAGTTAAATGAAGATGAAATCAGTTAACGATGAAATCAGTTAAATGAAGATGTAATCAGTTAAAGATGAAATCAGTTACATGAAGTATAAATCAGTTAAGGATGAAATCAGTTAAAGATGAAATCAGTTAACGATGAAATCAGTTAAATGAAGAATGAAAATGAAATCAGTTAAATGAAGATGAAATCAGTTAAAGATGAAATCAGTTAAATGAAGATGAAATCAGTTAACGATGAAATCAGTTAAATGAGATTAAATCAGTTAACGATGAAATCAGTTAACGATGAAATCAGTTAAATGAAGATGAAATCAGTTAACGATGAAATCAGTTAACGATGAAATCAGTTAACGATGAAATCAGTTAAATGAAGATGAAATCAGTTAACGATGAAATCAGTTAAAGATGAAATCAGTTAAATGAAGATGAAATCAGTTAACGATGAAATCAGTTAAATGAAGATGAAATCAGTTAACGATGAAATCAGTTAAAGATGAAATCAGTTAAATGAAGATGAAATCAGTTAACGATGAAATCAGTTAACGATGAAATCTGTTAACGATGAAATCAGTTAAATGAAGATGAAATCAGTGAACGATGAAATCAGTTAACCATGAAATCAGTTAAATGAAGATGAAATCAGTTAACGATGAAATCAGTTAACGATGAAATCAGTTAAATGAAGATGAAATCAGTTAACGATGAAATCAGTTAACGATGAAATCAGTTAACGATGAAATCAGTTAAATGAAGATGAAATCAGTTAACGATGAAATCAGTTAACGATGAAATCAGTTACAGATGAAATCAGTTACATGAAGATTAAATCAGTTAACGATGAAATCAGTTAAAGATGAAATCAGTTAACGATGAAATCAGTTAACGATGAAATCAGTTAAATGAAGATGAAATCAGTTAACGATGAAATCAGTTAACGATGAAATCAGTTAAAGATGAAATCAGTTAAATGAAGATGAAATCAGTTAAAGATGAAATCAGTAAACGATGAAATCAGTTACAGATGAAATCAGTTACATGAAGATTAAATCAGTTAACGATGAAATCAGTTAACGATGAAATCAGTTAAATGAAGATGAAATCAGTTAACGATGAAATCAGTTAAATGAAGATGAAATCAGTTAAAGATGAAATCAGTTACATGAAGATTAAATCAGTTAACGATGAAATCAGTTAAAGATGAAATCAGTTAACGATGAAATCAGTTAAATGAAGAATGAAAATGAAATCAGTTAAATGAAGATGAAATCAGTTAACGATGAAATCAGTTAAAGATGAAATCAGTTAAATGAAGATGAAATCAGTTAAAGATGAAATCAGTTAAATGAAGATGTAATCAGTTAACGATGAAATCAGTTAAATGAAGATGAAATCAGTTAACGATGAAATCAGTTAACGATGAAATCAGTTACAGATGAAATCAGTTACATGAAGATTAAATCAGTTAAAGATGAAATCAGTTACAGATGAAATCAGTTACATGAAGATTAAATCAGTTAACGATGAAATCAGTTAAAGATGAAATCAGTTTACGATGAAATCAGTTAAAGATGAAATCAGTTAACGATGAAATCAGTTAAATAAAGATGAAATCAGTTAACGATGAAATCAGTTAAAGATGAAATCAGTTAAATTAAGATGAAATCAGTTAACGATGAAATCAGTTAAATGAAGATGAAATCAGTTAACGATGAAATCAGTTAAATGAAGATGAAATCAGTTAAATGAAGATGAAATCAGTTAAATGAAGAATGAAAATGAAATCAGTTAAATGAAGAATGAAAATGAAATCAGTTAAATGAAGATGAAATCAGTTAACGATGAAATCAGTTAAATGAAGATGAAATTAGTTAACGATGAAATCAGTTAAAGATGAAATCAGTTACAGATGAAATCAGTTACATGAAGAATGAAAATGAAATCAGTTAAATGAAGATGAAATCAGTTAACGATGAAATCAGTTAACGATGAAATCAGTTAAATGAAGATGAAATCAGTTAACGATGAAATCAGTTAAATGAAGATGAAATCAGTTAACGATGAAATCAGTTAACGATGAAATCAGTTAAAGATGAAATCAGTTAAATGAAGATGAAATCAGTTAAAGATGAAATCAGTAAACGATGAAATCAGTTACAGATGAAATCAGTTACATGAAGATTAAATCAGTTAACGATGAAATCAGTTAACGATGAAATCAGTTAAATGAAGATGAAATCAGTTAACGATGAAATCAGTTAAATGAAGATGAAATCAGTTAAAGATGAAATCAGTTACATGAAGATTAAATCAGTTAACGATGAAATCAGTTAAAGATGAAATCAGTTAACGATGAAATCAGTTAAATGAAGAATGAAAATGAAATCAGTTAAATGAAGATGAAATCAGTTAACGATGAAATCAGTTAAAGATGAAATCAGTTAAATGAAGATGAAATCAGTTAACGATGAAATCAGTTAAATGAGATTAAATCAGTTAACGATGAAATCAGTTAAAGATGAAATCAGTTAACGATGAAATCAGTTAAATGAAGAATGAAAATGAAATCAGTTAAATGTAGATGAAATCAGTTAACGATGAAATCAGTTAAAGATGAAATCAGTTAAATGAAGATGAAATCAGTTAACGATGAAATCAGTTAAATGAGATTAAATCAGTTAACGATGAAATCAGTTAAAGATGAAATCAGTTACAGATGAAATCAGTTACATGAAGATTAAATCATTTAACGATGAAATCAGTTAAAGATGAAATCAGTTAACGATGAAATCAGTTAAATGAAGAATGAAAATGAAATCAGTTAAATGAAGATGAAATCAGTTAACGATGAAATCAGTTAACGATGAAATCAGTTAAATGAAGATGAAATCAGTTAACGATGAAATCAGTTAAAGATGAAATCGGTTAAATGAAGATGAAATCAGTTAACGATGAAATCAGTTAAAGATGAAATCAGTTAAATGAAGATGAAATCAGTTAAAGATGAAATCAGTTAAATGAAGATGAAATCAGTTAACGATGAAATCAGTTAAATGAAGATGAAATCAGTTAACGATGAAATCAGTTAAAGATGAAATCAGTTACAGATGAAATCAGTTACATGAAGATTAAATCAGTTAAAGATGAAATCAGTTACAGATGAAATCAGTGACATGAAGATTAAATCAGTTAACGATGAAATCAGTTAAAGATGAAATCAGTTTACGATGAAATCAGTTAAAGATGAAATCAGTTAACGATGAAATCAGTTAAATAAAGATGAAATCAGTTAACGATGAAATCAGTTAAAGATGAAATCAGTTAAATGAAGATGAAATCAGTTAACGATGAAATCAGTTAACGATGAAATCAGTTAAATGAAGATGAAATCAGTTAAATGAAGAATGAAAATGAAATCAGTTAAATGAAGAATGAAAATGAAATCAGTTAAATGAAGATGAAATCAGTTAACGATGAAATCAGTTAAATGAAGATGAAATCAGTTAACGATGAAATCAGTTAAAGATGAAATCAGTTACAGATGAAATCAGTTACATGAAGATGAAATCAGTTAACGATGAAATCAGTTAAATGAAGATGAAATCAGTTAACGATGAAATCAGTTAAATGAAGATGAAATCAGTTAAAGATGAAATCAGTTACAGATGAAATCAGTGACATGAAGATTAAATCAGTTAACGATGAAATCACTTAAAGATGAAATCAGTTAACGATGAAATCAGTTAAATGAAGAATGAAAATGAAATCAGTTAAATGAAGATGAAATCAGTTAACGATGAAATCAGTTAAAGATGAAATCAGTTAACGATGAAATCAGTTAAATGAAGATGAAATCAGTTAAAGATGAAATCAGTTAAATGAAGATGAAATCAGTTAACGATGAAATCAGTTAAAGATGAAATCAGTTAAATGAAGATGAAATCAGTTAAAGATGAAATCAGTTAAACGAAGATGAAATCAGTTAAGGATGAAATCAGTTAAATGAAGATGAAATCAGTTAATGATGAAATCAGTTAAAGATGAAATCAGTTACAGATGAAATCAGTTAACGATGAAATCAGTTAAAGATGAAATCAGTTAACGATGAAATCAGTTAAAGATGAAATCAGTTAAATGAAGATGAAATCAGTTAACGATGAAATCAGTTAAAGATGAAATCAGTTAACGATGAAATCAGTTAAATGAAGATGAAATCAGTTAACGATGAACTCAGTTAACGATGAAATCAGTTAAATGAAGATGAAATCAGTTAAATGAAGATGAAATCAGTTAACGATGAAATCAGTTAAAGATGAAATCAGTTACAGATGAAATCAGTTACATGAAGATTAAATCAGTTAACGATGAAATCAGTTAAAGATGAAATCAGTTAACGATGAAATCAGTTAAATGAAGAATGAAAATGAAATCAGTTAAATGAAGATGAAATCAGTTAACGATGAAATCAGTTAAATGAAGATGAAATCAGTTAACGATGAAATCAGTTAAATGAAGATGAAATCAGTTCACGATGAAATCAGTTAAAGATGAAATCAGTTACAGATGAAATCAGTTACATGAAGATGAAATCAGTTAACGATGAAATCAGTTAAAGATGAAATCAGTTAACGATGAAATCAGTTAAAGATGAAATCAGTTAAATGAAGATGAAATCAGTTAACGATGAAATCAGTTAAATGAAGATGAAATCAGTTAACGATGAAATCAGTTAAAGATGAAATCAGTTAACGATGAAATCAGTTAAATGAAGATGAAATCAGTTAACGATGAAATCAGTTAACGATGAAATCAGTTAAATGAAGATGAAATCAGTTAACGATGAAATCATTTAAAGATGAAATCAGTTACATGAAGATGAAATCAGTTACAGATGAAATCAGTTACATGAAGATTAAATCAGTTAACGATGAAATCAGTTAAAGATGAAATCAGTTAAATGAAGAATGAAAATGAAATCAGTTAAATGAAGATGAAATCAGTTAACGATGAAATCAGTTAAAGATGAAATCAGTTAAATGAAGAATGAAAATGAAATCAGTTAAATGAAGATGAAATCAGTTAACGATGAAATCAGTTAAAGATGAAATCAGTTAAATGAAGATGAAATCAGTTAACGATGAAATCAGTTAAAGATGAAATCAGTTAAAGATGAAATCAGTTAAATGAAGATGAAATCAGTTAACGATGAAATCAGTTAAAGATGAAATCAGTTAAATGAAGATGAAATCAGTTAACGATGAAATCAGTTAAAGATGAAATCAGTTAAATGAAGATGAAATCAGTTAACGATGAAATCAGTTAAATGAAGATGAAATCAGTTAACGATGAAATCAGTTAAAGATGAAATCAGTTAAATGAAGATGAAATCAGTTAACGATGAAATCAGTTAAATGAAGATGAAATCAGTTAACGATGAAATCAGTTAAAGATGAAATCAGTTAAATGAAGATGAAATCAGTTAAATGAAGATGAAATCAGTTAACGATGAAATCAGTTACAGATGAAATCAGTTACATGAAGATTAAATCAGTTAAAGATTAAATCAGTTAAATGAAGATGAAATCAGTTAAAGATGAAATCAGTTAAATGAAGATGAAATCAGTTACAGATGAAATCAGTTACATGAAGATTAAATCAGTTAAAGATTAAATCAGTTAAATGAAGATGAAATCAGTTAAAGATGAAATCAGTTAAATGAAGAATGAAAATGAAATCAGTTAAATGAAGATGAAATCAGTTAACGATGAAATCAGTTAAAGATGAAATCAGTTAAATGAAGATGAAATCAGTTAACGATGAAATCAGTTAATTGAAGATGAAATCAGTTAACGATGAAATCAGTTAAATGAAGATGAAATCAGTTAACGATGAAATCAGTTAAAGATGAAATCAGTTAAATGAAGATGAAATCAGTTAACGATGAAATCAGTTAAAGATGAAATCAGTTAAAAGAAGATGAAATCAGTTAAAGATGAAATCAGTTAAATGAAGATGAAATCAGTTAACGATGAAATCAGTTAAATGAAGATGAAATCAGTTAACGATGAAATCAGTTAAAGATGAAATCAGTTACAGATGAAATCAGTTAACGATGAAATCAGTTAAAGATGAAATCAGTTAAATGAAGATGAAATCAGTTAACGATGAAATCAGTTAAATGAAGATGAAATCAGTTAACGATGAAATCAGTTAAAGATGAAATCAGTTACAGATGAAATCAGTTAACGATGAAATCAGTTAAAGATGAAATCAGTTAAATGAAGATGAAATCAGTTAACGGTGAAATCAGTTAAAGATGAAATCAGTTAACGATGAAATCAGTTAAAGATGAAATCAGTTACAGATGAAATCAGTTACATGAAGATTAAATCAGTTAACGATGAAATCAGTTAAAGATAAAATCAGTTAACGATGAAATCAGTTACATGAAGAATGAAAATGAAATCAGTTAAATGAAGATGAAATCAGTTAAAGATGAAATCAGTTAAATGAAGATGAAATCAGTTAACGATGAAATCAGTTAAAGATGAAATCAGTTACAGATGAAATCAGTTACATGAAGATTAAATCAGTTAACGATGAAATCAGTTAAAGATGAAATCAGTTAAATGAAGATGAAATCAGTTAACGATGAAATCAGTTAAATGAAGATGAAATCAGTTAACGATGAAATCAGTTAAATGATGAAATCAGTTAACGATGAAATCAGTTAAAGATGAAATCAGTTACAGATGAAATCAGTTACATGAAGATTAAATCAGTTAACGATGAAATCAGTTAAAAATGAAATCAGTTAACGATGAAATCAGTTAAATGAAGATGAAATCAGTTAACGATGAAATCAGTTAAAGATGAAATCAGTTAAATGAAGATGAAATCAGTTAACGATGAAATCAGTTAAATGAAGATGAAATCAGTTAACGATGAAATCAGTTAAAGATGAAATCAGATAAATGAAGATGAAATCAGTTAACGATGAAATCAGTTAAATGAAGATGAAATCAGTTAACGATGAAATCAGTTAAAGATGAAATCAGTTACAGATGAAATCAGTTACATGAAGATTAAATCAGTTAACGATGAAATCAGTTAAAGATGAAATCAGTTAACGATGAAATCAGTTAACGATGAAATCAGTTAAATGAAGATGAAATCAGTTAACGATGAAATCAGTTAAAGATGAAATCAGTTAAAAGAAGATGAAATCAGTTAACGATGAAATCAGTTAAATGAAGATGAAATCAGTTAACGATGAAATCAGTTAAAGATGTCATCAGTTAACGATGAAATCAGTTAACGATGAAATCAGTTAAATAAAGATGAAATCAGTTAACGATGAAATCAGTTAAATGAAGAATGAAATCAGTTAACGATGAAATCAGTTAAAGATGAAATCAGTTAAATGAAGATGAAATCAGTTAACGATGAAATCAGTTAAATGAAGATGAAATCAGTTAACGATGAAATAAGTTAAAGATGAAATCAGTTAAATGAAGATGAAATCAGTTAACGATGAAATCAGTTAAATGAAGATGAAATCAGTTAACGATGAAATCAGTTAAAGATGAAATCAGTTAAATGAAGATGAAATCAGTTAACGATGAAATCAGTTCAATGAAGATGAAATCAGTTAACGATGAAATCAGTTAAAGATGAAATCAGTTAACGATGAAATCAGTTAAATGAAGATGAAATCAGTTAACGATGAAATCAGTTAAAGATGAAATCAGTTAAATGAAGATGAAATCAGTTAACGATGAAATCAGTTAAATGAAGATGAAATCAGTTAACGATGAAATCAGTTAAAGATGAAATCAGTTAAATGAAGATGAAATCAGTTAACGATGAAATCAGTTAAATGAAGATGAAATCAGTTAACGATGAAATCAGTTAAAGATGAAATCAGTTAAATGAAGATGAAATCAGTTAAATGAAGATGAAATCAGTTACAGATGAAATTAGTTACATGAAGATTAAATCAGTTAAAGATGAAATCAGTTAAATGAAGATGAAATCAGTTAAAGATGAAATCAGTTAAATGAAGAATGAAAATGAAATCAGTTAAATGAAGATGAAATCAGTTAACGATGAAATCAGTTAAAGATGAAATCAGTTAAATGAAGATGAAATCAGTTAACGATGAAATCAGTTAAATGAAGATGAAATCAGTTAAAGATGAAATCAGTTACAGATGAAATCAGTTACAGATGAAATCAGTTAACGATGAAATCAGTTACATGAAGATGAAATCAGTTAACGATGAAATCAGTTAACGATGAAATCAGTTACATGAAGATGAAATCAGTTAACGATGAAATCAGTTAACGATGAAATCAGTTAAATGAAGATGAAATCAGTTAAATGAAGATGAAATCAGTTAACGATGAAATCAGTTAACGATGAAATCAGTTAAATGAAGATGAAATCAGTTAACGATGAAATCAGTTAACGATGCAATCAGTTAAATGAAGATGAAATCAGTTAACGATGAAATCAGTTTATGATGAAATCAGTTAAATGAAGATGAAATCAGTTAACGATGAAATCAGTTAACGATGAAATCAGTTAAATGAAGATGAAATCAGTTAACGATGAAATCAGTTAACGATGAAATCAGTTAACGATGAAATCAGTTAAATGAAGATGAAATCAGTTAACGATGAAATCAGTTAAAGATGAAATCAGTTAACGATGAAATCAGTTAAATGAAGATGAAATCAGTTAACGATGAAATCAGTTAAAGATGAAATCAGTTACAGATGAAATCAGTTACATGAAGATTAAATCAGTTAACGATCAAATCAGTAAAAGATGAAATCAGTTAACTATGGAATCAGCTAAATGAAGATGAAATCAGTTAACGATGAAATCAGTTAAATGAAGATGAAATCAGTTAACGATGAAATCAGTTAACGATGAAATCAGTTAACGATGAAATCAGTTAAATGAAGATGAAATCAGTTAACGATGAAATCAGTTAAAGATGAAATCAGTGAACGATGAAATCAGTTAAAGATGAAATCAGTTAACGATGAAATCAGTTAAATGAAGATGAAATCAGTTAACGATGAAATCAGTTAAAGATGAAATCAGTTAAATGAAGATGAAATCAGTTAACGATGAAATCAGTTAAAGATGAAATCAGTTAACGATGGAATCAGTTAAATGAAGATGAAATCAGTTAACGATGAAATCAGTTAAATGAAGATGAAATCAGTTAAATGAAGATGAAATCAGTTAACGATGAAATCAGTTAACGATGGAATCAGTTAAATGAAGATGAAATCAGTTAACGATGAAACCAGTTAACGATGAAATCAGTTAAATGAAGATGAAATCAGTTAACGATGAAATCAGTTAAAGATGAAATCAGTTAGAGATGAAATCAGTTACATGAAGATTAAATCAGTTGACGATGAAATCAGTTAAAGATGAAATCAGTTAACGATGAAATCAGTTAAATGAAGAATGAAAATGAAATCAGTTAAATGAAGATGAAATCAGTTAACGATGAAATCAGTTAAATGAAGATGAAATCAGTTAACGATGAAATCAGTTAAAGATGAAATCAGTTAACGATGGAATCAGTTAAATGAAGATGAAATCAGTTAACGATGAAATCAGTTAACGATGAAATCAGTTAAATGAAGAATGAAAATGAAATCAGTTAAATGAAGAGGAAATCAGTTAACGATGAAATCAGTTAAATGAAGATGAAATCAGTTAACGATGAAATCAGTTAAATGAAGATGAAATCAGTTAACGATGAAATCAGTTAAAGATGAAATCAGTTAACGATGAAATCAGTTAAATGAAGATGAAATCAGTTAAATGAAGATGAAATCAGTTAACGATGAAATCAGTTAAATGAAGATGAAATCAGTTAACGATGAAATCAGTTAAATGAAGATGAAATCAGTTAACGATGAAATCAGTTAAATGAAGATGAAATCAGTTAAATGAAGATGAAATCAGTTAACGATGAAATCAGTTAACGATGAAATCAGTTAAATGAAGATGAAATCAGTTAAAGATGAAATCAGTTAACGATGAAATCAGTTAAATGAAGATGAAATCAGTTAACGATGAAATCAGTTAAAGATGAAATCAGTTAACGATGAAATCAGTTAAATGAAGATGAAATCAGTTAACGATCAAATCAGTTAAAGATGAAATCAGTTAACGATGGAATCAGTTAAATGAAGATGAAATCAGTTAACGATGAAATCAGTTAACGATGAAATCAGTTAAATG
The DNA here is from genome assembly GCF_022749685.1 of Semicossyphus pulcher. Lineage (NCBI taxonomy): Eukaryota > Metazoa > Chordata > Actinopteri > Labriformes > Labridae > Semicossyphus > Semicossyphus pulcher. The sequence goes on along the minus strand of NW_027211709.1, from coordinate 286,858 downwards.
AAGATGAAATCAGTTAACGATGAAATCAGTTAAAGATGAAATCAGTTAACGATGAAATCAGTTAAATGAAGATGAAATCAGTTAACGATGAAATCAGTTAAATGAAGATGAAATCAGTGAACGATGAAATCAGTTAAAGATGAAATCAGTGAACGATGAAATCAGTTAAAGATGAAATCAGTTAAAGATGAAATCAGTTAACGATGAAATCAGTTAAATGAAGATGAAATCAGTTAACGATGAAATCAGTTAACGATGAAATCAGTTAAAGATGAAATCAGTTAAATGAAGATGAAATCAGTTAACGATGAAATCAGTTAACGATGAAATCAGTTAACGATGGAATCAGTTAAATGAAGATGAAATCAGTTAACGATGAAATCAGTTAACGATGAAATCAGTTAAATGAAGATGAAATCAGTTAACGATGAAATCAGTTAAAGATGAAATCAGTTAACGATGAAATCAGTTAAATGAAGATGAAATCAGTTAACGATGAAATCAGTTAAAGATAAAATCAGTTAAATGAAGATGAAATCAGTTAACGATGAAATCAGTTAAATGAAGATGAAATCAGTTAACGATGAAATCAGTTAAAGATGAAATCAGTTAACGATGAAATCAGTTAAATGAAGATGAAATCAGTTAACGATCAAATCAGTTAAAGATGAAATCAGTTAACGATGGAATCAGTTAAATGAAGATGAAATCAGTTAACGATGAAATCAGTTAAATGAAGATGAAATCAGTTAACGATGAAATCAGTTAAAGATGAAATCAGTTAACGATGGAATCAGTTAAATGAAGATGAAATCAGTTAACGATGAAATCAGTTAAATGAAGATGAAATCAGTTAACGATGAAATCAGTTAAAGATAAAATCAGTTAAATGAAGATGAAATCAGTTAACGATGAAATCAGTTAACGATGAAATCAGTTAAATGAAGATGAAATCAGTTAACGATGAAATCAGTTAAAGATGAAATCAGTTAACGATGAAATCAGTTAAATGAAGATGAAATCAGTTAACGATGAAATCAGTTAAAGATGAAATCAGTTAACGATGAAATCAGTTAAATGAAGATGAAATCAGTTAACGATCAAATCAGTAAAAGATGAAATCAGTTAACTATGGAATCAGTTAAATGAAGATGAAATCAGTTAACGATGAAATCAGTTAAATGAAGATGAAATCAGTTAACGATGAAATCAGTTAACGATGAAATCAGTTAAATGAAGATGAAATCAGTTAACGATGAAATCAGTTAAAGATGAAATCAGTGAACGATGAAATCAGTTAAAGATGAAATCAGTTAACGATGAAATCAGTTAAATGAAGATGAAATCAGTTAACGATGAAATCAGTTAAAGATGAAATCAGTTAAATGAAGATGAAATCAGTTAACGATGAAATCAGTTAAAGATGAAATCAGTTAACGATGGAATCAGTTAAATGAAGATGAAATCAGTTAACGATGAAATCAGTTAAATGAAGATGAAATCAGTTAAATGTAGATGAAATCAGTTAACGATGAAATCAGTTAACGATGGAATCAGTTAAATGAAGATGAAATCAGTTAACGATGAAACCAGTTAACGATGAAATCAGTTAAATGAAGATGAAATCAGTTAACGATGAAATCAGTTAAAGATGAAATCAGTTAGAGATGAAATCAGTTAAATGAAGAATGAAAATGAAATCAGTTAAATGAAGATGAAATCAGTTAACGATGAAATCAGTTAAATGAAGATGAAATCAGTTAACGATGAAATCAGTTAAAGATGAAATCAGTTAACGATGGAATCAGTTAAATGAAGATGAAATCAGTTAACGATGAAATCAGTTAACGATGAAATCAGTTAAATGAAGAATGAAAATGAAATCAGTTAAATGAAGAGGAAATCAGTTAACGATGAAATCAGTTAAATGAAGATGAAATCAGTTAACGATGAAATCAGTTAAATGAAGATGAAATCAGTTAACGATGAAATCAGTTAAAGATGAAATCAGTTAACGATGAAATCAGTTAAATGAAGATGAAATCAGTTAAATGAAGATGAAATCAGTTAACGATGAAATCAGTTAACGATGAAATCAGTTAAATGAAGATGGAATCAGTTAACGATGAAATCAGTTAAATGAAGATGAAATCAGTTAACGATGAAATCAGTTAAATGAAGATGAAATCAGTTAAATGAAGATGAAATCAGTTAACGATGAAATCAGTTAAAGATGAAATCAGTTACAGATGAAATCAGTTACATGAAGATTAAATCAGTTAACGATGAAATCAGTTAAAGATGAAATCAGTTAACGATGAAATCAGTTAACGATGAAATCAGTTACAGATGAAATCAGTTAACGATGAAATCAGTTAACGATGAAATCAGTTACAGATGAAATCAGTTACATGAAGATTAAATCAGTTAACGATGAAATCAGTTAAAGATGAAATCAGTTAACGATGAAATCAGTTAAATGAAGAATGAAAATGAAATCAGTTAAATGAAGATGAAATCAGTTAACGATGAAATCAGTTAAATGAAGATGAAATCAGTTAACGATGAAATCAGTTAAAGATGAAATCAGTTAACGATGGAATCAGTTAAATGAAGATGAAATCAGTTAACGATTAAATCAGTTAAAGATGAAATCAGTTAACGATGAAATCAGTTAAATGAAGATGAAATCAGTTAACGATGAAATCAGTTAAAGATGAAATCAGTTAACGATGGAATCAGTTAAATGAAGATGAAATCAGTTAACGATGAAATCAGTTAAATGAAGATGAAATCAGTTAAATGAAGATGAAATCAGTTAACGATGAAATCAGTTAACGATGGAATCAGTTAAATGAAGATGAAATCAGTTAACGATGAAATCAGTTAAATGAAGATGAAATCAGTTAAATGAAGATGAAATCAGTTAACGATGAAATCAGTTAACGATGAAATCAGTTAACGATGAAATCAGTTAACGATGAAATCAGTTAAATGAAGATGAAATCAGTTAACGATGAAATCAGTTAAATGAAGATGAAATCAGTTGAATGAAGATGAAATCAGTTAACGATGAAATCAGTTAAAGATGAAATCAGTTACAGATGAAATCAGTTACATGAAGATTAAATCAGTTAACGATGAAATCAGTTGAAGATGAAATCAGTTAACGATGAAATCAGTTAAATGAAGAATGAAAATGAAATCAGTTAAATGAAGATGAAATCAGTTAACGATGAAATCAGTTAACGATGAAATCAGTTAAATGAAGATGAAATCAGTTAACGATGAAATCAGTTGAAGATGAAATCAGTTAACGATGGAATCAGTTAAATGAAGATGAAATCAGTTAACGATGAAATCAGTTAACGATGAAATCAGTTAACGATGAAATCAGTTAAATGAAGATGAAATCAGTTAACGATGAAATCAGTTAACGATGAAATCAGTTAAATGAAGATGAAATCAGTTAAATGAAGATGAAATCAGTTAACGATGAAATCAGTTAAAGATGAAATCAGTTAAATGAAGATGAAATCAGTTAACGATGAAATCAGTTAAAGATGAAATCAGTTAACGATGAAATCAGTTAAATGAAGATGAAATCAGTTAACGATGAAATCAGTTAAAGATGAAATCAGTTAAATGAAGATGAAATCAGTTAACGATGAAATCAGTTAAATGAAGATGGAATCAGTTAACGATGAAATCAGTTAAAGATGAAATCAGTTACAGATGAAATCAGTTACATGAAGATTAAATCAGTTAACGATGAAATCAGTTAAAGATGAAATCAGTTAACGATGAAATCAGTTAAATGAAGATGAAATCAGTTAACGATGAAATCAGTTAAAGATAAAATCAGTTAAATGAAGATGAAATCAGTTAACGATGAAATCAGTTAAATGAAGATGAAATCAGTTAACGATGAAATCAGTTAACGATGAAATCAGTTAAATGAAGATGAAATCAGTTAACGATGAAATCAGTTAAAGATGAAATCAGTTAACGATGAAATCAGTTAAATGAAGATGAAATCAGTTAACGATGAAATCAGTTAAAGATGAAATCAGTTAACGATGAAATCAGTTAAATGAAGATGAAATCAGTTAACGATCAAATCAGTTAAAGATGAAATCAGTTAACGATGGAATCAGTTAAATGAAGATGAAATCAGTTAACGATGAAATCAGTTAAATGAAGATGAAATCTGTTAACGATGAAATCAGTTAACGATGAAATCAGTTAAATGAAGATGAAATCAGTTAACGATGAAATCAGTTAAAGATGAAATCAGTGAACGATGAAATCAGTTAAAGATGAAATCAGTTAACGATGAAATCAGTTAAATGAAGATGAAATCAGTTAACGATGAAATCAGTTAAAGATGAAATCAGTTAACGATGAAATCAGTTAAATGAAGATGAAATCAGTTAACGATGAAATCAGTTAAAGATGAAATCAGTTAAATGAAGATGAAATCAGTTAACGATGAAATCAGTTAAATGAAGATGGAATCAGTTAACGATGAAATCAGTTAAAGATGAAATCAGTTACAGATGAAATCAGTTACATGAAGATTAAATCAGTTAACGATGAAATCAGTTAAAGATGAAATCAGTTAACGATGAAATCAGTTAAATGAAGATGAAATCAGTTAACGATGAAATCAGTTAAAGATAAAATCAGTTAAATGAAGATGAAATCAGTTAACGATGAAATCAGTTAAATGAAGATGAAATCAGTTAACGATGAAATCAGTTAACGATGAAATCAGTTAAATGAAGATGAAATCAGTTAACGATGAAATCAGTTAAAGATGAAATCAGTTAACGATGAAATCAGTTAAATGAAGATGAAATCAGTTAACGATGAAATCAGTTAAAGATGAAATCAGTTAACGATGAAATCAGTTAAATGAAGATGAAATCAGTTAACGATCAAATCAGTTAAAGATGAAATCAGTTAACGATGGAATCAGTTAAATGAAGATGAAATCAGTTAACGATGAAATCAGTTAAATGAAGATGAAATCTGTTAACGATGAAATCAGTTAACGATGAAATCAGTTAAATGAAGATGAAATCAGTTAACGATGAAATCAGTTAAAGATGAAATCAGTGAACGATGAAATCAGTTAAAGATGAAATCAGTTAACGATGAAATCAGTTAAATGAAGATGAAATCAGTTAACGATGAAATCAGTTAACGATGAAATCAGTTAACGATGAAATCAGTTAAATGAAGATGAAATCAGTTAACGATGAAATCAGTTAAAGATGAAATCAGTTAACGATGGAATCAGTTAACGATGAAATCAGTTACAGATGAAATCAGTTACATGAAGATTAAATCAGTTAACGATGAAATCAGTTAAAGATGAAATCAGTTAACGATGAAATCAGTTAAATGAAGATGAAATCAGTTAACGATGAAATCAGTTAAAGATAAAATCAGTTAAATGAAGATGAAATCAGTTAACGATGAAATCAGTTAACGATGAAATCAGTTAAATGAAGACGAAATCAGTTAACGATGAAATCAGTTAACGATGAAATCAGTTAAATGAAGATGAAATCAGTTAACGATGAAATCAGTTAAAGATGAAATCAGTTAACGATGAAATCAGTTAAATGAAGATGAAATCAGTTAACGATCAAATCAGTTAAAGATGAAATCAGTTAACGATGGAATCAGTTAAATGAAGATGAAATCAGTTAACGATCAAATCAGTTAAAGATGAAATCAGTTAACGATGGAATTAGTTAAATGAAGATGAAATCAGTTAACGATGAAATCAGTTAAATGAAGATGAAATCAGTTAACGATGAAATCAGTTAAATGAAGATGAAATCAGTTAACGATGAAATCAGTTAACGATGAAATCAGTTAAATGAAGATGAAATCAGTTAACGATGAAATCAGTTAAAGATGAAATCAGTGAACGATGAAATCAGTTAAAGATGAAATCAGTTAACGATGAAATCAGTTAAATGAAGATGAAATCAGTTAACGATGAAATCAGTTAAAGATGAAATCAGTTAAATGAAGATGAAATCAGTTAACGATGAAATCAGTTAAATGAAGATGAAATCAGTTAAATGAAGATGAAATCAGTTAACGATGAAATCAGTTAACGATGGAATCAGTTAAATGAAGATGAAATCAGTTAACGATGAAATCAGTTAAATGAAGATGAAATCAGTTAAATGAAGATGAAATCAGTTAACGATGAAATCAGTTAAATGAAGATGAAATCAGTTAACGATGAAATCAGTTAAAGATGAAATCAGTTAACGATGAAATCAGTTAACGATGAAATCAGTTAAATGAAGATGAAATCAGTTAACGATGAAATCAGTTAAATGAAGATGAAATCAGTTAAATGAAGATGAAATCAGTTAACGATGAAATCAGTTAAAGATGAAATCAGTTACAGATGAAATCAGTTACATGAAGATTAAATCAGTTAACGATGAAATCAGTTAAAGATGAAATCAGTTAACGATGAAATCAGTTAAATGAAGAATGAAAATGAAATCAGTTAAATGAAGATGAAATCAGTTAACGATGAAATCAGTTAACGATGAAATCAGTTAACGATGAAATCAGTTAAATGAAGATGAAATCAGTTAACGATGAAATCAGTTGAAGATGAAATCAGTTAACGATGGAATCAGTTAAATGAAGATGAAATCAGTTAACGATTAAATCAGTTAACGATGAAATCAGTTAAAGATGAAATCAGTTAAATGAAGATGAAATCAGTTAACGATGAAATCAGTTAACGATGAAATCAGTTAAATGAAGATGAAATCAGTTAAATGAAGATGAAATCAGTTAACGATGAAATCAGTTAAAGATGAAATCAGTTAAATGAAGATGAAATCAGTTAACGATGAAATCAGTTAAAGATGAAATCAGTTAACGATGAAATCAGTTAAATGAAGATGAAATCAGTTAAATGAAGATGAAATCAGTTAACGATGAAATCAGTTAAAGATGAAATCAGTTAAATGAAGATGAAATCAGTTAACGATGAAATCAGTTAAATGAAGATGGAATCAGTTAACGATGAAATCAGTTAAAGATGAAATCAGTTACAGATGAAATCAGTTACATGAAGATTAAATCAGTTAACGATGAAATCAGTTAAAGATGAAATCAGTTAACGATGAAATCAGTTAAATGAAGATGAAATCAGTTAACGATGAAATCAGTTAAAGATAAAATCAGTTAAATGAAGATGAAATCAGTTAACGATGAAATCAGTTAAATGAAGATGAAATCAGTTAACGATGAAATCAGTTAACGATGAAATCAGTTAACGATGAAATCAGTTAAATGAAGATGAAATCAGTTAACGATGAAATCAGTTAAAGATGAAATCAGTTAACGATGAAATCAGTTAAATGAAGATGAAATCAGTTAACGATGAAATCAGTTAAAGATGAAATCAGTTAACGATGAAATCAGTTAAATGAAGATGAAATCAGTTAACGATCAAATCAGTTAAAGATGAAATCAGTTAACGATGGAATCAGTTAAATGAAGATGAAATCAGTTAACGATGAAATCAGTTAAATGAAGATGAAATCTGTTAACGATGAAATCAGTTAACGATGAAATCAGTTAAATGAAGATGAAATCAGTTAACGATGAAATCAGTTAAAGATGAAATCAGTGAACGATGAAATCAGTTAAAGATGAAATCAGTTAACGATGAAATCAGTTAAATGAAGATGAAATCAGTTAACGATGAAATCAGTTAACGATGAAATCAGTTAACGATGAAATCAGTTAAATGAAGATGAAATCAGTTAACGATGAAATCAGTTAAAGATGAAATCAGTTAACGATGGAATCAGTTAACGATGAAATCAGTTACAGATGAAATCAGTTACATGAAGATTAAATCAGTTAACGATGAAATCAGTTAAAGATGAAATCAGTTAACGATGAAATCAGTTAAATGAAGATGAAATCAGTTAACGATGAAATCAGTTAAAGATAAAATCAGTTAAATGAAGATGAAATCAGTTAACGATGAAATCAGTTAAAGATGAAATCAGTTAACGATGAAATCAGTTAAATGAAGACGAAATCAGTTAACGATGAAATCAGTTAACGATGAAATCAGTTAAATGAAGATGAAATCAGTTAACGATGAAATCAGTTAAAGATGAAATCAGTTAACGATGAAATCAGTTAAATGAAGATGAAATCAGTTAACGATCAAATCAGTTAAAGATGAAATCAGTTAACGATGGAATCAGTTAAATGAAGATGAAATCAGTTAACGATCAAATCAGTTAAAGATGAAATCAGTTAACGATGGAATTAGTTAAATGAAGATGAAATCAGTTAACGATGAAATCAGTTAAATGAAGATGAAATCAGTTAACGATGAAATCAGTTAAATGAAGATGAAATCAGTTAACGATGAAATCAGTTAACGATGAAATCAGTTAAATGAAGATGAAATCAGTTAACGATGAAATCAGTTAAATAAAGATGAAATCAGTGAACGATGAAATCAGTTAAAGATGAAATCAGTTAACGATGGAATCAGTTAAATGAAGATGAAATCAGTTAACGATGAAATCAGTTAAATGAAGATGAAATCAGTTAACGATGAAATCAGTTAACGATGAAATCAGTTAAATGAAGATGAAATCAGTTAACGATGAAATCAGTTAAAGATGAAATCAGTGAACGATGAAATCAGTTAAAGATGAAATCAGTGAACGATGAAATCAGTTAAATGAAGATGAAATCAGTTAACGATGAAATCAGTTAACGATGAAATCAGTTAACGATGAAATCAGTTAAATGAAGATGAAATCAGTTAACGATGAAATCAGTTAAAGATGAAATCAGTTAACGATGGAATCAGTTAAATGAAGATGAAATCAGTTAACGATGAAATCAGTTAAAGATGAAATCAGTTACAGATGAAATCAGTTACATGAAGATTAAATCAGTTAATGATGAAATCAGTTAAAGATGAAATCAGTTAACGATGAAATCAGTTAAATGAAGATGAAATCAGTTAACGATGAAATCAGTTAAAGATAAAATCAGTTAAATGAAGATGAAATCAGTTAACGATGAAATCAGTTAAATGAAGATGAAATCAGTTAACGATGAAATCAGTTAACGATGAAATCAGTTAAATGAAGATGAAATCAGTTAACGATGAAATCAGTTAACGATGAAATCAGTTAAATGAAGATGAAATCAGTTAACGATGAAATCAGTTAAAGATGAAATCAGTTAACGATGAAATCAGTTAAATGAAGATGAAATCAGTTAACGATGAAATCAGTTAAAGATGAAATCAGTTAACGATGAAATCAGTTAAATGAAGATGAAATCAGTTAACGATCAAATCAGTTAAAGATGAAATCAGTTAACGATGGAATCAGTTAAATGAAGATGAAATCAGTTAACGATGAAATCAGTTAAATGAAGATGAAATCAGTTAACGATGAAATCAGTTAAATGAAGATGAAATCAGTTAACGATGAAATCAGTTAAATGAAGATGAAATCAGTTAACGATGAAATCAGTTAAAGATTAAATCAGTTAAAGATGAAATCAGTTACAGATGAAATCAGTTACAGATGAAATCAGTTACATGAAGATTAAATCAGTTAACGATGAAATCAGTTAAAGATGAAATCAGTTAACGATGAAATCAGTTAAATGAAGAATGAAAATGAAATCAGTTAAATGAAGATGAAATCAGTTAATGATGAAATCAGTTAAATGAAGATGAAATCAGTTAACGATGAAATCAGTTAAATGAAGATGAAATCAGTTAACGATGAAATCAGTTAAAGATGAAATCAGTTACAGATGAAATCAGTTACATGAAGATTAAATCAGTTAACGATGAAATCAGTTAACGATGAAATCAGTTAACGATGAAATCAGTTAAATGAAGATGAAATCAGTTAACGATGAAATCAGTTAACGATGAAATCAGTTAACGATGAAATCAGTTAAATGAAGATGGAATCAGTTAACGATGAAATCAGTTAAATGAAGATGAAATCAGTTAACGATGAAATCAGTTAAATGAAGATGAAATCAGTTAAATGAAGATGAAATCAGTTAACGATGAAATCAGTTAAAGATGAAATCAGTTACAGATGAAATCAGTTACATGAAGATTAAATCAGTTAACGATGAAATCAGTTAAAGATGAAATCAGTTAACGATGAAATCAGTTAACGATGAAATCAGTTACAGATGAAATCAGTTAACGATGAAATCAGTTAACGATGAAATCAGTTACAGATGAAATCAGTTACATGAAGATTAAATCAGTTAACGATGAAATCAGTTAAAGATGAAATCAGTTAACGATGAAATCAGTTAAATGAAGAATGAAAATGAAATCAGTTAAATGAAGATGAAATCAGTTAACGATGAAATCAGTTAAATGAAGATGAAATCAGTTAACGATGAAATCAGTTAAAGATGAAATCAGTTAACGATGGAATCAGTTAAATGAAGATGAAATCAGTTAACGATTAAATCAGTTAAAGATGAAATCAGTTAACGATGAAATCAGTTAAATGAAGATGAAATCAGTTAACGATGAAATCAGTTAAAGATGAAATCAGTTAACGATGGAATCAGTTAAATGAAGATGAAATCAGTTAACGATGAAATCAGTTAAATGAAGATGAAATCAGTTAAATGAAGATGAAATCAGTTAACGATGAAATCAGTTAACGATGGAATCAGTTAAATGAAGATGAAATCAGTTAACGATGAAATCAGTTAAATGAAGATGAAATCAGTTAAATGAAGATGAAATCAGTTAACGATGAAATCAGTTAACGATGAAATCAGTTAACGATGAAATCAGTTAAAGATGAAATCAGTTAACGATGAAATCAGTTAACGATGAAATCAGTTAAATGAAGATGAAATCAGTTAACGATGAAATCAGTTAAATGAAGATGAAATCAGTTGAATGAAGATGAAATCAGTTAACGATGAAATCAGTTAAAGATGAAATCAGTTACAGATGAAATCAGTTACATGAAGATTAAATCAGTTAACGATGAAATCAGTTGAAGATGAAATCAGTTAACGATGAAATCAGTTAAATGAAGAATGAAAATGAAATCAGTTAAATGAAGATGAAATCAGTTAACGATGAAATCAGTTAACGATGAAATCAGTTAAATGAAGATGAAATCAGTTAACGATGAAATCAGTTGAAGATGAAATCAGTTAACGATGGAATCAGTTAAATGAAGATGAAATCAGTTAACGATGAAATCAGTTAACGATGAAATCAGTTAACGATGAAATCAGTTAAATGAAGATGAAATCAGTTAACGATGAAATCAGTTAACGATGAAATCAGTTAAATGAAGATGAAATCAGTTAAATGAAGATGAAATCAGTTAACGATGAAATCAGTTAAAGATGAAATCAGTTAAATGAAGATGAAATCAGTTAACGATGAAATCAGTTAAAGATGAAATCAGTTAACGATGAAATCAGTTAAATGAAGATGAAATCAGTTAACGATGAAATCAGTTAAAGATGAAATCAGTTAAATGAAGATGAAATCAGTTAACGATGAAATCAGTTAAATGAAGATGGAATCAGTTAACGATGAAATCAGTTAAAGATGAAATCAGTTACAGATGAAATCAGTTACATGAAGATTAAATCAGTTAACGATGAAATCAGTTAAAGATGAAATCAGTTAACGATGAAATCAGTTAAATGAAGATGAAATCAGTTAACGATGAAATCAGTTAAAGATAAAATCAGTTAAATGAAGATGAAATCAGTTAACGATGAAATCAGTTAAATGAAGATGAAATCAGTTAACGATGAAATCAGTTAACGATGAAATCAGTTAAATGAAGATGAAATCAGTTAACGATGAAATCAGTTAAAGATGAAATCAGTTAACGATGAAATCAGTTAAATGAAGATGAAATCAGTTAACGATGAAATCAGTTAAAGATGAAATCAGTTAACGATGAAATCAGTTAAATGAAGATGAAATCAGTTAACGATCAAATCAGTTAAAGATGAAATCAGTTAACGATGGAATCAGTTAAATGAAGATGAAATCAGTTAACGATGAAATCAGTTAAATGAAGATGAAATCTGTTAACGATGAAATCAGTTAACGATGAAATCAGTTAAATGAAGATGAAATCAGTTAACGATGAAATCAGTTAAAGATGAAATCAGTGAACGATGAAATCAGTTAAAGATGAAATCAGTTAACGATGAAATCAGTTAAATGAAGATGAAATCAGTTAACGATGAAATCAGTTAACGATGAAATCAGTTAACGATGAAATCAGTTAAATGAAGATGAAATCAGTTAACGATGAAATCAGTTAAAGATGAAATCAGTTAACGATGGAATCAGTTAACGATGAAATCAGTTACAGATGAAATCAGTTACATGAAGATTAAATCAGTTAACGATGAAATCAGTTAAAGATGAAATCAGTTAACGATGAAATCAGTTAAATGAAGATGAAATCAGTTAACGATGAAATCAGTTAAAGATAAAATCAGTTAAATGAAGATGAAATCAGTTAACGATGAAATCAGTTAAAGATGAAATCAGTTAACGATGAAATCAGTTAAATGAAGACGAAATCAGTTAACGATGAAATCAGTTAACGATGAAATCAGTTAAATGAAGATGAAATCAGTTAACGATGAAATCAGTTAAAGATGAAATCAGTTAACGATGAAATCAGTTAAATGAAGATGAAATCAGTTAACGATCAAATCAGTTAAAGATGAAATCAGTTAACGATGGAATCAGTTAAATGAAGATGAAATCAGTTAACGATCAAATCAGTTAAAGATGAAATCAGTTAACGATGGAATTAGTTAAATGAAGATGAAATCAGTTAACGATGAAATCAGTTAAATGAAGATGAAATCAGTTAACGATGAAATCAGTTAAATGAAGATGAAATCAGTTAACGATGAAATCAGTTAACGATGAAATCAGTTAAATGAAGATGAAATCAGTTAACGATGAAATCAGTTAAAGATGAAATCAGTGAACGATGAAATCAGTTAAAGATGAAATCAGTTAACGATGAAATCAGTTAAATGAAGATGAAATCAGTTAACGATGAAATCAGTTAAAGATGAAATCAGTTAAATGAAGATGAAATCAGTTAACGATGAAATCAGTTAAATGAAGATGAAATCAGTTAAATGAAGATGAAATCAGTTAACGATGAAATCAGTTAACGATGGAATCAGTTAAATGAAGATGAAATCAGTTAACGATGAAATCAGTTAAATGAAGATGAAATCAGTTAAATGAAGATGAAATCAGTTAACGATGAAATCAGTTAAATGAAGATGAAATCAGTTAACGATGAAATCAGTTAAAGATGAAATCAGTTAACGATGAAATCAGTTAACGATGAAATCAGTTAAATGAAGATGAAATCAGTTAACGATGAAATCAGTTAAATGAAGATGAAATCAGTTAAATGAAGATGAAATCAGTTAACGATGAAATCAGTTAAAGATGAAATCAGTTACAGATGAAATCAGTTACATGAAGATTAAATCAGTTAACGATGAAATCAGTTAAAGATGAAATCAGTTAACGATGAAATCAGTTAAATGAAGAATGAAAATGAAATCAGTTAAATGAAGATGAAATCAGTTAACGATGAAATCAGTTAACGATGAAATCAGTTAACGATGAAATCAGTTAAATGAAGATGAAATCAGTTAACGATGAAATCAGTTGAAGATGAAATCAGTTAACGATGGAATCAGTTAAATGAAGATGAAATCAGTTAACGATTAAATCAGTTAACGATGAAATCAGTTAAAGATGAAATCAGTTAAATGAAGATGAAATCAGTTAACGATGAAATCAGTTAACGATGAAATCAGTTAAATGAAGATGAAATCAGTTAAATGAAGATGAAATCAGTTAACGATGAAATCAGTTAAAGATGAAATCAGTTAAATGAAGATGAAATCAGTTAACGATGAAATCAGTTAAAGATGAAATCAGTTAACGATGAAATCAGTTAAATGAAGATGAAATCAGTTAAATGAAGATGAAATCAGTTAACGATGAAATCAGTTAAAGATGAAATCAGTTAAATGAAGATGAAATCAGTTAACGATGAAATCAGTTAAATGAAGATGGAATCAGTTAACGATGAAATCAGTTAAAGATGAAATCAGTTACAGATGAAATCAGTTACATGAAGATTAAATCAGTTAACGATGAAATCAGTTAAAGATGAAATCAGTTAACGATGAAATCAGTTAAATGAAGATGAAATCAGTTAACGATGAAATCAGTTAAAGATAAAATCAGTTAAATGAAGATGAAATCAGTTAACGATGAAATCAGTTAAATGAAGATGAAATCAGTTAACGATGAAATCAGTTAACGATGAAATCAGTTAACGATGAAATCAGTTAAATGAAGATGAAATCAGTTAACGATGAAATCAGTTAAAGATGAAATCAGTTAACGATGAAATCAGTTAAATGAAGATGAAATCAGTTAACGATGAAATCAGTTAAAGATGAAATCAGTTAACGATGAAATCAGTTAAATGAAGATGAAATCAGTTAACGATCAAATCAGTTAAAGATGAAATCAGTTAACGATGGAATCAGTTAAATGAAGATGAAATCAGTTAACGATGAAATCAGTTAAATGAAGATGAAATCTGTTAACGATGAAATCAGTTAACGATGAAATCAGTTAAATGAAGATGAAATCAGTTAACGATGAAATCAGTTAAAGATGAAATCAGTGAACGATGAAATCAGTTAAAGATGAAATCAGTTAACGATGAAATCAGTTAAATGAAGATGAAATCAGTTAACGATGAAATCAGTTAACGATGAAATCAGTTAACGATGAAATCAGTTAAATGAAGATGAAATCAGTTAACGATGAAATCAGTTAAAGATGAAATCAGTTAACGATGGAATCAGTTAACGATGAAATCAGTTACAGATGAAATCAGTTACATGAAGATTAAATCAGTTAACGATGAAATCAGTTAAAGATGAAATCAGTTAACGATGAAATCAGTTAAATGAAGATGAAATCAGTTAACGATGAAATCAGTTAAAGATAAAATCAGTTAAATGAAGATGAAATCAGTTAACGATGAAATCAGTTAAAGATGAAATCAGTTAACGATGAAATCAGTTAAATGAAGACGAAATCAGTTAACGATGAAATCAGTTAACGATGAAATCAGTTAAATGAAGATGAAATCAGTTAACGATGAAATCAGTTAAAGATGAAATCAGTTAACGATGAAATCAGTTAAATGAAGATGAAATCAGTTAACGATCAAATCAGTTAAAGATGAAATCAGTTAACGATGGAATCAGTTAAATGAAGATGAAATCAGTTAACGATCAAATCAGTTAAAGATGAAATCAGTTAACGATGGAATTAGTTAAATGAAGATGAAATCAGTTAACGATGAAATCAGTTAAATGAAGATGAAATCAGTTAACGATGAAATCAGTTAAATGAAGATGAAATCAGTTAACGATGAAATCAGTTAACGATGAAATCAGTTAAATGAAGATGAAATCAGTTAACGATGAAATCAGTTAAATAAAGATGAAATCAGTGAACGATGAAATCAGTTAAAGATGAAATCAGTTAACGATGGAATCAGTTAAATGAAGATGAAATCAGTTAACGATGAAATCAGTTAAATGAAGATGAAATCAGTTAACGATGAAATCAGTTAACGATGAAATCAGTTAAATGAAGATGAAATCAGTTAACGATGAAATCAGTTAAAGATGAAATCAGTGAACGATGAAATCAGTTAAAGATGAAATCAGTGAACGATGAAATCAGTTAAATGAAGATGAAATCAGTTAACGATGAAATCAGTTAACGATGAAATCAGTTAACGATGAAATCAGTTAAATGAAGATGAAATCAGTTAACGATGAAATCAGTTAAAGATGAAATCAGTTAACGATGGAATCAGTTAAATGAAGATGAAATCAGTTAACGATGAAATCAGTTAAAGATGAAATCAGTTACAGATGAAATCAGTTACATGAAGATTAAATCAGTTAATGATGAAATCAGTTAAAGATGAAATCAGTTAACGATGAAATCAGTTAAATGAAGATGAAATCAGTTAACGATGAAATCAGTTAAAGATAAAATCAGTTAAATGAAGATGAAATCAGTTAACGATGAAATCAGTTAAATGAAGATGAAATCAGTTAACGATGAAATCAGTTAACGATGAAATCAGTTAAATGAAGATGAAATCAGTTAACGATGAAATCAGTTAACGATGAAATCAGTTAAATGAAGATGAAATCAGTTAACGATGAAATCAGTTAAAGATGAAATCAGTTAACGATGAAATCAGTTAAATGAAGATGAAATCAGTTAACGATGAAATCAGTTAAAGATGAAATCAGTTAACGATGAAATCAGTTAAATGAAGATGAAATCAGTTAACGATCAAATCAGTTAAAGATGAAATCAGTTAACGATGGAATCAGTTAAATGAAGATGAAATCAGTTAACGATGAAATCAGTTAAATGAAGATGAAATCAGTTAACGATGAAATCAGTTAAATGAAGATGAAATCAGTTAACGATGAAATCAGTTAAATGAAGATGAAATCAGTTAACGATGAAATCAGTTAAAGATTAAATCAGTTAAAGATGAAATCAGTTACAGATGAAATCAGTTACAGATGAAATCAGTTACATGAAGATTAAATCAGTTAACGATGAAATCAGTTAAAGATGAAATCAGTTAACGATGAAATCAGTTAAATGAAGAATGAAAATGAAATCAGTTAAATGAAGATGAAATCAGTTAATGATGAAATCAGTTAAATGAAGATGAAATCAGTTAACGATGAAATCAGTTAAATGAAGATGAAATCAGTTAACGATGAAATCAGTTAAAGATGAAATCAGTTACAGATGAAATCAGTTACATGAAGATTAAATCAGTTAACGATGAAATCAGTTAACGATGAAATCAGTTAACGATGAAATCAGTTAAATGAAGATGAAATCAGTTAACGATGAAATCAGTTAAAGATGAAATCAGTGAACGATGAAATCAGTTAAAGATGAAATCAGTGAACGATGAAATCAGTTAAAGATGAAATCAGTTAACGATGAAATCAGTTAAAGATGAAATCAGTTAAATGAAGATGAAATCAGTTAACGATGAAATCAGTTAAAGATGAAATCAGTTAACGATGGAATCAGTTAAATGAAGATGAAATCAGTTAACGATGAAATCAGTTAAATGAAGATGAAATCAGTTAAATGAAGATGAAATCAGTTAACGATGAAACCAGTTAACGATGAAATCAGTTAAATGAAGATGAAATCAGTTAACGATGAAATCAGTTAAAGATGAAATCAGTTAGAGATGAAATCAGTTACATGAAGATTAAATCAGTTGACGATGAAATCAGTTAAAGATGAAATCAGTTAAAGATGAAATCAGTTAACGATGGAATCAGTTAAATGAAGATGAAATCAGTTAAAGATGAAATCAGTTAAATGAAGATGAAATCAGTTAACGATGAAATCAGTTAACGATGAAATCAGTTAAATGAAGATGAAATCAGTTAACGATGAAATCAGTTAAAGATGAAATCAGTGAACGATGAAATCAGTTAAAGATGAAATCAGTGAACGATGAAATCAGTTAAATGAAGATGAAATCAGTTAACGATGAAATCAGTTAAATGAAGATGAAATCAGTTAACGATGAAATCAGTTAAAGATTAAATCAGTTAAAGATGAAATCAGTTACAGATGAAATCAGTTACAGATGAAATCAGTTACATGAAGATTAAATCAGTTAACGATGAAATCAGTTAAAGATGAAATCAGTTAACGATGAAATCAGTTAAATGAAGAATGAAAATGAAATCAGTTAAATGAAGATGAAATCAGTTAATGATGAAATCAGTTAAATGAAGATGAAATCAGTTAACGATGAAATCAGTTAAATGAAGATGAAATCAGTTAACGATGAAATCAGTTAAAGATGAAATCAGTTACAGATGAAATCAGTTACATGAAGATTAAATCAGTTAACGATGAAATCAGTTAACGATGAAATCAGTTAACGATGAAATCAGTTAAATGAAGATGAAATCAGTTAACGATGAAATCAGTTAAAGATGAAATCAGTGAACGATGAAATCAGTTAAAGATGAAATCAGTGAACGATGAAATCAGTTAAAGATGAAATCAGTTAACGATGAAATCAGTTAAAGATGAAATCAGTTAAATGAAGATGAAATCAGTTAACGATGAAATCAGTTAAAGATGAAATCAGTTAACGATGGAATCAGTTAAATGAAGATGAAATCAGTTAACGATGAAATCAGTTAAATGAAGATGAAATCAGTTAAATGAAGATGAAATCAGTTAACGATGAAACCAGTTAACGATGAAATCAGTTAAATGAAGATGAAATCAGTTAACGATGAAATCAGTTAAAGATGAAATCAGTTAGAGATGAAATCAGTTACATGAAGATTAAATCAGTTGACGATGAAATCAGTTAAAGATGAAATCAGTTAAAGATGAAATCAGTTAACGATGGAATCAGTTAAATGAAGATGAAATCAGTTAAAGATGAAATCAGTTAAATGAAGATGAAATCAGTTAACGATGAAATCAGTTAACGATGAAATCAGTTAAATGAAGATGAAATCAGTTAACGATGAAATCAGTTAAAGATGAAATCAGTGAACGATGAAATCAGTTAAAGATGAAATCAGTGAACGATGAAATCAGTTAAATGAAGATGAAATCAGTTAACGATGAAATCAGTTAACGATGAAATCAGTTAACGATGAAATCAGTTAAATGAAGATGAAATCAGTTAACGATGAAATCAGTTAAAGATGAAATCAGTTAACGATGGAATCAGTTAAATGAAGATGAAATCAGTTAACGATGAAATCAGTTAAAGATGAAATCAGTTACAGATGAAATCAGTTACATGAAGATTAAATCAGTTAATGATGAAATCAGTTAAAGATGAAATCAGTTAACGATGAAATCAGTTAAATGAAGATGGAATCAGTTAACGATGAAATCAGTTAAAGATGAAATCAGTTACAGATGAAATCAGTTACATGAAGATTAAATCAGTTAACGATGAAATCAGTTAAAGATGAAATCAGTTAACGATGAAATCAGTTAAATGAAGATGAAATCAGTTAAATGAAGATGAAATCAGTTAACGATGAAATCAGTTAACGATGAAATCAGTTAAATGAAGATGGAATCAGTTAACGATGAAATCAGTTAAATGAAGATGAAATCAGTTAACGATGAAATCAGTTAAATGAAGATGAAATCAGTTAAATGAAGATGAAATCAGTTAACGATGAAATCAGTTAAAGATGAAATCAGTTACAGATGAAATCAGTTACATGAAGATTAAATCAGTTAACGATGAAATCAGTTAAAGATGAAATCAGTTAACGATGAAATCAGTTAACGATGAAATCAGTTACAGATGAAATCAGTTAACGATGAAATCAGTTAACGATGAAATCAGTTACAGATGAAATCAGTTACATGAAGATTAAATCAGTTAACGATGAAATCAGTTAAAGATGAAATCAGTTAACGATGGAATCAGTTAAATGAAGATGAAATCAGTTAACGATTAAATCAGTTAAAGATGAAATCAGTTAACGATGAAATCAGTTAAATGAAGATGAAATCAGTTAACGATGAAATCAGTTAAAGATGAAATCAGTTAACGATGGAATCAGTTAAATGAAGATGAAATCAGTTAACGATGAAATCAGTTAAATGAAAATGAAATCAGTTAAATGAAGATGAAATCAGTTAACGATGAAATCAGTTAACGATGGAATCAGTTAAATGAAGATGAAATCAGTTAACGATGAAATCAGTTAAATGAAGATGAAATCAGTTAAATGAAGATGAAATCAGTTAACGATGAAATCAGTTAACGATGAAATCAGTTAACGATGAAATCAGTTAAAGATGAAATCAGTTAACGATGAAATCAGTTAACGATGAAATCAGTTAAATGAAGATGAAATCAGTTAACGATGAAATCAGTTAAATGAAGATGAAATCAGTTGAATGAAGATGAAATCAGTTAACGATGAAATCAGTTAAAGATGAAATCAGTTACAGATGAAATCAGTTACATGAAGATTAAATCAGTTAACGATGAAATCAGTTGAAGATGAAATCAGTTAACGATGAAATCAGTTAAATGAAGAATGAAAATGAAATCAGTTAAATGAAGATGAAATCAGTTAACGATGAAATCAGTTAACGATGAAATCAGTTAAATGAAGATGAAATCAGTTAACGATGAAATCAGTTGAAGATGAAATCAGTTAACGATGGAATCAGTTAAATGAAGATGAAATCAGTTAACGATGAAATCAGTTAACGATGAAATCAGTTAAATGAAGATGAAATCAGTTAACGATGAAATCAGTTAACGATGAAATCAGTTAAATGAAGATGAAATCAGTTAAATGAAGATGAAATCAGTTAACGATGAAATCAGTTAAAGATGAAATCAGTTAAATGAAGATGAAATCAGTTAACGATGAAATCAGTTAAAGATGAAATCAGTTAACGATGAAATCAGTTAAATGAAGATGAAATCAGTTAACGATGAAATCAGTTAAAGATGAAATCAGTTAAATGAAGATGAAATCAGTTAACGATGAAATCAGTTAAATGAAGATGGAATCAGTTAACGATGAAATCAGTTAAAGATGAAATCAGTTACAGATGAAATCAGTTACATGAAGATTAAATCAGTTAACGATGAAATCAGTTAAAGATGAAATCAGTTAACGATGAAATCAGTTAAATGAAGATGAAATCAGTTAACGATGAAATCAGTTAACGATGAAATCAGTTAAATGAAGATGAAATCAGTTAACGATGAAATCAGTTAAAGATGAAATCAGTTAACGATGAAATCAGTTAAATGAAGATGAAATCAGTTAACGATGAAATCAGTTAAAGATGAAATCAGTTAACGATGAAATCAGTTAAATGAAGATGAAATCAGTTAACGATGAAATCAGTTAAATGAAGATGAAATCTGTTAACGATGAAATCAGTTAACGATGAAATCAGTTAAATGAAGATGAAATCAGTTAACGATGAAATCAGTTAAAGATGAAATCAGTGAACGATGAAATCAGTTAAAGATGAAATCAGTTAACGATGAAATCAGTTAAATGAAGATGAAATCAGTTAACGATGAAATCAGTTAACGATGAAATCAGTTAACGATGAAATCAGTTAAATGAAGATGAAATCAGTTAACGATGAAATCAGTTAAAGATGAAATCAGTTAACGATGGAATCAGTTAACGATGAAATCAGTTACAGATGAAATCAGTTACATGAAGATTAAATCAGTTAACGATGAAATCAGTTAAAGATGAAATCAGTTAACGATGAAATCAGTTAAATGAAGATGAAATCAGTTAACGATGAAATCAGTTAAAGATAAAATCAGTTAAATGAAGATGAAATCAGTTAACGATGAAATCAGTTAAAGATGAAATCAGTTAACGATGAAATCAGTTAAATGAAGACGAAATCAGTTAACGATGAAATCAGTTAACGATGAAATCAGTTAAATGAAGATGAAATCAGTTAACGATGAAATCAGTTAAAGATGAAATCAGTTAACGATGAAATCAGTTAAATGAAGATGAAATCAGTTAACGATCAAATCAGTTAAAGATGAAATCAGTTAACGATGGAATCAGTTAAATGAAGATGAAATCAGTTAACGATCAAATCAGTTAAAGATGAAATCAGTTAACGATGGAATTAGTTAAATGAAGATGAAATCAGTTAACGATGAAATCAGTTAAATGAAGATGAAATCAGTTAACGATGAAATCAGTTAAATGAAGATGAAATCAGTTAACGATGAAATCAGTTAACGATGAAATCAGTTAAATGAAGATGAAATCAGTTAACGATGAAATCAGTTAAAGATGAAATCAGTGAACGATGAAATCAGTTAAAGATGAAATCAGTTAACGATGAAATCAGTTAAATGAAGATGAAATCAGTTAACGATGAAATCAGTTAAAGATGAAATCAGTTAAATGAAGATGAAATCAGTTAACGATGAAATCAGTTAAATGAAGATGAAATCAGTTAAATGAAGATGAAATCAGTTAACGATGAAATCAGTTAACGATGGAATCAGTTAAATGAAGATGAAATCAGTTAACGATGAAATCAGTTAAATGAAGATGAAATCAGTTAAATGAAGATGAAATCAGTTAACGATGAAATCAGTTAAATGAAGATGAAATCAGTTAACGATGAAATCAGTTAAAGATGAAATCAGTTAACGATGAAATCAGTTAACGATGAAATCAGTTAAATGAAGATGAAATCAGTTAACGATGAAATCAGTTAAATGAAGATGAAATCAGTTAAATGAAGATGAAATCAGTTAACGATGAAATCAGTTAAAGATGAAATCAGTTACAGATGAAATCAGTTACATGAAGATTAAATCAGTTAACGATGAAATCAGTTAAAGATGAAATCAGTTAACGATGAAATCAGTTAAATGAAGAATGAAAATGAAATCAGTTAAATGAAGATGAAATCAGTTAACGATGAAATCAGTTAACGATGAAATCAGTTAACGATGAAATCAGTTAAATGAAGATGAAATCAGTTAACGATGAAATCAGTTGAAGATGAAATCAGTTAACGATGGAATCAGTTAAATGAAGATGAAATCAGTTAACGATTAAATCAGTTAACGATGAAATCAGTTAAAGATGAAATCAGTTAAATGAAGATGAAATCAGTTAACGATGAAATCAGTTAACGATGAAATCAGTTAAATGAAGATGAAATCAGTTAAATGAAGATGAAATCAGTTAACGATGAAATCAGTTAAAGATGAAATCAGTTAAATGAAGATGAAATCAGTTAACGATGAAATCAGTTAAAGATGAAATCAGTTAACGATGAAATCAGTTAAATGAAGATGAAATCAGTTAAATGAAGATGAAATCAGTTAACGATGAAATCAGTTAAAGATGAAATCAGTTAAATGAAGATGAAATCAGTTAACGATGAAATCAGTTAAATGAAGATGGAATCAGTTAACGATGAAATCAGTTAAAGATGAAATCAGTTACAGATGAAATCAGTTACATGAAGATTAAATCAGTTAACGATGAAATCAGTTAAAGATGAAATCAGTTAACGATGAAATCAGTTAAATGAAGATGAAATCAGTTAACGATGAAATCAGTTAAAGATAAAATCAGTTAAATGAAGATGAAATCAGTTAACGATGAAATCAGTTAAATGAAGATGAAATCAGTTAACGATGAAATCAGTTAACGATGAAATCAGTTAACGATGAAATCAGTTAAATGAAGATGAAATCAGTTAACGATGAAATCAGTTAAAGATGAAATCAGTTAACGATGAAATCAGTTAAATGAAGATGAAATCAGTTAACGATGAAATCAGTTAAAGATGAAATCAGTTAACGATGAAATCAGTTAAATGAAGATGAAATCAGTTAACGATCAAATCAGTTAAAGATGAAATCAGTTAACGATGGAATCAGTTAAATGAAGATGAAATCAGTTAACGATGAAATCAGTTAAATGAAGATGAAATCTGTTAACGATGAAATCAGTTAACGATGAAATCAGTTAACGATGAAATCAGTTAAATGAAGATGAAATCAGTTAACGAT
Organism: Semicossyphus pulcher; assembly: GCF_022749685.1. Taxonomy (NCBI): domain Eukaryota; kingdom Metazoa; phylum Chordata; class Actinopteri; order Labriformes; family Labridae; genus Semicossyphus; species Semicossyphus pulcher. Next base: position 263,042 of record NW_027211709.1, on the reverse strand, counting down.
GAAATCAGTTAAAGATGAAATCAGTGAACGATGAAATCAGTTAAAGATGAAATCAGTTAACGATGAAATCAGTTAAATGAAGATGAAATCAGTTAACGATGAAATCAGTTAACGATGAAATCAGTTAAATGAAGATGAAATCAGTTAACGATGAAATCAGTTAAAGATGAAATCAGTTAACGATGGAATCAGTTAACGATGAAATCAGTTACAGATGAAATCAGTTACATGAAGATTAAATCAGTTAACGATGAAATCAGTTAAAGATGAAATCAGTTAACGATGAAATCAGTTAAATGAAGATGAAATCAGTTAACGATGAAATCAGTTAAAGATAAAATCAGTTAAATGAAGATGAAATCAGTTAACGATGAAATCAGTTAAAGATGAAATCAGTTAACGATGAAATCAGTTAAATGAAGACGAAATCAGTTAACGATGAAATCAGTTAACGATGAAATCAGTTAAATGAAGATGAAATCAGTTAACGATGAAATCAGTTAAAGATGAAATCAGTTAACGATGAAATCAGTTAAATGAAGATGAAATCAGTTAACGATCAAATCAGTTAAAGATGAAATCAGTTAACGATGGAATCAGTTAAATGAAGATGAAATCAGTTAACGATCAAATCAGTTAAAGATGAAATCAGTTAACGATGGAATTAGTTAAATGAAGATGAAATCAGTTAACGATGAAATCAGTTAAATGAAGATGAAATCAGTTAACGATGGAATCAGTTAAATGAAGATGAAATCAGTTAACGATGAAATCAGTTAAATGAAGATGAAATCAGTTAACGATGAAATCAGTTAACGATGAAATCAGTTAAATGAAGATGAAATCAGTTAACGATGAAATCAGTTAACGATGAAATCAGTTAAATGAAGATGAAATCAGTTAACGATGAAATCAGTTAAATAAAGATGAAATCAGTGAACGATGAAATCAGTTAAAGATGAAATCAGTTAACGATGGAATCAGTTAAATGAAGATGAAATCAGTTAACGATGAAATCAGTTAAATGAAGATGAAATCAGTTAACGATGAAATCAGTTAACGATGAAATCAGTTAAATGAAGATGAAATCAGTTAACGATGAAATCAGTTAAAGATGAAATCAGTGAACGATGAAATCAGTTAAAGATGAAATCAGTGAACGATGAAATCAGTTAAATGAAGATGAAATCAGTTAACGATGAAATCAGTTAACGATGAAATCAGTTAACGATGAAATCAGTTAAATGAAGATGAAATCAGTTAACGATGAAATCAGTTAAAGATGAAATCAGTTAACGATGGAATCAGTTAAATGAAGATGAAATCAGTTAACGATGAAATCAGTTAAAGATGAAATCAGTTACAGATGAAATCAGTTACATGAAGATTAAATCAGTTAATGATGAAATCAGTTAAAGATGAAATCAGTTAACGATGAAATCAGTTAAATGAAGATGAAATCAGTTAACGATGAAATCAGTTAAAGATAAAATCAGTTAAATGAAGATGAAATCAGTTAACGATGAAATCAGTTAAATGAAGATGAAATCAGTTAACGATGAAATCAGTTAACGATGAAATCAGTTAAATGAAGATGAAATCAGTTAACGATGAAATCAGTTAACGATGAAATCAGTTAAATGAAGATGAAATCAGTTAACGATGAAATCAGTTAAAGATGAAATCAGTTAACGATGAAATCAGTTAAATGAAGATGAAATCAGTTAACGATGAAATCAGTTAAAGATGAAATCAGTTAACGATGAAATCAGTTAAATGAAGATGAAATCAGTTAACGATCAAATCAGTTAAAGATGAAATCAGTTAACGATGGAATCAGTTAAATGAAGATGAAATCAGTTAACGATGAAATCAGTTAAATGAAGATGAAATCAGTTAACGATGAAATCAGTTAAATGAAGATGAAATCAGTTAACGATGAAATCAGTTAAATGAAGATGAAATCAGTTAACGATGAAATCAGTTAAAGATTAAATCAGTTAAAGATGAAATCAGTTACAGATGAAATCAGTTACAGATGAAATCAGTTACATGAAGATTAAATCAGTTAACGATGAAATCAGTTAAAGATGAAATCAGTTAACGATGAAATCAGTTAAATGAAGAATGAAAATGAAATCAGTTAAATGAAGATGAAATCAGTTAATGATGAAATCAGTTAAATGAAGATGAAATCAGTTAACGATGAAATCAGTTAAATGAAGATGAAATCAGTTAACGATGAAATCAGTTAAAGATGAAATCAGTTACAGATGAAATCAGTTACATGAAGATTAAATCAGTTAACGATGAAATCAGTTAACGATGAAATCAGTTAACGATGAAATCAGTTAAATGAAGATGAAATCAGTTAACGATGAAATCAGTTAAAGATGAAATCAGTGAACGATGAAATCAGTTAAAGATGAAATCAGTGAACGATGAAATCAGTTAAAGATGAAATCAGTTAACGATGAAATCAGTTAAAGATGAAATCAGTTAAATGAAGATGAAATCAGTTAACGATGAAATCAGTTAAAGATGAAATCAGTTAACGATGGAATCAGTTAAATGAAGATGAAATCAGTTAACGATGAAATCAGTTAAATGAAGATGAAATCAGTTAAATGAAGATGAAATCAGTTAACGATGAAACCAGTTAACGATGAAATCAGTTAAATGAAGATGAAATCAGTTAACGATGAAATCAGTTAAAGATGAAATCAGTTAGAGATGAAATCAGTTACATGAAGATTAAATCAGTTGACGATGAAATCAGTTAAAGATGAAATCAGTTAAAGATGAAATCAGTTAACGATGGAATCAGTTAAATGAAGATGAAATCAGTTAAAGATGAAATCAGTTAAATGAAGATGAAATCAGTTAACGATGAAATCAGTTAACGATGAAATCAGTTAAATGAAGATGAAATCAGTTAACGATGAAATCAGTTAAAGATGAAATCAGTGAACGATGAAATCAGTTAAAGATGAAATCAGTGAACGATGAAATCAGTTAAATGAAGATGAAATCAGTTAACGATGAAATCAGTTAACGATGAAATCAGTTAACGATGAAATCAGTTAAATGAAGATGAAATCAGTTAACGATGAAATCAGTTAAAGATGAAATCAGTTAACGATGGAATCAGTTAAATGAAGATGAAATCAGTTAACGATGAAATCAGTTAAAGATGAAATCAGTTACAGATGAAATCAGTTACATGAAGATTAAATCAGTTAATGATGAAATCAGTTAAAGATGAAATCAGTTAACGATGAAATCAGTTAAATGAAGATGAAATCAGTTAACGATGAAATCAGTTAAAGATAAAATCAGTTAAATGAAGATGAAATCAGTTAACGATGAAATCAGTTAAATGAAGATGAAATCAGTTAACGATGAAATCAGTTAACGATGAAATCAGTTAAATGAAGATGAAATCAGTTAACGATGAAATCAGTTAACGATGAAATCAGTTAAATGAAGATGAAATCAGTTAACGATGAAATCAGTTAAAGATGAAATCAGTTAACGATGAAATCAGTTAAATGAAGATGAAATCAGTTAACGATGAAATCAGTTGAAGATGAAATCAGTTAACGATGAAATCAGTTAAATGAAGATGAAATCAGTTAACGATCAAATCAGTTAAAGATGAAATCAGTTAACGATGGAATCAGTTAAATGAAGATGAAATCAGTTAACGATGAAATCAGTTAAATGAAGATGAAATCAGTTAACGATGAAATCAGTTAACGATGAAATCAGTTAAATGAAGATGAAATCAGTTAACGATGAAATCAGTTAAATGAAGATGAAATCAGTTAACGATTAAATCAGTTAAAGATTAAATCAGTTACAGATGAAATCAGTTACAGATGAAATCAGTTACATGAAGATTAAATCAGTTAACGATGAAATCAGTTAAAGATGAAATCAGTTAACGATGAAATCAGTTAAATGAAGAATGAAAATGAAATCAGTTAAATGAAGATGAAATCAGTTAATGATGAAATCAGTTAAATGAAGATGAAATCAGTTAACGATGAAATCAGTTAAATGAAGATGAAATCAGTTAACGATGAAATCAGTTAAAGATGAAATCAGTTACAGATGAAATCAGTTACATGAAGATTAAATCAGTTAACGATGAAATCAGTTAAAGATGAAATCAGTTAACGATGGAATCAGTTAAATGAAGATGAAATCAGTTAACGATGAAATCAGTTAACGATGAAATCAGTTAAATGAAGATGAAATCAGTTAACGATGAAATCAGTTAACGATGAAATCAGTTAACGATGAAATCAGTTAAATGAAGATGAAATCAGTTAACGATGAAATCAGTTAAAGATAAAATCAGTTAAATGAAGATGAAATCAGTTAACGATGAAATCAGTTAAATGAAGATGAAATCAGTTAACGATGAAATCAGTTAACGATGAAATCAGTTAAATGAAGATGAAATCAGTTAACGATGAAATCAGTTAACGATGAAATCAGTTAAATGAAGATGAAATCAGTTAACGATGAAATCAGTTAAAGATGAAATCAGTTAACGATGAAATCAGTTAAATGAAGATGAAATCAGTTAACGATGAAATCAGTTAAAGATGAAATCAGTTAACGATGAAATCAGTTAAAGATGAAATCAGTTAACGATGAAATCAGTTAAATGAAGATGAAATCAGTTAACGATCAAATCAGTAAAAGATGAAATCAGTTAACTATGGAATCAGTTAAATTAAGATGAAATCAGTTAACGATGAAATCAGTTAAATGAAGATGAAATCAGTTAAAGATGAAATCAGTTAACGATGAAATCAGTTAAATGAAGAATGAAAATGAAATCAGTTAAATGAAGATGAAATCAGTTAACGATGAAATCAGTTAAATGAAGATGAAATCAGTTAACGATGAAATCAGTTAAAGATGAAATCAGTTAACGATGGAATCAGTTAAATGAAGATGAAATCAGTTAACGATGAAATCAGTTAACGATGAAATCAGTTAAATGAAGAATGAAAATGAAATCAGTTAAATGAAGAGGAAATCAGTTAACGATGAAATCAGTTAAATGAAGATGAAATCAGTTAACGATGAAATCAGTTAAATGAAGATGAAATCAGTTAACGATGAAATCAGTTAAAGATGAAATCAGTTAACGATGAAATCAGTTAAATGAAGATGAAATCAGTTAAATGAAGATGAAATCAGTTAACGATGAAATCAGTTAAATGAAGATGAAATCAGTTAACGATGAAATCAGTTAAATGAAGATGAAATCAGTTAACGATGAAATCAGTTAAATGAAGATGAAATCAGTTAAATGAAGATGAAATCAGTTAACGATGAAATCAGTTAAAGATGAAATCAGTTACAGATGAAATCAGTTACATGAAGATTAAATCAGTTAACGATGAAATCAGTTAAAGATGAAATCAGTTAACGATGAAATCAGTTAACGATGAAATCAGTTACAGATGAAATCAGTTACATGAAGATTAAATCAGTTAACGATGAAATCAGTTAAAGATGAAATCAGTTAACGATGAAATCAGTTAAATGAAGAATGAAAATGAAATCAGTTAAATGAAGATGAAATCAGTTAACGATGAAATCAGTTAAATGAAGATGAAATCAGTTAACGATGAAATCAGTTAAAGATGAAATCAGTTAACGATGGAATCAGTTAAATGAAGATGAAATCAGTTAACGATTAAATCAGTTAAAGATGAAATCAGTTAACGATGAAATCAGTTAAATGAAGATGAAATCAGTTAACGATGAAATCAGTTAAAGATGAAATCAGTTAACGATGGAATCAGTTAAATGAAGATGAAATCAGTTAACGATGAAATCAGTTAAATGAAGATGAAATCAGTTAAATGAAGATGAAATCAGTTAACGATGAAATCAGTTAAAGATGAAATCAGTGAACGATGAAATCAGTTAAAGATGAAATCAGTTAACGATGAAATCAGTTAAAGATGAAATCAGTTAAATGAAGATGAAATCAGTTAACGATGAAATCAGTTAAAGATGAAATCAGTTAACGATGGAATCAGTTAAATGAAGATGAAATCAGTTAACGATGAAATCAGTTAAATGAAGATGAAATCAGTTAAATGAAGATGAAATCAGTTAACGATGAAACCAGTTAACGATGAAATCAGTTAAATGAAGATGAAATCAGTTAACGATGAAATCAGTTAAAGATGAAATCAGTTAGAGATGAAATCAGTTACATGAAGATTAAATCAGTTGACGATGAAATCAGTTAAAGATGAAATCAGTTAAAGATGAAATCAGTTAACGATGGAATCAGTTAAATGAAGATGAAATCAGTTAAAGATGAAATCAGTTAAATGAAGATGAAATCAGTTAACGATGAAATCAGTTAACGATGAAATCAGTTAAATGAAGATGAAATCAGTTAACGATGAAATCAGTTAAAGATGAAATCAGTGAACGATGAAATCAGTTAAAGATGAAATCAGTGAACGATGAAATCAGTTAAATGAAGATGAAATCAGTTAACGATGAAATCAGTTAACGATGAAATCAGTTAACGATGAAATCAGTTAAATGAAGATGAAATCAGTTAACGATGAAATCAGTTAAAGATGAAATCAGTTAACGATGGAATCAGTTAAATGAAGATGAAATCAGTTAACGATGAAATCAGTTAAAGATGAAATCAGTTACAGATGAAATCAGTTACATGAAGATTAAATCAGTTAATGATGAAATCAGTTAAAGATGAAATCAGTTAACGATGAAATCAGTTAAATGAAGATGAAATCAGTTAACGATGAAATCAGTTAAAGATAAAATCAGTTAAATGAAGATGAAATCAGTTAACGATGAAATCAGTTAAATGAAGATGAAATCAGTTAACGATGAAATCAGTTAACGATGAAATCAGTTAAATGAAGATGAAATCAGTTAACGATGAAATCAGTTAACGATGAAATCAGTTAAATGAAGATGAAATCAGTTAACGATGAAATCAGTTAAAGATGAAATCAGTTAACGATGAAATCAGTTAAATGAAGATGAAATCAGTTAACGATCAAATCAGTTAAAGATGAAATCAGTTAACGATGGAATCAGTTAAATGAAGATGAAATCAGTTAACGATGAAATCAGTTAAATGAAGATGAAATCAGTTAACGATGAAATCAGTTAACGATGAAATCAGTTAAATGAAGATGAAATCAGTTAACGATGAAATCAGTTAAATGAAGATGAAATCAGTTAACGATTAAATCAGTTAAAGATTAAATCAGTTACAGATGAAATCAGTTACAGATGAAATCAGTTACATGAAGATTAAATCAGTTAACGATGAAATCAGTTAAAGATGAAATCAGTTAACGATGAAATCAGTTAAATGAAGAATGAAAATGAAATCAGTTAAATGAAGATGAAATCAGTTAATGATGAAATCAGTTAAATGAAGATGAAATCAGTTAACGATGAAATCAGTTAAATGAAGATGAAATCAGTTAACGATGAAATCAGTTAAAGATGAAATCAGTTACAGATGAAATCAGTTACATGAAGATTAAATCAGTTAACGATGAAATCAGTTAAAGATGAAATCAGTTAACGATGGAATCAGTTAAATGAAGATGAAATCAGTTAACGATGAAATCAGTTAACGATGAAATCAGTTAAATGAAGATGAAATCAGTTAACGATGAAATCAGTTAACGATGAAATCAGTTAACGATGAAATCAGTTAAATGAAGATGAAATCAGTTAACGATGAAATCAGTTAAAGATAAAATCAGTTAAATGAAGATGAAATCAGTTAACGATGAAATCAGTTAAATGAAGATGAAATCAGTTAACGATGAAATCAGTTAACGATGAAATCAGTTAAATGAAGATGAAATCAGTTAACGATGAAATCAGTTAACGATGAAATCAGTTAAATGAAGATGAAATCAGTTAACGATGAAATCAGTTAAAGATGAAATCAGTTAACGATGAAATCAGTTAAATGAAGATGAAATCAGTTAACGATGAAATCAGTTAAAGATGAAATCAGTTAACGATGAAATCAGTTAAAGATGAAATCAGTTAACGATGAAATCAGTTAAATGAAGATGAAATCAGTTAACGATCAAATCAGTAAAAGATGAAATCAGTTAACTATGGAATCAGTTAAATTAAGATGAAATCAGTTAACGATGAAATCAGTTAAATGAAGATGAAATCAGTTAAAGATGAAATCAGTTAACGATGAAATCAGTTAAATGAAGAATGAAAATGAAATCAGTTAAATGAAGATGAAATCAGTTAACGATGAAATCAGTTAAATGAAGATGAAATCAGTTAACGATGAAATCAGTTAAAGATGAAATCAGTTAACGATGGAATCAGTTAAATGAAGATGAAATCAGTTAACGATGAAATCAGTTAACGATGAAATCAGTTAAATGAAGAATGAAAATGAAATCAGTTAAATGAAGAGGAAATCAGTTAACGATGAAATCAGTTAAATGAAGATGAAATCAGTTAACGATGAAATCAGTTAAATGAAGATGAAATCAGTTAACGATGAAATCAGTTAAAGATGAAATCAGTTAACGATGAAATCAGTTAAATGAAGATGAAATCAGTTAAATGAAGATGAAATCAGTTAACGATGAAATCAGTTAAATGAAGATGAAATCAGTTAACGATGAAATCAGTTAAATGAAGATGAAATCAGTTAACGATGAAATCAGTTAAATGAAGATGAAATCAGTTAAATGAAGATGAAATCAGTTAACGATGAAATCAGTTAAAGATGAAATCAGTTACAGATGAAATCAGTTACATGAAGATTAAATCAGTTAACGATGAAATCAGTTAAAGATGAAATCAGTTAACGATGAAATCAGTTAACGATGAAATCAGTTACAGATGAAATCAGTTACATGAAGATTAAATCAGTTAACGATGAAATCAGTTAAAGATGAAATCAGTTAACGATGAAATCAGTTAAATGAAGAATGAAAATGAAATCAGTTAAATGAAGATGAAATCAGTTAACGATGAAATCAGTTAAATGAAGATGAAATCAGTTAACGATGAAATCAGTTAAAGATGAAATCAGTTAACGATGGAATCAGTTAAATGAAGATGAAATCAGTTAACGATTAAATCAGTTAAAGATGAAATCAGTTAACGATGAAATCAGTTAAATGAAGATGAAATCAGTTAACGATGAAATCAGTTAAAGATGAAATCAGTTAACGATGGAATCAGTTAAATGAAGATGAAATCAGTTAACGATGAAATCAGTTAAATGAAGATGAAATCAGTTAAATGAAGATGAAATCAGTTAACGATGAAATCAGTTAACGATGGAATCAGTTAAATGAAGATGAAATCAGTTAACGATGAAATCAGTTAAATGAAGATGAAATCAGTTAAATGAAGATGAAATCAGTTAACGATGAAATCAGTTAAATGAAGATGAAATCAGTTAACGATGAAATCAGTTAAAGATGAAATCAGTTAACGATGAAATCAGTTAACGATGAAATCAGTTAAATGAAGATGAAATCAGTTAACGATGAAATCAGTTAAATGAAGATGAAATCAGTTCAATGAAGATGAAATCAGTTAACGATGAAATCAGTTAAAGATGAAATCAGTTACAGATGAAATCAGTTACATGAAGATTAAATCAGTTAACGATGAAATCAGTTAAAGATGAAATCAGTTAACGATGAAATCAGTTAAATGAAGAATGAAAATGAAATCAGTTAAATGAAGATGAAATCAGTTAACGATGAAATCAGTTAACGATGAAATCAGTTAACGATGAAATCAGTTAAATGAAGATGAAATCAGTTAACGATGAAATCAGTTAAAGATGAAATCAGTTAACGATGGAATCAGTTAAATGAAGATGAAATCAGTTAACGATGAAATCAGTTAACGATGAAATCAGTTAAATGAAGATGAAATCAGTTAACGATGAAATCAGTTAACGATGAAATCAGTTAAATGAAGATGAAATCAGTTAAATGAAGATGAAATCAGTTAACGATGAAATCAGTTAAAGATGAAATCAGTTAAATGAAGATGAAATCAGTTAACGATGAAATCAGTTAAATGAAGATGGAATCAGTTAACGATGAAATCTGTTAAAGATGAAATCAGTTACAGATGAAATCAGTTACATGAAGAATGAAAATGAAATCAGTTAAATGAAGATGAAATCAGTTAATGATGAAATCAGTTAAATGAAGATGAAATCAGTTAACGATGAAATCAGTTAAATGAAGATGAAATCAGTTAACGATGAAATCAGTTAAAGATGAAATCAGTTACAGATGAAATCAGTTACATGAAGATTAAATCAGTTAACGATGAAATCAGTTAAAGATGAAATCAGTTAACGATGGAATCAGTTAAATGAAGATGAAATCAGTTAACGATGAAATCAGTTAACGATGAAATCAGTTAAATGAAGATGAAATCAGTTAACGATGAAATCAGTTAAAGATGAAATCAGTTAACGATGAAATCAGTTAACGATGAAATCAGTTAAATGAAGATGAAATCAGTTAACGATGAAATCAGTTAAAGATGAAATCAGTTAACGATGAAATCAGTTAAATGAAGATGAAATCAGTTAACGATGAAATCAGTTAACGATGAAATCAGTTAAATGAAGATGAAATCAGTTAACGATGAAATCAGTTAAAGATGAAATCAGTTAACGATGAAATCAGTTAAATGAAGATGAAATCAGTTAAATGAAGATGAAATCAGTTAACGATGAAATCAGTTAAAGATGAAATCAGTTACAGATGAAATCAGTTACATGAAGATGAAATCAGTTAACGATGAAATCAGTTAAAGATGAAATCAGTTAACGATGAAATCAGTTAAATGAAGAATGAAAATGAAATCAGTTAAATGAAGATGAAATCAGTTAACGATGAAATCAGTTAAAGATGAAATCAGTTAAATGAAGATGAAATCAGTTAACGATGAAATCAGTTAAATGAAGATGAAATCAGTTAAATGAAGATGAAATCAGTTAACGATGAAATCAGTTAAAGATGAAATCAGTTACAGATGAAATCAGTTACATGAAGATTAAATCAGTTAACGATGAAATCAGTTAAAGATGAAATCAGTTAACGATGAAATCAGTTAAATGAAGAATGAAAATGAAATCAGTTAAATGAAGATGAAATCAGTTAACGATGAAATCAGTTAACGATGAAATCAGTTAAATGAAGATGAAATCAGTTAACGATGAAATCAGTTAAAGATGAAATCAGTTAACGATGGAATCAGTTAAATGAAGATGAAATCAGTTAACGATGAAATCAGTTAACGATGAAATCAGTTAACGATGAAATCAGTTAAATGAAGATGAAATCAGTTAACGATGTAATCAGTTAAAGATGAAATCAGTTGAATGAAGATGAAATCAGTTAACGATGAAATCAGTTAAAGATGAAATCAGTTAACGATGAAATCAGTTAAAGATGAAATCAGTTAACGATGAAATCAGTTAACGATGAAATCAGTTGAATGAAGATGAAATCAGTTAACGATGAAATCAGTTAAAGATGAAATCAGTTAACGATGAAATCAGTTAAAGATGAAATCAGTTAACGATGAAATCAGTTAAATGAAGATGAAATCAGTTAACGATGAAATCAGTTAAAGATGAAATCAGTTAACGATGGAATCAGTTAAATGAAGATGAAATCAGTTAACGATGAAATCAGTTAAATGAAGATGAAATCAGTTAAATGAAGATGAAATCAGTTAACGATGAAATCAGTTAACGATGGAATCAGTTAAATGAAGATGAAATCAGTTAACGATGAAATCAGTTAAATGAAGATGAAATCAGTTAAATGAAGATGAAATCAGTTAACGATGAAATCAGTTAAATGAAGATGAAATCAGTTAACGATGAAATCAGTTAAAGATGAAATCAGTTAACGATGAAATCAGTTAACGATGAAATCAGTTAAATGAAGATGAAATCAGTTAACGATGAAATCAGTTAACGATGAAATCAGTTAAAGATGAAATCAGTTACAGATGAAATCAGTTACATGAAGATTAAATCAGTTAACGATGAAATCAGTTAACGATGAAATCAGTTAACGATGAAATCAGTTAAATGAAGATGAAATCAGTTAACGATGAAATCAGTTAAAGATGAAATCAGTGAACGATGAAATCAGTTAAAGATGAAATCAGTGAACGATGAAATCAGTTAAAGATGAAATCAGTTAACGATGAAATCAGTTAAAGATGAAATCAGTTAAATGAAGATGAAATCAGTTAACGATGAAATCAGTTAAAGATGAAATCAGTTAACGATGGAATCAGTTAAATGAAGATGAAATCAGTTAACGATGAAATCAGTTAAATGAAGATGAAATCAGTTAAATGAAGATGAAATCAGTTAACGATGAAACCAGTTAACGATGAAATCAGTTAAATGAAGATGAAATCAGTTAACGATGAAATCAGTTAAAGATGAAATCAGTTAGAGATGAAATCAGTTACATGAAGATTAAATCAGTTGACGATGAAATCAGTTAAAGATGAAATCAGTTAAAGATGAAATCAGTTAACGATGGAATCAGTTAAATGAAGATGAAATCAGTTAAAGATGAAATCAGTTAAATGAAGATGAAATCAGTTAACGATGAAATCAGTTAACGATGAAATCAGTTAAATGAAGATGAAATCAGTTAACGATGAAATCAGTTAAAGATGAAATCAGTGAACGATGAAATCAGTTAAAGATGAAATCAGTGAACGATGAAATCAGTTAAATGAAGATGAAATCAGTTAACGATGAAATCAGTTAACGATGAAATCAGTTAACGATGAAATCAGTTAAATGAAGATGAAATCAGTTAACGATGAAATCAGTTAAAGATGAAATCAGTTAACGATGGAATCAGTTAAATGAAGATGAAATCAGTTAACGATGAAATCAGTTAAAGATGAAATCAGTTACAGATGAAATCAGTTACATGAAGATTAAATCAGTTAATGATGAAATCAGTTAAAGATGAAATCAGTTAACGATGAAATCAGTTAAATGAAGATGAAATCAGTTAACGATGAAATCAGTTAAAGATAAAATCAGTTAAATGAAGATGAAATCAGTTAACGATGAAATCAGTTAAATGAAGATGAAATCAGTTAACGATGAAATCAGTTAACGATGAAATCAGTTAAATGAAGATGAAATCAGTTAACGATGAAATCAGTTAACGATGAAATCAGTTAAATGAAGATGAAATCAGTTAACGATGAAATCAGTTAAAGATGAAATCAGTTAACGATGAAATCAGTTAAATGAAGATGAAATCAGTTAACGATGAAATCAGTTGAAGATGAAATCAGTTAACGATGAAATCAGTTAAATGAAGATGAAATCAGTTAACGATCAAATCAGTTAAAGATGAAATCAGTTAACGATGGAATCAGTTAAATGAAGATGAAATCAGTTAACGATGAAATCAGTTAAATGAAGATGAAATCAGTTAACGATGAAATCAGTTAACGATGAAATCAGTTAAATGAAGATGAAATCAGTTAACGATGAAATCAGTTAAATGAAGATGAAATCAGTTAACGATTAAATCAGTTAAAGATTAAATCAGTTACAGATGAAATCAGTTACAGATGAAATCAGTTACATGAAGATTAAATCAGTTAACGATGAAATCAGTTAAAGATGAAATCAGTTAACGATGAAATCAGTTAAATGAAGAATGAAAATGAAATCAGTTAAATGAAGATGAAATCAGTTAATGATGAAATCAGTTAAATGAAGATGAAATCAGTTAACGATGAAATCAGTTAAATGAAGATGAAATCAGTTAACGATGAAATCAGTTAAAGATGAAATCAGTTACAGATGAAATCAGTTACATGAAGATTAAATCAGTTAACGATGAAATCAGTTAAAGATGAAATCAGTTAACGATGGAATCAGTTAAATGAAGATGAAATCAGTTAACGATGAAATCAGTTAACGATGAAATCAGTTAAATGAAGATGAAATCAGTTAACGATGAAATCAGTTAACGATGAAATCAGTTAACGATGAAATCAGTTAAATGAAGATGAAATCAGTTAACGATGAAATCAGTTAAAGATAAAATCAGTTAAATGAAGATGAAATCAGTTAACGATGAAATCAGTTAAATGAAGATGAAATCAGTTAACGATGAAATCAGTTAACGATGAAATCAGTTAAATGAAGATGAAATCAGTTAACGATGAAATCAGTTAACGATGAAATCAGTTAAATGAAGATGAAATCAGTTAACGATGAAATCAGTTAAAGATGAAATCAGTTAACGATGAAATCAGTTAAATGAAGATGAAATCAGTTAACGATGAAATCAGTTAAAGATGAAATCAGTTAACGATGAAATCAGTTAAAGATGAAATCAGTTAACGATGAAATCAGTTAAATGAAGATGAAATCAGTTAACGATCAAATCAGTAAAAGATGAAATCAGTTAACTATGGAATCAGTTAAATTAAGATGAAATCAGTTAACGATGAAATCAGTTAAATGAAGATGAAATCAGTTAAAGATGAAATCAGTTAACGATGAAATCAGTTAAATGAAGAATGAAAATGAAATCAGTTAAATGAAGATGAAATCAGTTAACGATGAAATCAGTTAAATGAAGATGAAATCAGTTAACGATGAAATCAGTTAAAGATGAAATCAGTTAACGATGGAATCAGTTAAATGAAGATGAAATCAGTTAACGATGAAATCAGTTAACGATGAAATCAGTTAAATGAAGAATGAAAATGAAATCAGTTAAATGAAGAGGAAATCAGTTAACGATGAAATCAGTTAAATGAAGATGAAATCAGTTAACGATGAAATCAGTTAAATGAAGATGAAATCAGTTAACGATGAAATCAGTTAAAGATGAAATCAGTTAACGATGAAATCAGTTAAATGAAGATGAAATCAGTTAAATGAAGATGAAATCAGTTAACGATGAAATCAGTTAAATGAAGATGAAATCAGTTAACGATGAAATCAGTTAAATGAAGATGAAATCAGTTAACGATGAAATCAGTTAAATGAAGATGAAATCAGTTAAATGAAGATGAAATCAGTTAACGATGAAATCAGTTAAAGATGAAATCAGTTACAGATGAAATCAGTTACATGAAGATTAAATCAGTTAACGATGAAATCAGTTAAAGATGAAATCAGTTAACGATGAAATCAGTTAACGATGAAATCAGTTACAGATGAAATCAGTTACATGAAGATTAAATCAGTTAACGATGAAATCAGTTAAAGATGAAATCAGTTAACGATGAAATCAGTTAAATGAAGAATGAAAATGAAATCAGTTAAATGAAGATGAAATCAGTTAACGATGAAATCAGTTAAATGAAGATGAAATCAGTTAACGATGAAATCAGTTAAAGATGAAATCAGTTAACGATGGAATCAGTTAAATGAAGATGAAATCAGTTAACGATTAAATCAGTTAAAGATGAAATCAGTTAACGATGAAATCAGTTAAATGAAGATGAAATCAGTTAACGATGAAATCAGTTAAAGATGAAATCAGTTAACGATGGAATCAGTTAAATGAAGATGAAATCAGTTAACGATGAAATCAGTTAAATGAAGATGAAATCAGTTAAATGAAGATGAAATCAGTTAACGATGAAATCAGTTAACGATGGAATCAGTTAAATGAAGATGAAATCAGTTAACGATGAAATCAGTTAAATGAAGATGAAATCAGTTAAATGAAGATGAAATCAGTTAACGATGAAATCAGTTAAATGAAGATGAAATCAGTTAACGATGAAATCAGTTAAAGATGAAATCAGTTAACGATGAAATCAGTTAACGATGAAATCAGTTAAATGAAGATGAAATCAGTTAACGATGAAATCAGTTAAATGAAGATGAAATCAGTTAAATGAAGATGAAATCAGTTAACGATGAAATCAGTTAAAGATGAAATCAGTTACAGATGAAATCAGTTACATGAAGATTAAATCAGTTAACGATGAAATCAGTTAAAGATGAAATCAGTTAACGATGAAATCAGTTAAATGAAGAATGAAAATGAAATCAGTTAAATGAAGATGAAATCAGTTAACGATGAAATCAGTTAACGATGAAATCAGTTAACGATGAAATCAGTTAAATGAAGATGAAATCAGTTAACGATGAAATCAGTTAAAGATGAAATCAGTTAACGATGGAATCAGTTAAATGAAGATGAAATCAGTTAACGATGAAATCAGTTAACGATGAAATCAGTTAAATGAAGATGAAATCAGTTAACGATGAAATCAGTTAACGATGAAATCAGTTAAATGAAGATGAAATCAGTTAAATGAAGATGAAATCAGTTAACGATGAAATCAGTTAAAGATGAAATCAGTTAAATGAAGATGAAATCAGTTAACGATGAAATCAGTTAAATGAAGATGGAATCAGTTAACGATGAAATCTGTTAAAGATGAAATCAGTTACAGATGAAATCAGTTACATGAAGAATGAAAATGAAATCAGTTAAATGAAGATGAAATCAGTTAATGATGAAATCAGTTAAATGAAGATGAAATCAGTTAACGATGAAATCAGTTAAATGAAGATGAAATCAGTTAACGATGAAATCAGTTAAAGATGAAATCAGTTACAGATGAAATCAGTTACATGAAGATTAAATCAGTTAACGATGAAATCAGTTAAAGATGAAATCAGTTAACGATGGAATCAGTTAAATGAAGATGAAATCAGTTAACGATGAAATCAGTTAACGATGAAATCAGTTAAATGAAGATGAAATCAGTTAACGATGAAATCAGTTAAAGATGAAATCAGTTAACGATGAAATCAGTTAAATGAAGATGAAATCAGTTAACGATGAAATCAGTTAACGATGAAATCAGTTAAATGAAGATGAAATCAGTTAACGATGAAATCAGTTAAAGATGAAATCAGTTAACGATGAAATCAGTTAAATGAAGATGAAATCAGTTAAATGAAGATGAAATCAGTTAACGATGAAATCAGTTAAAGATGAAATCAGTTACAGATGAAATCAGTTACATGAAGATGAAATCAGTTAACGATGAAATCAGTTAAAGATGAAATCAGTTAACGATGAAATCAGTTAAATGAAGAATGAAAATGAAATCAGTTAAATGAAGATGAAATCAGTTAACGATGAAATCAGTTAAAGATGAAATCAGTTAAATGAAGATGAAATCAGTTAACGATGAAATCAGTTAAATGAAGATGAAATCAGTTAAATGAAGATGAAATCAGTTAACGATGAAATCAGTTAAAGATGAAATCAGTTACAGATGAAATCAGTTACATGAAGATTAAATCAGTTAACGATGAAATCAGTTAAAGATGAAATCAGTTAACGATGAAATCAGTTAAATGAAGAATGAAAATGAAATCAGTTAAATGAAGATGAAATCAGTTAACGATGAAATCAGTTAACGATGAAATCAGTTAAATGAAGATGAAATCAGTTAACGATGAAATCAGTTAAAGATGAAATCAGTTAACGATGGAATCAGTTAAATGAAGATGAAATCAGTTAACGATGAAATCAGTTAACGATGAAATCAGTTAACGATGAAATCAGTTAAATGAAGATGAAATCAGTTAACGATGTAATCAGTTAAAGATGAAATCAGTTGAATGAAGATGAAATCAGTTAACGATGAAATCAGTTAAAGATGAAATCAGTTAACGATGAAATCAGTTAAAGATGAAATCAGTTAACGATGAAATCAGTTAACGATGAAATCAGTTGAATGAAGATGAAATCAGTTAACGATGAAATCAGTTAAAGATGAAATCAGTTAACGATGAAATCAGTTAAAGATGAAATCAGTTAACGATGAAATCAGTTAAATGAAGATGAAATCAGTTAACGATGAAATCAGTTAAAGATGAAATCAGTTAACGATGGAATCAGTTAAATGAAGATGAAATCAGTTAACGATGAAATCAGTTAAATGAAGATGAAATCAGTTAAATGAAGATGAAATCAGTTAACGATGAAATCAGTTAACGATGGAATCAGTTAAATGAAGATGAAATCAGTTAACGATGAAATCAGTTAAATGAAGATGAAATCAGTTAAATGAAGATGAAATCAGTTAACGATGAAATCAGTTAAATGAAGATGAAATCAGTTAACGATGAAATCAGTTAAAGATGAAATCAGTTAACGATGAAATCAGTTAACGATGAAATCAGTTAAATGAAGATGAAATCAGTTAACGATGAAATCAGTTAAATGAAGATGAAATCAGTTAAATGAAGATGAAATCAGTTAACGATGAAATCAGTTAAAGATGAAATCAGTTACAGATGAAATCAGTTACATGAAGATTAAATCAGTTAACGATGAAATCAGTTAAAGATGAAATCAGTTAACGATGAAATCAGTTAAATGAAGAATGAAAATGAAATCAGTTAAATGAAGATGAAATCAGTTAACGATGAAATCAGTTAACGATGAAATCAGTTAACGATGAAATCAGTTAAATGAAGATGAAATCAGTTAACGATGAAATCAGTTAAAGATGAAATCAGTTAACGATGGAATCAGTTAAATGAAGATGAAATCAGTTAACGATGAAATCAGTTAACGATGAAATCAGTTAAATGAAGATGAAATCAGTTAAATGAAGATGAAATCAGTTAACGATGAAATCAGTTAACGATGAAATCAGTTAAATGAAGATGAAATCAGTTAAATGAAGATGAAATCAGTTAACGATGAAATCAGTTAAAGATGAAATCAGTTAAATGAAGATGAAATCAGTTAACGATGAAATCAGTTAAATGAAGATGGAATCAGTTAACGATGAAATCTGTTAAAGATGAAATCAGTTACAGATGAAATCAGTTACATGAAGAATGAAAATGAAATCAGTTAAATGAAGATGAAATCAGTTAATGATGAAATCAGTTAAATGAAGATGAAATCAGTTAACGATGAAATCAGTTAAATGAAGATGAAATCAGTTAACGATGAAATCAGTTAAAGATGAAATCAGTTACAGATGAAATCAGTTACATGAAGATTAAATCAGTTAACGATGAAATCAGTTAAAGATGAAATCAGTTAACGATGGAATCAGTTAAATGAAGATGAAATCAGTTAACGATGAAATCAGTTAACGATGAAATCAGTTAAATGAAGATGAAATCAGTTAACGATGAAATCAGTTAAAGATGAAATCAGTTAACGATGAAATCAGTTAACGATGAAATCAGTTAAATGAAGATGAAATCAGTTAACGATGAAATCAGTTAAAGATGAAATCAGTTAACGATGAAATCAGTTAAATGAAGATGAAATCAGTTAACGATGAAATCAGTTAACGATGAAATCAGTTAAATGAAGATGAAATCAGTTAACGATGAAATCAGTTAAAGATGAAATCAGTTAACGATGAAATCAGTTAAATGAAGATGAAATCAGTTAAATGAAGATGAAATCAGTTAACGATGAAATCAGTTAAAGATGAAATCAGTTACAGATGAAATCAGTTACATGAAGATGAAATCAGTTAACGATGAAATCAGTTAAAGATGAAATCAGTTAACGATGAAATCAGTTAAATGAAGAATGAAAATGAAATCAGTTAAATGAAGATGAAATCAGTTAACGATGAAATCAGTTAAAGATGAAATCAGTTAAATGAAGATGAAATCAGTTAACGATGAAATCAGTTAAATGAAGATGAAATCAGTTAAATGAAGATGAAATCAGTTAACGATGAAATCAGTTAAAGATGAAATCAGTTACAGATGAAATCAGTTACATGAAGATTAAATCAGTTAACGATGAAATCAGTTAAAGATGAAATCAGTTAACGATGAAATCAGTTAAATGAAGAATGAAAATGAAATCAGTTAAATGAAGATGAAATCAGTTAACGATGAAATCAGTTAACGATGAAATCAGTTAAATGAAGATGAAATCAGTTAACGATGAAATCAGTTAAAGATGAAATCAGTTAACGATGGAATCAGTTAAATGAAGATGAAATCAGTTAACGATGAAATCAGTTAACGATGAAATCAGTTAACGATGAAATCAGTTAAATGAAGATGAAATCAGTTAACGATGTAATCAGTTAAAGATGAAATCAGTTGAATGAAGATGAAATCAGTTAACGATGAAATCAGTTAAAGATGAAATCAGTTAACGATGAAATCAGTTAAAGATGAAATCAGTTAACGATGAAATCAGTTAACGATGAAATCAGTTGAATGAAGATGAAATCAGTTAACGATGAAATCAGTTAAAGATGAAATCAGTTAACGATGAAATCAGTTAAATGAAGATGAAATCAGTTAAATGAAGATGAAATCAGTTAACGATGAAATCAGTTAACGATGAAATCAGTTAACGATGAAATCAGTTAAATGAAGATGAAATCAGTTAACGATGAAATCAGTTAAAGATGAAATCAGTTAAATGAAGATGAAATCAGTTAACGATGAAATCAGTTAAATGAAGATGGAATCAGTTAACGATGAAATCAGTTAAAGATGAAATCAGTTACAGATGAAATCAGTTACATGAAGATTAAATCAGTTAACGATGAAATCAGTTAAAGATGAAATCAGTTAACGATGAAATCAGTTAAATGAAGATGAAATCAGTTAACGATGAAATCAGTTAAAGATAAAATCAGTTAAATGAAGATGAAATCAGTTAACGATGAAATCAGTTAAATGAAGATGAAATCAGTTAACGATGAAATCAGTTAACGATGAAATCAGTTAAAGATGAAATCAGTTAACGATGAAATCAGTTAAATGAAGATGAAATCAGTTAACGATGAAATCAGTTAACGATGAAATCAGTTAAATGAAGATGAAATCAGTTAACGATCAAATCAGTTAAAGATGAAATCAGTTAACGATGAAATCAGTTAACGATGAAATCAGTTAAATGAAGATGAAATCAGTTAACGATGAAATCAGTTAAAGATGAAATCAGTGAACGATGAAATCAGTTAAAGATGAAATCAGTGAACGATGAAATCAGTTAAATGAAGATGAAATCAGTTAACGATGAAATCAGTTAACGATGAAATCAGTTAACGATGAAATCAGTTAAATGAAGATGAAATCAGTTAACGATGAAATCAGTTAAAGATGAAATCAGTTAACGATGGAATCAGTTAAATGAAGATGAAATCAGTTAACGATGAAATCAGTTAAAGATGAAATCAGTTACAGATGAAATCAGTTACATGAAGATTAAATCAGTTAATGATGAAATCAGTTAAAGATGAAATCAGTTAACGATGAAATCAGTTAAATGAAGATGAAATCAGTTAACGATGAAATCAGTTAAAGATAAAATCAGTTAAATGAAGATTAAATCAGTTAACGATGAAATCAGTTAAATGAAGATGAAATCAGTTAACGATGAAATCAGTTAACGATGAAATCAGTTAAATGAAGATGAAATCAGTTAACGATGAAATCAGTTAACGATGAAATCAGTTAAATGAAGATGAAATCAGTTAACGATGAAATCAGTTAAAGATGAAATCAGTTAACGATGAAATCAGTTAAATGAAGATGAAATCAGTTAACGATGAAATCAGTTAAAGATGAAATCAGTTAACGATGAAATCAGTTAAATGAAGATGAAATCAGTTAACGATCAAATCAGTTAAAGATGAAATCAGTTAACGATGGAATCAGTTAAATGAAGATGAAATCAGTTAACGATGAAATCAGTTAAATGAAGATGAAATCAGTTAACGATGAAATCAGTTAAATGAAGATGAAATCAGTTAACGATGAAATCAGTTAAATGAAGATGAAATCAGTTAACGATGAAATCAGTTAAAGATTAAATCAGTTAAATATGAAATCAGTTACAGATGAAATCAGTTACAGATGAAATCAGTTACATGAAGATTAAATCAGTTAACGATGAAATCAGTTAAAGATGAAATCAGTTAACGATGAAATCAGTTAAATGAAGAATGAAAATGAAATCAGTTAAATGAAGATGAAATCAGTTAATGATGAAATCAGTTAAATGAAGATGAAATCAGTTAACGATGAAATCAGTTAAATGAAGATGAAATCAGTTAACGATGAAATCAGTTAAAGATGAAATCAGTTACAGATGAAATCAGTTACATGAAGATTAAATCAGTTAACGATGAAATCAGTTAAAGATGAAATCAGTTAACGATGGAATCAGTTAAATGAAGATGAAATCAGTTAACGATGAAATCAGTTAACGATGAAATCAGTTAAATGAAGATGAAATCAGTTAACGATGAAATCAGTTAAAGATGAAATCAGTTAACGATGAAATCAGTTAAATGAAGATGAAATCAGTTAACGATGAAATCAGTTAAAGATAAAATCAGTTAAATGAAGATGAAATCAGTTAACGATGAAATCAGTTAAATGAAGATGAAATCAGTTAACGATGAAATCAGTTAACGATGAAATCAGTTAAATGAAGATGAAATCAGTTAACGATGAAATCAGTTAACGATGAAATCAGTTAAATGAAGATGAAATCAGTTAACGATGAAATCAGTTAAAGATGAAATCAGTTAACGATGAAATCAGTTAAATGAAGATGAAATCAGTTAACGATGAAATCAGTTAAAGATGAAATCAGTTAACGATGAAATCAGTTAAATGAAGATGAAATCAGTTAACGATCAAATCAGTAAAAGATGAAATCAGTTAACTATGGAATCAGTTAAATGAAGATGAAATCAGTTAACGATGAAATCAGTTAAATGAAGATGAAATCAGTTAACGATGAAATCAGTTAACGATGAAATCAGTTAAATGAAGATGAAATCAGTTAACGATGAAATCAGTTAAAGATGAAATCAGTGAACGATGAAATCAGTTAAAGATGAAATCAGTGAACGATGAAATCAGTTAAAGATGAAATCAGTGAACGATGAAATCAGTTAAAGATGAAATCAGTTAAATGAAGATGAAATCAGTTAACGATGAAATCAGTTAAAGATGAAATCAGTTAACGATGGAATCAGTTAAATGAAGATGAAATCAGTTAACGATGAAATCAGTTAAATGAAGATGAAATCAGTTAAATGAAGATGAAATCAGTTAACGATGAAATCAGTTAACGATGGAATCAGTTAAATGAAGATGAAATCAGTTAACGATGAAACCAGTTAACGATGAAATCAGTTAAATGAAGATGAAATCAGTTAACGATGAAATCAGTTAAAGATGAAATCAGTTAGAGATGAAATCAGTTACATGAAGATTAAATCAGTTGACGATGAAATCAGTTAAAGATGAAATCAGTTAACGATGAAATCAGTTAAATGAAGAATGAAAATGAAATCAGTTAAATGAAGATGAAATCAGTTAACGATGAAATCAGTTAAATGAAGATGAAATCAGTTAACGATGAAATCAGTTAAAGATGAAATCAGTTAACGATGGAATCAGTTAAATGAAGATGAAATCAGTTCACGATGAAATCAGTTAACGATGAAATCAGTTAAATGAAGAATGAAAATGAAATCAGTTAAATGAAGAGGAAATCAGTTAACGATGAAATCAGTTAAATGAAGATGAAATCAGTTAACGATGAAATCAGTTAAATGAAGATGAAATCAGTTAACGATGAAATCAGTTAAAGATGAAATCAGTTAACGATGAAATCAGTTAAATGAAGATGAAATCAGTTAACAATGAAAACAGTTAAAGATGAAATCAGTTAAATGAAGATGAAATCAGTTAACGATGAAATCAGTTAAATGAAGATGAAATCAGTTAACGATGAAATCAGTTAAAGATGAAATCAGTTAAATGAAGATGAAATCAGTTAACGATGAAATCAGTTAACGATGAAATCAGTTAAATGAAGATGAAATCAGTTAAATGAAGATGAAATCAGTTAACGATGAAATCAGTTAAATGAAGATGAAATCAGTTAAAGATGAAATCAGTTAAATGAAGATGAAATCAGTTAAAGATGAAATCAGTTACAGATGAAATCAGTTACATGAAGATGAAATCAGTTAACAATGAAATCAGTTAACAATGAAATCAGTTAAAGATGAAATCAGTTAACGATGAAATCAGTTAAATGAAGATGAAATCAGTTAACGATGAAATCAGTTAAAGATGAAATCAGTTAAATGAAGATGAAATCAGTTAACGATGAAATCAGTTAAATGAAGATGAAATCAGTTAACGATGAAATCAGTTAACGATGAAATCAGTTAAATGAATATGAAATCAGTTAACGATGAAATCAGTTAACGATGAAATCAGTTAAATGAAGATGAAATCAGTTAACGATGAAATCAGTTAACGATGAAATCAGTTAAATGAAGATGAAATCAGTTAACGATGAAATCAGTTACATGAAGATTAAATCAGTTAACGATGAAATCAGTAAAAGATGAAATCAGTTAACGATGAAATCAGTTAAATGAAGAATGAAAATGAAATCAGTTAAATGAAGATGAAATCAGTTAACGATGAAATCAGTTAAATGAAGATGAAATCAGTTAACGATGAAATCAGTTAAATGAAGATGAAATCAGTTAAGGATGAAATCAGTTAAAGATGAAATCAGTTAAATGAAGATGAAATCAGTTAAAGATGGAATCAGTTACAGATGAAATCAGTTACATGAAGATTAAATCAGTTAACGATGAAATCAGTTAAATGAAGATGAAATCAGTTAACGATGAAATCAGTTAAAGATGAAATCAGTTAAATGAAGATGAAATCAGTTAACGATGAAATCAGTTAAATGAAGATGAAATCAGTTAACGATGAAATCAGTTAAAGATGAAATCAGTTACAGATGAAATCAGTTACATGAAGATTAAATCAGTTAACGATGAAATCAGTTAACGATGAAATCAGTTAAATGAAGATGAAATCAGTTAACGATGAAATCAGTTAAAGATGAAATCAGTTAAATGAAGATGAAATCAGTTAACGATGAAATCAGTTAAATGAAGATGAAATCAGTTAACGATGAAATCAGTTAAAGATGAAATCAGTTAAATGAAGATGAAATCAGTTAACGATGAAATCAATTAAAGATGAAATCAGTTAACGATGAAATCAGTTAATGATGAAATCAGTTAAATGAAGATGAAATCAGTTAACGATGAAATCAGTTAACGATGAAATCAGTTAAATGAAGATGAAATCAGTTAACGATGAAATCAGTTACAGATGAAATCAGTTACATGAAGATTAAATCAGTAAACGATGAAATCAGTTAAAGATGAAATCAGTTAACGATGAAATCAGTTACATGAAGATTAAATCAGTTAACGATGAAATCAGTTAACGATGAAATCAGTTAAATGAAGATGAAATCAGTTAAAGATGAAATCAGTTAAATGAAGATGAACTCAGTTAAAGATGAAATCAGTTAACGATGAAATCAGTTACAGATGAAATCAGTTACATGAAGATGAAATCAGTTAACGATGAAATCAGTTAAAGATGAAATCAGTTACAGATGAAATCAGTTACATGAAGATTAAATCAGTTAACGATGAAATCAGTTAAAGATGAAATCAGTTTACGATGAAATCAGTTAAAGATGAAATCAGTTAACGATGAAATCAGTTAAATGAAGATGAAATCAGTTAACGATGAAATCAGTTAACGATGAAATCAGTTAAATGAAGATGAAATCAGTTAACGATGAAATCAGTTAAATGAAGATGAAATCAGTTAAATGAAGATGAAATCAGTTAACGATGAAATCAGTTAAAGATGAAATCAGTTACAGATGAAATCAGTTACATGAAGATTAAATCAGTTAACGATGAAATCAGTTAAAGATGAAATCAGTTAAATGAAGATGAAATCAGTTAACGATGAAATCAGTTAAATGAAGATGAAATCAGTTAAATGAAGATGAAATCAGTTAACGATGAAATCAGTTAAAGATGAAATCAGTTACAGATGAAATCAGTTACATGAAGATTAAATCAGTTAACGATGAAATCAGTTAAAGATGAAATCAGTTAAATGAAGATGAAATCAGTTAACGATGAAATCAGTTAAAGATGAAATCAGTTAAAGATGAAATCAGTTAACGATGAAATCAGTTAACGATGAAATCAGTTAAATGAAGATGAAATCAGTTAACGATGAAATCAGTTAACGATGAAATCAGTTACAGATGAAATCAGTTACATGAAGATTAAATCAGTTAACGATGAAATCAGTTAACGATGAAATCAGTTAAATGAAGAATGAAAATGAAATCAGTTAAATGAAGATGAAATCAGTTAACGATGAAATCAGTAAAATGAAGATGAAATCAGTTAACGATGAAATCAGTTAAATGAAGATGAAATCAGTTAACGATGAAATCAGTTAAAGATGAAATCAGCTACAGATGAAATCAGTTATAAGTAGATTAAATCAGTTAACGATGAAATCAGTTAAAGATGAAATCAGTTAACGATGAAATCAGTTAAAGATGAAATCAGTTAACGATGAAATCAGTTAAATGAAGATGAAATCAGTTAACGATGAAATCAGTTAAAGATGAAATCAGTTAACGATGAAATCAGTTAAATGAAGATGAAATCAGTTAACGATGAAATCAGTTAAAGATGAAATCAGTTAAATGAAGATGAAATCAGTTAAATGAAGATGAAATCAGTTAACGATGAAATCAGTTAAATGAAGATGAAATCAGTTAACGATGAAATCAGTTAAATGAAGATGAAATCAGTTAACGATGAAATCAGTTAACGATGAAATCAGTTAAATGAAGATGAAATCAGTTAAAGATGAAATCAGTTAAATGAAGATGAAATCAGTTAACGATGAAATCAGTTAAATGAAGATGAAATCAGTTAACGATGAAATCAGTTAAAGATGAAATCAGTTACAGATGAAATCAGTTACATGAAGATTAAATCAGTTAACGATGAAATCAGTTAAAGATGAAATCAGTGAACGATGAAATCAGTTAAAGATGAAATCAGTCAACGATGAAATCAGTTAAATGAAGATGAAATCAGTTAACGATGAAATCAGTTAAAGATGAAATCAGTTAAATGAAGATGAAATCAGTTAACGATGAAATCAGTTAAATGAAGATGAAATCAGTTAACGATGAAATCAGTTAACGATGAAATCAGTTAAATGAATATGAAATCAGTTAACGATGAAATCAGTTAACGATGAAATCAGTTAAATGAAGATGAAATCAGTTAACGATGAAATCAGTTAACGATGAAATCAGTTAAATGAAGATGAAATCAGTTAACGATGAAATCAGTTAACGATGAAATCAGTTAAATGAAGATGAAATCAGTTAACGATGAAATCAGTTACAGATGAAATCAGTTACATGAAGATTAAATCAGTTAACGATGAAATCAGTTAAAGATGAAATCAGTTAACGATGAAATCAGTTACATGAAGATTAAATCAGTTAACGATGAAATCAGTTAACGATGAAATCAGTTAAATGAAGATGAAATCAGTTAAAGATGAAATCAGTTAACGATGAAATCAGTTACAGATGAAATCAGTTACATGAAGATGAAATCAGTTAACGATGAAATCAGTTAAAGATGAAATCAGTTACAGATGAAATCAGTTACATGAAGATTAAATCAGTTAACGATGAAATCAGTTAAAGATGAAATCAGTTTACGATGAAATCAGTTAAAGATGAAATCAGTTAAATGAAGATGAAATCAGTTACATGAAGATTAAATCAGTTAACGATGAAATCAGTTAAAGATGAAATCAGTTAACGATGAAATCAGTTAAAGATGAAATCAGTTACAGATGAAATCAGTTACATGAAGATTAAATCAGTTAACGATGAAATCAGTTAAAGATGAAATCAGTTAAATGAAGATGAAATCAGTTAACGATGAAATCAGTTAAAGATGAAATCAGTTAAATGAAGATGAAATCAGTTAACGATGAAATCAGTTAACGATGAAATCAGTTAAATGAAGATGAAATCAGTTAAAGATGAAATCAGTTAACGATGAAATCAGTTAAATGAAGATGAAATCAGTTACATGAAGATTAAATCAGTTAACGATGAAATCAGTTAAAGATGAAATCAGTTAACGATGAAATCAGTTAAATGAAGAATGAAAATGAAATCAGTTAAATGAAGATGAAATCAGTAAACGATGAAATCAGTTAAAGATGAAATCAGTTAACGATGAAATCAGTTAACGATGAAATCAGTTAAATGAAGATGAAATCAGTTAACTATGAAATCAGTTAAAGATGAAATCAGTTAAATGAAGATGAAATCAGTTAACGATGAAATGAGTTAAAGATGAAATCAGTTAAATGAAGATGAAATCAGTTAACGATGAAATCAGTTAAAGATGAAATCAGTGAACGATGAAATCAGTTAAAGATGAAATCAGTTAACGATGAAATCAGTTAAATGAAGATGAAATCAGTTAACGATGAAATCAGTTAAATGAAGATGAAATCAGTTAACGATGAAATCAGTTAACGATGAAATCAGTTAAATGAAGATGAAATCAGTTAACGATGAAATCAGTTAAATGAAGATGAAATCAGTTAACGATGAAATCAGTTAAAGATGAAATCAGTTACAGATGAAATCAGTTACATGAAGATTAAATCAGTTAACGATGAAATCAGTTAAAGATGAAATCAGTTAACGATGAAATCAGTTAAATGAAGAATGAAAATGAAATCAGTTAAATGAAGATGAAATCAGTTAACGATGAAATCAGTTAAATGAAGATGAAATCAGTTAATGATGAAATCAGTTAAATGAAGATGAAATCAGTTAACGATGAAATCAGTTAAAGATGAAATCAGTTACAGATGAAATCAGTTACATGAAGATGAAATCAGTTAACGATGAAATCAGTTAAATGAAGATGAAATCAGTTAACGATGAAATCAGTTAACGATGAAATCAGTTAAATGAAGATGAAATCAGTTAAAGATGAAATCAGTTAACGATGAAATCAGTTAACGATGAAATCAGTTAAATGAAGATGAAATCAGTTACATGAAGATTAAATCAGTTAACGATGAAATCAGTTAAAGATGAAATGAGTTAACGATGAAATCAGTTAAATGAAGAATGAAAATGAAATCAGTTAAATGAAGATGAAATCAGTTAACGATGAAATCAGTTAAAGATGAAATCAGTTAAATGAAGATGAAATCAGTTAACGATGAAATCAGTTAAATGAAGATGAAATCAGCTAACGATGAAATCAGTTAAAGATGAAATCAGTTACAGATGAAATCAGTTACATGAAGATTAAATCAGTTAACGATGAAATCAGTTAAAGATGAAATCAGTTAACGATGAAGTCAGTTAAATGAAGAATGAAAATGAAATCAGTTAAATGAAGATGAAATCAGTTAACGATGAAATCAGTTAAAGATGAAATCAGTTAAATGAAGATGAAATCAGTTAACGATGAAATCAGTTAAATGAAGATGAAATCAGTTAACGATGAAATCAGTTAACGATGAAATCAGTTAAATGAAGATGAAATCAGTTAACGATGAAATCAGTTAAAGATGAAATCAGTTACAGATGAAATCAGTTACATGAAGAATGAAAATGAAATCAGTTAAATGAAGATGAAATCAGTTGACGATGAAATCAGTTAAAGATGAAATCAGTTAACGATGAAATCAGTTAAATGAAGATGAAATCAGTTAACGATGAAATCAGTTAAAGATGAAATCAGTTAAATGAAGATGAAATCAGTTAACGATGAAATCAGTTAAAGATGAAATCAGTTAAATGAAGATGAAATCAGTTAACGATGAAATCAGTTAACGATGAAATCAGTTAAATGAAGATGAAATCAGTTATCGATGAAATCAGTTAAAGATGAAATCAGTTACAGATGAAATCAGTTACATGAAGATGAAATCAGTTAACGATGAAATCAGTTAAATGAAGATGAAATCAGTTAACGATGAAATCAGTTAAATGAAGATGAAATCAGTTAACGATGAAATCAGTTAAATGAAGATGAAATCAGTTAACGATGAAATCAGTTAAAGATGAATTCAGTTACAGATGAAATCAGTTAACGATGAAATCAGTTACAGATGAAATCAGTTAAATGAAGATGAAATCAGTTAACGATGAAATCAGTTAAAGATGAAATCAGTTAAATGAAGATGAAATCAGTTAACGATGAAATCAGTTACAGATGAAATCAGTTACATGAAGATGAAATCAGTTAACGATGAAATCAGTTAACGATGAAATCAGTTAACGATGAAATCAGTTAAATGAAGATGAAATCAGTTAACGATGAAATCAGTTAACGATGAAATCAGTTAAATGAAGATGAAATCAGTTAACGATGAAATCAGTTACAGATGAAATCAGTTACATGAAGATGAAATCAGTTAAAGATGAAATCAGTTAAATGAAGAATGAAATCAGTTAACGATGAAATCAGTTAAATGAAGATGAAATCAGTTAACGATGAAATCAGTTAAATGAAGATGAAATCAGTTAACGATGAAATCAGTTAAATGAAGATGAAATCAGTTAAGGATGAAATCAGTTAAAGATGAAATCAGTTAAATGAAGATGAAATCAGTTAAAGATGGAATCAGTTACAGATGAAATCAGTTACATGAAGATTAAATCAGTTAACGATGAAATCAGTTAAATGAAGATGAAATCAGTTAACGATGAAATCAGTTAAAGATGAAATCAGTTAAATGAAGATGAAATCAGTTAACGATGAAATCAGTTAAATGAAGATGAAATCAGTTAACGATGAAATCAGTTAAAGATGAAATCAGTTACAGATGAAATCAGTTACATGAAGATTAAATCAGTTAACGATGAAATCAGTTAACGATGAAATCAGTTAAATGAAGATGAAATCAGTTAACGATGAAATCAGTTAAAGATGAAATCAGTTAAATGAAGATGAAATCAGTTAACGATGAAATCAGTTAAATGAAGATGAAATCAGTTAACGATGAAATCAGTTAAAGATGAAATCAGTTAAATGAAGATGAAATCAGTTAACGATGAAATCAGTTAAAGATGAAATCAGTTAACGATGAAATCAGTTAATGATGAAATCAGTTAAATGAAGATGAAATCAGTTAACGATGAAATCAGTTAAAGATGAAATCAGTTAAATGTAGATGAAATCAGTTAACGATGAAATCAGTTAAATGAAGATGAAATCAGTTAAAGATGAAATCAGTTAAATGAAGATGAAATCAGTTAACGATGAAATCAGTTAAATGAAGATGAAATCAGTTAACGATGAAATCAGTTAAAGATGAAATCAGTTACAGATGAAATCAGTTACATGAAGATTAAATCAGTTAACGATGAAATCAGTTAAAGATGAAATCAGTTAACGATTAAATGAGTTAAATGAAGATGAAATCAGTTAACGATTAAATGAGTTAAATGAAGATGAAATCAGTTAACGATGAAATCAGTTAAAGATGAAATCAGTTAAAGATGAAATCAGTTAAATGAAGATGAAATCAGTAAACGATGAAATCAGTTAAATGAAGATGAAATCAGTTAACGATGAAATCAGTTAACGATGAAATCAGTTAAATGAAGATGAAATCAGTTAACGATGAAATCAGTTAACGATGAAATCAGTTAAATGAAGATGAAATCAGTTAACGATGAAATCAGTTACAGATGAAATCAGTTACATGAAGATTAAATCAGTTAACGATGAAATCAGTTAAAGATGAAATCAGTTAACGATGAAATCAGTTACATGAAGATTAAATCAGTTAACGATGAAATCAGTTAAATGAAGATGAAATCAGTTAAAGATGAAATCAGTTAAATGAAGATGAACTCAGTTAAAGATGAAATCAGTTAACGATGAAATCAGTTACAGATGAAATCAGTTACATGAAGATGAAATCAGTTAACGATGAAATCAGTTAAAGATGAAATCAGTTACAGATGAAATCAGTTACATGAAGATTAAATCAGTTAACGATGAAATCAGTTACATGAAGATTAAATCAGTTAAATGAAGATGAAATCAGTTAACGATGAAATCAGTTAACGATGAAATCAGTTAAAGATGAAATCAGTTAACGATGAAATCAGTTAACGATGAAATCAGTTAACGATGAAATCAGTTAAATGAAGATGAAATCAGTTAAAGATGAAATCAGTTAAATGAAGATGAAATCAGTTAACGATGAAATCAGTTAACGATGAAATCAGTTAACGATGAAATCAGTTAACGATGAAATCAGTTAAATGAAGATGAAATCAGTTAACGATGAAATCAGTTAAATGAAGATGAAATCAGTTAACGATGAAATCAGTTAACGATGAAATCAGTTAAATGAAGATGAAATCAGTTAACGATGAAATCAGTTACAGATGAAATCAGTTACATGAAGATTAAATCAGTTAACGATGAAATCAGTTAAAGATGAAATCAGTTAACGATGAAATCAGTTACATGAAGATTAAATCAGTTAACGATGAAATCAGTTAACGATGAAATCAGTTAAATGAAGATGAAATCAGTTAAAGATGAAATCAGTTAACGATGAAATCAGTTACAGATGAAATCAGTTACATGAAGATGAAATCAGTTAACGATGAAATCAGTTAAAGATGAAATCAGTTTACGATGAAATCAGTTACATGAAGATTAAATCAGTTAACGATGAAATCAGTTAAAGATGAAATCAGTTTACGATGAAATCAGTTAAAGATGAAATCAGTTAAATGAAGATGAAATCAGTTACATGAAGATTAAATCAGTTAACGATGAAATCAGTTAAAGATGAAATCAGTTAACGATGAAATCAGTTAAAGATGAAATCAGTTACAGATGAAATCAGTTACATGAAGATTAAATCAGTTAACGATGAAATCAGTTAAAGATGAAATCAGTTAAAAATGAAATCAGTTAAATGAAGATGAAATCAGTTAACGATGAAATCAGTTAACGATGAAATCAGTTAAATGAAGATGAAATCAGTTAAAGATGAAATCAGTTAACGATGAAATCAGTTAACGATGAAATCAGTTAAATGAAGATGAAATCAGTTACATGAAGATTAAATCAGTTAACGATGAAATCAGTTAAAGATGAAATCAGTTAACGATGAAATCAGTTAAATGAAGAATGAAAATGAAATCAGTTAAATGAAGATGAAATCAGTAAACGATGAAATCAGTTAAAGATGAAATCAGTTAACGATGAAATCAGTTAACGATGAAATCAGTTAAATGAAGATGAAATCAGTTAACTATGAAATCAGTTAAAGATGAAATCAGTTAAATGAAGATGAAATCAGTTAACGATGAAATCAGTTAAAGATGAAATCAGTTAAATGAAGATGAAATCAGTTAACGATGAAATCAGTTAAAGATGAAATCAGTGAACGATGAAATCAGTTAAAGATGAAATCAGTTAACGATGAAATCAGTTAAATGAAGATGAAATCAGTTAACGATGAAATCAGTTAAATGAAGATGAAATCAGTTAACGATGAAATCAGTTAACGATGAAATCAGTTAAATGAAGATGAAATCAGTTAACGATGAAATCAGTTAAATGAAGATGAAATCAGTTAACGATGAAATCAGTTAAAGATGAAATCAGTTACAGATGAAATCAGTTACATGAAGATTAAATCAGTTAACGATGAAATCAGTTAAAGATGAAATCAGTTAACGATGAAATCAGTTAAATGAAGAATGAAAATGAAATCAGTTAAATGAAGATGAAATCAGTTAACGTTGAAATCAGTTAAATGAAGATGAAATCAGTTAATGATGAAATCAGTTAAATGAAGATGAAATCAGTTAACGATGAAATCAGTTAAAGATGAAATCAGTTACAGATGAAATCAGTTACATGAAGATGAAATCAGTTAACGATGAAATCAGTTAAATGAAGATGAAATCAGTTAACGATGAAATCAGTTAACGATGAAATCAGTTAAATGAAGATGAAATCAGTTAAAGATGAAATCAGTTAACGATGAAATCAGTTAACGATGAAATCAGTTAAATGAAGATGAAATCAGTTACATGAAGATGAAATCAGTTAACGATGAAATCAGTTAAAGATGAAATCAGTTAACGATGAAATCAGTTAAATGAAGAATGAAAATGAAATCAGTTAAATGAAGATGAAATCAGTTAACGATGAAATCAGTTAAAGATGAAATCAGTTAAATGAAGATGAAATCAGTTAACGATGAAATCAGTTAAATGAAGATGAAATCAGTTAACGATGAAATCAGTTAAAGATGAAATCAGTTACAGATGAAATCAGTTACATGAAGATTAAATCAGTTAACGATGAAATCAGTTAAAGATGAAATCAGTTAACGATGAAGTCAGTTAAATGAAGAATGAAAATGAAATCAGTTAAATGAAGATGAAATCAGTTAACGATGAAATCAGTTAAAGATGAAATCAGTTAAATGAAGATGAAATCAGTTAACGATGAAATCAGTTAAATGAAGATGAAATCAGTTAACGATGAAATCAGTTAAGGATGAACTCAGTTACAGATGAAATCAGTTACATGAAGATTAAATCAGTTAACGATGAAATCAGTTAACGATGAAATCAGTTAACGATGAAATCAGTTAAATGAAGATGAAATCAGTTAACGATGAAATCAGTTAAAGATGAAATCAGTTAAATGAAGATGAAATCAGTTAACGATGAAATCAGTTAAAGATGAAATCAGTTACAGATGAAATCAGTTACATGAAGAATGAAAATGAAATCAGTTAAATGAAGATGAAATCAGTTAACGATGAAATCAGTTAAAGATGAAATCAGTTAACGATGAAATCAGTTAAATGAAGATGAAATCAGTTAACGATGAAATCAGTTAAAGATGAAATCAGTTAAATGAAGATGAAATCAGTTAACGATGAAATCAGTTAAAGATGAAATCAGTTAAATGAAGATGAAATCAGTTAACGATGAAATCAGTTAACGATGAAATCAGTTAAATGAAGATGAAATCAGTTAACGATGAAATCAGTTAAAGATGAAATCAGTTACAGATGAAATCAGTTACATGAAGATGAAATCAGTTAACGATGAAATCAGTTAAATGAAGATGAAATCAGTTAACGATGAAATCAGTTAAATGAAGATGAAATCAGTTAACGATGAAATCAGTTAAATGAAGATGAAATCAGTTAACGATGAAATCAGTTAAAGATGAAATCAGTTACAGATGAAATCAGTTAACGATGAAATCAGTTACAGATGAAATCAGTTAAATGAAGATGAAATCAGTTAACGATGAAATCAGTTAAAGATGAAATCAGTTAAATGAAGATGAAATCAGTTAACGATGAAATCAGTTACAGATGAAATCAGTTACATGAAGATGAAATCAGTTAACGATGAAATCAGTTAACGATGAAATCAGTTAACGATGAAATCAGTTAAATGAAGATGAAATCAGTTAACGATGAAATCAGTTAACGATGAAATCAGTTAACGATGAAATCAGTTAAATGAAGATGAAATCAGTTAACGATGAAATCAGTTACAGATGAAATCAGTTACATGAAGATGAAATCAGTTAAAGATGAAATCAGTTAAATGAAGAATGAAATCAGTTAACGATGAAATCAGTTAAATGAAGATGAAATCAGTTAACGATGAAATCAGTTAAATGAAGATGAAATCAGTTAACGATGAAATCAGTTAAATGAAGATGAAATCAGTTAAGGATGAAATCAGTTAAAGATGAAATCAGTTAAATGAAGATGAAATCAGTTAAAGATGGAATCAGTTACAGATGAAATCAGTTACATGAAGATTAAATCAGTTAACGATGAAATCAGTTAAATGAAGATGAAATCAGTTAACGATGAAATCAGTTAAAGATGAAATCAGTTAACGATGAAATCAGTTAATGATGAAATCAGTTAAATGAAGATGAAATCAGTTAACGATGAAATCAGTTAAAGATGAAATCAGTTAAATGTAGATGAAATCAGTTAACGATGAAATCAGTTAAATGAAGATGAAATCAGTTAACGATGAAATCAGTTAAAGATGAAATCAGTTACAGATGAAATCAGTTACATGAAGATTAAATCAGTTAACGATGAAATCAGTTAAAGATGAAATCAGTTAACGATTAAATGAGTTAAATGAAGATGAAATCAGTTAACGATTAAATGAGTTAAATGAAGATGAAATCAGTTAACGATGAAATCAGTTAAAGATGAAATCAGTTAAAGATGAAATCAGTTAAATGAAGATGAAATCAGTAAACGATGAAATCAGTTAAATGAAGATGAAATCAGTTAACGATGAAATCAGTTAACGATGAAATCAGTTAAATGAAGATGAAATCAGTTAACGATGAAATCAGTTAAAGATGAAATCAGTTACAGATGAAATCAGTTACATGAAGATTAAATCAGTTAACGATGAAATCAGTTAAAGATGAAATCAGTTAAATGAAGATGAAATCAGTTAACGATGAAATCAGTTAAAGATGAAATCAGTTAAAGATGAAATCAGTTAAATGAAGATGAAATCAGTTAACGATGAAATCAGTTAAAGAGGAAATCAGTTTACGATGAAATCAGTTACATGAAGATTAAATCAGTTAACGATGAAATCAGTTAAAGATGAAATCAGTTTACGATGAAATCAGTTAAAGATGAAATCAGTTAAATGAAGATGAAATCAGTTACATGAAGATTAAATCAGTTAACGATGAAATCAGTTAAAGATGAAATCAGTTAACGATGAAATCAGTTAAAGATGAAATCAGTTACAGATGAAATCAGTTACATGAAGATTAAATCAGTTAACGATGAAATCAGTTAAAGATGAAATCAGTTAAAAATGAAATCAGTTAAATGAAGATGAAATCAGTTAACGATGAAATCAGTTAACGATGAAATCAGTTAAATGAAGATGAAATCAGTTAAAGATGAAATCAGTTAACGATGAAATCAGTTAACGATGAAATCAGTTAAATGAAGATGAAATCAGTTACATGAAGATTAAATCAGTTAACGATGAAATCAGTTAAAGATGAAATCAGTTAACGATGAAATCAGTTAAATGAAGAATGAAAATGAAATCAGTTAAATGAAGATGAAATCAGTAAACGATGAAATCAGTTAAAGATGAAATCAGTTAACGATGAAATCAGTTAACGATGAAATCAGTTAAATGAAGATGAAATCAGTTAACTATGAAATCAGTTAAAGATGAAATCAGTTAAATGAAGATGAAATCAGTTAACGATGAAATCAGTTAAAGATGAAATCAGTTAAATGAAGATGAAATCAGTTAACGATGAAATCAGTTAAAGATGAAATCAGTGAACGATGAAATCAGTTAAAGATGAAATCAGTTAACGATGAAATCAGTTAAATGAAGATGAAATCAGTTAACGATGAAATCAGTTAAATGAAGATGAAATCAGTTAACGATGAAATCAGTTAACGATGAAATCAGTTAAATGAAGATGAAATCAGTTAACGATGAAATCAGTTAAATGAAGATGAAATCAGTTAACGATGAAATCAGTTAAAGATGAAATCAGTTACAGATGAAATCAGTTACATGAAGATTAAATCAGTTAACGATGAAATCAGTTAAAGATGAAATCAGTTAACGATGAAATCAGTTAAATGAAGAATGAAAATGAAATCAGTTAAATGAAGATGAAATCAGTTAACGATGAAATCAGTTAAATGAAGATGAAATCAGTTAATGATGAAATCAGTTAAATGAAGATGAAATCAGTTAACGATGAAATCAGTTAAAGATGAAATCAGTTACAGATGAAATCAGTTACATGAAGATGAAATCAGTTAACGATGAAATCAGTTAAATGAAGATGAAATCAGTTAACGATGAAATCAGTTAACGATGAAATCAGTTAAATGAAGATGAAATCAGTTAAAGATGAAATCAGTTAACGATGAAATCAGTTAACGATGAAATCAGTTAAAGATGAAATCAGTTAACGATGAAATCAGTTAAATGAAGAATGAAAATGAAATCAGTTAAATGAAGATGAAATCAGTTAACGATGAAATCAGTTAAAGATGAAATCAGTTAAATGAAGATGAAATCAGTTAACGATGAAATCAGTTAAATGAAGATGAAATCAGTTAACGATGAAATCAGTTAAAGATGAAATCAGTTACAGATGAAATCAGTTACATGAAGATTAAATCAGTTAACGATGAAATCAGTTAAAGATGAAATCAGTTAACGATGAAGTCAGTTAAATGAAGAATGAAAATGAAATCAGTTAAATGAAGATGAAATCAGTTAACGATGAAATCAGTTAAAGATGAAATCAGTTAAATGAAGATGAAATCAGTTAACGATGAAATCAGTTAAATGAAGATGAAATCAGTTAACGATGAAATCAGTTAAAGATGAACTCAGTTACAGATGAAATCAGTTACATGAAGATTAAATCAGTTAACGATGAAATCAGTTAACGATGAAATCAGTTAAAGATGAAATCAGTTAAATGAAGATGAAATCAGTTAACGATGAAATCAGTTAAAGATGAAATCAGTTAAATGAAGATGAAATCAGTTAACGATGAAATCAGTTAAAGATGAAATCAGTTACAGATGAAATCAGTTACATGAAGAATGAAAATGAAATCAGTTAAATGAAGATGAAATCAGTTAACGATGAAATCAGTTAAAGATGAAATCAGTTAACGATGAAATCAGTTAAATGAAGATGAAATCAGTTAACGATGAAATCAGTTAAAGATGAAATCAGTTAAATGAAGATGAAATCAGTTAACGATGAAATCAGTTAAAGATGAAATCAGTTAAATGAAGATGAAATCAGTTAACGATGAAATCAGTTAACGATGAAATCAGTTAAATGAAGATGAAATCAGTTAACGATGAAATCAGTTAAAGATGAAATCAGTTACAGATGAAATCAGTTACATGAAGATGAAATCAGTTAACGATGAAATCAGTTAAATGAAGATGAAATCAGTTAACGATGAAATCAGTTAAATGAAGATGAAATCAGTTAACGATGAAATCAGTTAAATGAAGATGAAATCAGTTAACGATGAAATCAGTTAAAGATGAAATCAGTTACAGATGAAATCAGTTAACGATGAAATCAGTTACAGATGAAATCAGTTAAATGAAGATGAAATCAGTTAACGATGAAATCAGTTAAAGATGAAATCAGTTAAATGAAGATGAAATCAGTTAACGATGAAATCAGTTACAGATGAAATCAGTTACATGAAGATGAAATCAGTTAACGATGAAATCAGTTAACGATGAAATCAGTTAACGATGAAATCAGTTAAATGAAGATGAAATCAGTTAACGATGAAATCAGTTAACGATGAAATCAGTTAACGATGAAATCAGTTAAATGAAGATGAAATCAGTTAACGATGAAATCAGTTACAGATGAAATCAGTTACATGAAGATGAAATCAGTTAAAGATGAAATCAGTTAAATGAAGAATGAAATCAGTTAACGATGAAATCAGTTAAATGAAGATGAAATCAGTTAACGATGAAATCAGTTAAATGAAGATGAAATCAGTTAACGATGAAATCAGTTAAATGAAGATGAAATCAGTTAAGGATGAAATCAGTTAAAGATGAAATCAGTTAAATGAAGATGAAATCAGTTAAAGATGGAATCAGTTACAGATGAAATCAGTTACATGAAGATTAAATCAGTTAACGATGAAATCAGTTAAATGAAGATGAAATCAGTTAACGATGAAATCAGTTAAAGAGGAAATCAGTTAAATGAAGATGAAATCAGTTAACGATGAAATCAGTTAAATGAAGATGAAATCAGTTAACGATGAAATCAGTTAAAGATGAAATCAGTTACAGATGAAATCAGTTACAGATGAAATCAGTTACATGAAGATTAAATCAGTTAACGATGAAATCAGTTAACGATGAAATCAGTTAACGATGAAATCAGTTAAAGATGAAATCAGTTAAATGAAGATGAAATCAGTTAACGATGAAATCAGTTAAATGAAGATGAAATCAGTTAACGATGAAATCAGTTAAAGATGAAATCAGTTAAATGAAGATGAAATCAGTTAACGATGAAATCAGTTAAAGATGAAATCAGTTAACGATGAAATCAGTTAATGATGAAATCAGTTAAATGAAGATGAAATCAGTTAACGATGAAATCAGTTAAAGATGAAATCAGTTAAATGTAGATGAAATCAGTTAACGATGAAATCAGTTAAATGAAGATGAAATCAGTCAAAGATGAAATCAGTTAAATGAAGATGAAATCAGTTAACGATGAAATCAGTTAAATGAAGATGAAATCAGTTAACGATGAAATCAGTTAAAGATGAAATCAGTTACAGATGAAATCAGTTACATGAAGATTAAATCAGTTAACGATGAAATCAGTTAAAGATGAAATCAGTTAACGATTAAATGAGTTAAATGAAGATGAAATCAGTTAACGATTAAATGAGTTAAATGAAGATGAAATCAGTTAACGATGAAATCAGTTAAAGATGAAATCAGTTAAAGATGAAATCAGTTAAATGAAGATGAAATCAGTAAACGATGAAATCAGTTAAATGAAGATGAAATCAGTTAACGATGAAATCAGTTAACGATGAAATCAGTTAAATGAAGATGAAATCAGTTAACGATGAAATCAGTTAACGATGAAATCAGTTAAATGAAGATGAAATCAGTTAACGATGAAATCAGTTACAGATGAAATCAGTTACATGAAGATTAAATCAGTTAACGATGAAATCAGTTAAAGATGAAATCAGTTACATGAAGATTAAATCAGTTAACGATGAAATCAGTTAACGATGAAATCAGTTAAATGAAGATGAAATCAGTTAAAGATGAAATCAGTTAAATGAAGATGAACTCAGTTAAAGATGAAATCAGTTAACGATGAAATCAGTTACAGATGAAATCAGTTACATGAAGATGAAATCAGTTAACGATGAAATCAGTTAAAGATGAAATCAGTTACAGATGAAATCAGTTACATGAAGATTAAATCAGTTAACGATGAAATCAGTTAAAGATGAAATCAGTTTACGATGAAATCAGTTAAAGATGAAATCAGTTAACGATGAAATCAGTTAAATGAAGATGAAATCAGTTAACGATGAAATCAGTTAAATGAAGATGAAATCAGTTAACGATGAAATCAGTTAAATGAAGATGAAATCAGTTAAATGAAGATGAAATCAGTTAACGATGAAATCAGTTAAAGATGAAATCAGTTACAGATGAAATCAGTTACATGAAGATTAAATCAGTTAACGATGAAATCAGTTAAAGATGAAATCAGTTAAATGAAGATGAAATCAGTTAACGATGAAATCAGTTAAAGATGAAATCAGTTAAAGATGAAATCAGTTAACGATGAAATCAGTTAACGATGAAATCAGTTAAATGAAGATGAAATCAGTTAACGATGAAATCAGTTAAAGATGAAATCAGTTACAGATGAAATCAGTTACATGAAGATTAAATCAGTTAACGATGAAATCAGTTAACGATGAAATCAGTTAAATGAAGAATGAAAATGAAATCAGTTAAATGAAGATGAAATCAGTTAACGATGAAATCAGTAAAATTAAGATGAAATCAGTTAACGATGAAATCAGTTAAATGAAGATGAAATCAGTTAACGATGAAATCAGTTAAAGATGAAATCAGTTACAGATGAAA
The DNA here is from genome assembly GCF_022749685.1 of Semicossyphus pulcher. NCBI lineage: Eukaryota > Metazoa > Chordata > Actinopteri > Labriformes > Labridae > Semicossyphus > Semicossyphus pulcher. The sequence goes on along the minus strand of NW_027211709.1, from coordinate 221,233 downwards.
TCAGTTATAAGTAGATTAAATCAGTTAACGATGAAATCAGTTAAAGATGAAATCAGTTAACGATGAAATCAGTTAAATGAAGATGAAATCAGTTAACGATGAAATCAGTTACAGATGAAATCAGTTACATGAAGATTAAATCAGTTAACGATGAAATCAGTTAAAGATGAAATCAGTTACATGAAGATTAAATCAGTTAACGATGAAATCAGTTAACGATGAAATCAGTTAAATGAAGATGAAATCAGTTAAAGATGAAATCAGTTAAATGAAGATGAACTCAGTTAAAGATGAAATCAGTTAACGATGAAATCAGTTACAGATGAAATCAGTTACATGAAGATGAAATCAGTTAACGATGAAATCAGTTAAAGATGAAATCAGTTACAGATGAAATCAGTTACATGAAGATTAAATCAGTTAACGATGAAATCAGTTAAAGATGAAATCAGTTTACGATGAAATCAGTTAAAGATGAAATCAGTTAACGATGAAATCAGTTAAATGAAGATGAAATCAGTTAACGATGAAATCAGTTAAATGAAGATGAAATCAGTTAACGATGAAATCAGTTAAATGAAGATGAAATCAGTTAAATGAAGATGAAATCAGTTAACGATGAAATCAGTTAAAGATGAAATCAGTTACAGATGAAATCAGTTACATGAAGATTAAATCAGTTAACGATGAAATCAGTTAAAGATGAAATCAGTTAAATGAAGATGAAATCAGTTAACGATGAAATCAGTTAAAGATGAAATCAGTTAAAGATGAAATCAGTTAACGATGAAATCAGTTAACGATGAAATCAGTTAAATGAAGATGAAATCAGTTAACGATGAAATCAGTTAAAGATGAAATCAGTTACAGATGAAATCAGTTACATGAAGATTAAATCAGTTAACGATGAAATCAGTTAACGATGAAATCAGTTAAATGAAGAATGAAAATGAAATCAGTTAAATGAAGATGAAATCAGTTAACGATGAAATCAGTAAAATGAAGATGAAATCAGTTAACGATGAAATCAGTTAAATGAAGATGAAATCAGTTAACGATGAAATCAGTTAAAGATGAAATCAGTTACAGATGAAATCAGTTATAAGTAGATTAAATCAGTTAACGATGAAATCAGTTAAAGATGAAATCAGTTAACGATGAAATCAGTTAAAGATGAAATCAGTTAACGATGAAATCAGTTAAAGATGAAATCAGTTAAATGAAGATGAAATCAGTTAACGATGAAATCAGTTAAAGATGAAATCAGTTAAATGAAGATGAAATCAGTTAACGATGAAATCAGTTAACGATGAAATCAGTTAACGATGAAATCAGTTAAATGAAGATGAAATCAGTTAACGATGAAATCAGTTACAGATGAAATCAGTTACATGAAGATGAAATCAGTTAAAGATGAAATCAGTTAAATGAAGAATGAAATCAGTTAACGATGAAATCAGTTAAAGATGAAATCAGTTAAATGAAGATGAAATCAGTTAACGATGAAATCAGTTAAATGAAGATGAAATCAGTTAAAGATGAAATCAGTTAAAGATGAAATCAGTTAAATGAAGATGAAATCAGTTAAATGAAGATGAAATCAATTACAGAAGAAATCAGTTACATGAAGATCAAATCAGTTAAAGATTAAATCAGTTAAATGAAGATGAAATCAGTTAAAGATGAAATCAGTTAAATGAAGAATGAAAATGAAATCAGTTAAATGAAGATGATATCAGTTAACGATGAAATCAGTTAAAGATGAAATCAGTTAAATGAAGATGAAATCAGTTAACGATGAAATCAGTTAACGATGAAATCAGTTAAATGAAGATGAAATCAGTTAACGATGAAATCAGTTAACGATGAAATCAGTTAACGATGAAATCAGTTAAATGAAGATGAAATCAGTTAAAGATGAAATCAGTTACAGATGAAATCAGTTACATGAAGATTAAATCAGTTAACGATGAAATCAGTTACATGAAGATTAAATCAGTTAACGATGAAATCAGTTAAAGATGAAATCAGTTAAATGAAGATGAAATCAGTTAAAGATGAAATCAGTTACATGAAGATTAAATCAGTTAACGATGAAATCAGTTAAAGATGAAATCAGTTAACGATGAAATCAGTTAAATGAAGAATGAAAATGAAATCAGTTAAATGAAGATGAAATCAGTTAACGATGAAATCAGTTGAAGATGAAATCAGTTAACGATGAAATCAGTTAAAGATGAAATCAGTTAAATGAAGATGAAATCAGTTAACGATGAAATCAGTTAAATGAAGATGAAATCAGTTAACGATGAAATCAGTTAAAGATGAAATCAGTTAAATGAAGATGAAATCAGTTAACGATGAAATCAGTTAAATGAAGATGAAATCAGTTAACGATGAAATCAGTTAAAGATGAAATCAGTTACAGATGAAATCAGTTAAATGAAGATGAAATCCGTTAACTATGAAATCAGTTAAATGAAGATGAAATCAGTTAAAGATGAAATCAGTTAAAGATGAAATCAGTTAAATGAAGATGAAATCAGTTAAAGATGAAATCAGTTAAATGAAGAATGAAATCAGTTAACGATGAAATCAGTTAAAGATGAAATCAGTTAAATGAAGATGAAATCAGTTAACGATGAAATCAGTTAAATGAAGATGAAATCAGTTAAATGAAGATGAAATCAGTTAAAGATGAAATCAGTTAAAGATGAAATCAGTTAAATGAAGATGAAATCAGTTACAGAAGAAATCAGTTACATGAAGATGAAATCAGTTAAAGATGAAATCAGTTAAATGAAGAATGAAAATGAAATCAGTTAAATGAAGATGAAATCAGTTAACGATGAAATCAGTTAAAGATGAAATCAGTTAAATGAAGATGAAATCAGTTAACGATGAAATCAGTTAACGATGAAATCAGTTAAATGAAGATGTAATCAGTTAACGATGAAATCAGTTAAAGATGAATTCAGTTAAAGATGAAATCAGTTAAATGAAGATGAAATCAGTTAACGATGAAATCAGTTAAAGATGAAATCAGTTACAGATGAAATCAGTTACATGAAGATGAAATCAGTTAAAGATGAAATCAGTTACAGATCAAATCAGTTACAGATGAAATCAGTTACATGAAGATGAAATCAGTTACAGATCAAATCAGTTACATGAAGATTAAATCAGTTAAAGATTAAATCAGTTAAATGAAGATGAAATCAGTTAACGATGAAGTCAGTTAAAGATGAAATCAGTTAAATGAAGATGAAATCAGTTAACGATGAAATCAGTCAACGATGAAATCAGTTAAATGAAGATGAAATCAGTTAACGATGAAATCAGTTAAAGATGAAATCAGTTACATGAAGATGAAATCAGTTACATGAAGACGAAATCAGTTACAGATGAAATCAGTTACATGAAGATTAAATCAGTTAACGATGAAATCAGTTAACGATGAAATCAGTTAAAGATGAAATCAGTTAAATGAAGATGAAATCAGTTAAATGAAGATGAAATCAGTTAACGATGAAATCAGTTAACGATGAAATCAGTTAAATGAAGATGAAATCAGTTAACGATGAAATCAGTTAACGATGAAATCAGTTAAAGATGAAATCAGTTAAATGAAGATGAAATCAGTTAACGATGAAATCAGTTAAATGAAGATGAAATCAGTTAACGATGAAATCAGTTAAAGATGAAATCAGTTAAATGAAGATGAAATCAGTTAACGATGAAATCAGTTAAAGATGAAATCAGTTAAATGAAGATGAAATCAGTTAACGATGAAGTCAGTTAAAGATGAAATCAGTTAAATGAAGATGAAATCAGTTAACGATGAAATCAGTCAACGATGAAATCAGTTAAATGAAGATGAAATCAGTTAACGATGAAATCACTTAAAGATGAAATCAGTTACATGAAGATGAAATCAGTTACATGAAGACGAAATCAGTTACAGATGAAATCAGTTACATGAAGATTAAATCAGTTAACGATGAAATCAGTTAACGATGAAATCAGCTAACGATGAAATCAGTTAAATGAAGAATGAAAATGAAATCAGTTAAATGAAGATGAAATCAGTTAACGATGAAATCAGTTAAAGATGAAATCAGTTAAATGAAGATGAAATCAGTTAAATGAAGATGAAATCAGTTAACGATGAAATCAGTTAACGATGAAATCAGTTAAATGAAGATGAAATCAGTTAACGATGAAATCAGTTAACGATGAAATCAGTTAAAGATGAAATCAGTTAAATGAAGATGAAATCAGTTAACGATGAAATCAGTTAAATGAAGATGAAATCAGTTAACGATGAAATCAGTTAAAGATGAAATCAGTTAAATGAAGATGAAATCAGTTAAATGAAGATGAAATCAGTTAATGATGAAATCAGTTACATGAAGATTAAATCAGTTAAAGATTAAATCAGTTAAATGAAGATGAAATCAGTTAAAGATGAAATCAGTTAAAGATGAAATCAGTTAAATGAAGATGAAATCAGTTAACGATGAAATCAGTTAACGATGAAATCAGTTAACGATGAAATCAGTTAAATGAAGATGAAATCAGTTAACGATGAAAACAGTTAAAGATGAAATCAGTTAAATGAAGATCAAATCAGTTAACGATGAAATCAGTTAAATGAAGATGAAATCAGTTAACGATCAAATCAGTTAAATGAAGATGAAATCAGTTAACGATGAAATCAGTTACAGATGAAATCAGTTACAGATGAAATCAGTTACATGAAGATGAAATCAGTTAAAGATGAAATCAGTTAAATGAAGAATGAAATCAGTTAACGATGAAATCAGTTAAAGATGAAATCAGTTAAATGAAGATGAAATCAGTTAACGATGAAATCAGTTAAAGATGAAATCAGTTAAATGAAGATGAAATCAGTTAACGATGAAATCATTTAAGTGAAGATGAAATCAGTTAACGATGAAATCAGTTAAAGATGAAATCAGTTAAATGAAGATGAAATCAGTTAACGATGAAATCAGTTACAGATGAAATCAGTTACATGAAGATGAAATCAGTTAACGATGAAATCAGTTACAGATGAAATCAGTTACATGAAGATGAAATCAGTTAAAGATTAAATCAGTTAAATGAAGATGAAATCAGTTAAAGATGAAATCAGTTAAATGAAGATGAAATCAGTTAACGATGAAATCAGTTAAAGATGAAATCAGTTAAATGAAGATGAAATCAGTTAACGATGAAATCAGTTAAATGTAGATGAAATCAGTTAAAGATGAAATCAGTTAAATGAAGAATGAGAATGAAATCAGTTAAATGAAGATGAAATCAGTTAACGATGAAATCAGTTAAAGATGAAATCAGTTAAATGAAGATGAGATCAGTTAACGATGAAATCAGTTAAATGAAGATGAAATCAGTTAAAGATGAAATCAGTTACAGATGAAATCAGTTAACGATGAAATCAGTTAAATGAAGATGAAATCAGTTAACGATGAAATCAGTTAAAGATGAAATCAGTTAAATGAAGATGAAATCAGTTAACGATGAAATCGGTTAAATGAAGATGAAATCAGTTAAAGATGAAATCAGTTACAGATGAAATCAGTTAAATGAAGATGAAATCAGTTAAAGATGAAATCAGTTAACGATGAAATCAGTTAAATGAAGATGAAATCAGTTAACGATGAAATCAGTTAACGATGAAATCAGTTAACGATGAAATCAGTTAAATGAAGATGAAATCAGTTAACGATGAAATCAGTTAAATGAAGATGAAATCAGTTAACGATGAAATCAGTTAAAGATGAAATCAGTTAAATGAAGATGAAATCAGTTAAATGAAGATGAAATCAGTTAACGATGAAATCAGTTACATGAAGATTAAATCAGTTAAAGATTAAATCAGTTAAATGAAGATGAAATCAGTTAAAGATGAAATCAGTTAAATGAAGATGAAATCAGTTAAATGAAGATGAAATCAGTTAACGATGAAATCAGTTAACGATGAAATCAGTTAAATGAAGATGAAATCAGTTAACGATGAAATCAGTTAAAGATGAAATCAGTTAAATGAAGATGAAATCAGTTAACGATGAAATCAGTTAAATGAAGATGAAATCAGTTAACGATCAAATCAGTTAAAGATGAAATCAGTTAAATGAAGATGAAATCAGTTAACGATGAAATCAGTTAAAGATGAAATCAGTTAAATGAAGATGAAATCAGTTAACGATGAAATCAGTTACAGATGAAATCAGTTACAGATGAAATCAGTTACATTAAGATGAAATCAGTTAAAGATGAAATCAGTTAAATGAAGAATGAAATCAGTTAATGATGAAATCAGTTAAAGATGAAATCAGTTAAATGAAGATGAAATCAGTTAACGATGAAATCAGTTAAAGATGAAATCAGTTACATGAAGATGAAATCAGTTAACGATGAAATCAGTTAAATGAAGAATGAAAATGAAATCAGTTAAATGAAGATGAAATCAGTTAACGATGAAATCAGTTAAAGATGAAATCAGTTAAATGAAGATGAAATCAGTTAACGATGAAATCAGTTAAAAATGAAATCAGTTAAATGAAGATGAAATCAGTTAACGATGAAATCAGTTAAAAATGAAATCAGTTAAATGAAGATGAAATCAGTTAAAGATGAAATCAGTTAAAGATGAAATCAGTTAAATGAAGATGAAATCAGTTAACGATGAAATCAGTTAACGATGAAATCAGTTAAATGAAGATGAAATCAGTTAACGATGAAATCAGTTAACGATGAAATCAGTTAACGATGAAATCAGTTAAAGATGAAATCAGTTAAATGATGATGAAATCAGTTAACGATGAAATCAGTTAAATGAAGATGAAATCAGTTAACGATGAAATCAGTTAAATGAAGATGAAATCAGTTAACGATGAAATCAGTTAAATGAAGATGAAATCAGTTAACGATGAAATCAGTTAAAGATGAAATCAGTTAAATGAAGATGAAATCAGTTAACGATGAAATCAGTTAACGATGAAATCAGTTAAATGAAGATGAAATTAGTTAAATGAAGATGAAATCAGTTAAAGATGAAATCAGTTAAATGAAGATGAAATCAGTTACATGAAGATTAAATCAGTTAACGATGAAATCAGTTAAAGATGAAATCAGTTAACGATGAAATCAGTTAAATGAAGAATGAAAATGAAATCAGTTAAATGAAGATGAAATCAGTTAACGATGAAATCAGTTAAATGAAGATGAAATCAGTTAACGATGAAATCAGTTAAAGATGAAATCAGTTACAGATTAAATCAGTTACATGAAGATTAAATCAGTTAACGATGAAATCAGTTGAAGATGAAATCAGTTTAATGAAGATGAAATCAGTTAACGATGAAATCAGTTAAATGAAGATGAAATCAGTTAACGATGAAATCAGTTAAAGATGAAATCAGTTACAGATGAAATCAGTTACATGAAGATTAAATCAGTTAACGATGAAATCAGTTAAAGATGAAATCAGTTAACGATGAAATCAGTTAAAAAAGAATGAAAATGAAATCAGTTAAATGAAGATGAAATCAGTTAACGATGAAATCAGTTAAATGAAGATGAAATCAGTTAACGATGAAATCAGTTAAATGAAGATGAAATCAGTTAACGATGAAATCAGTTAACGATGAAATCAGTTACAGATGAAATCAGTTACATGAAGATGAAATCAGTTAACGATGAAATCAGTTAAAGATGAAATCAGTTAACGATGAAATCAGTTAAAAATGAAATCAGTTAACGATGAAATCAGTTACATGAAGATGAAATCAGTTAACGATGAAATCAGTTAAAGATGAAATCAGTTACAGATGAAATCAGTTACATGAAGATTAAATCAGTTAACGGTGAAATCAGTTAAAGATGAAATCAGTTAACGATGAAATCAGTTAAATGAAGATGAAATCAGTTAACGATGAAATCAGTTAAATGAAGATGAAATCAGTTAACGATGAAATCAGTTAACGATGAAATCAGTTACAGATGAAATCAGTTACATGAAGATGAAATCAGTTAACGATGAAATCAGTTAAAGATGAAATCAGTTAACGATGAAATCAGTTAAAAATGAAATCAGTTAACGATGAAATCAGTTAAATGAAGATGAAATCAGTTAACGATGAAATCAGTTAAAGACGAAATCAGTTAACGATGAAATCAGTTAAAGATGAAATCAGTTAAATGAAGATGAAATCAGTTAACGATGAAATCAGTTAAATGAAGATGAAATCAGTTAACGATGAAATCAGTTAAATGAAGAGGAAATCAGTTAAATGAAGATGAAATCAGTTAACGATGAAATCAGTTAAATGAAGAGGAAATCAGTTAAAGATGAAATCAGTTTAAGATGAAATCAGTTACATGAAGATGAAATCAGTTAACGATGAAATCAGTTAAATGAGGATGAAATCAGTTAAAGATGAAATCAGTTAACGATGAAATCAGTTAACGATGAAATCAGTTACAGATGAAATCAGTTTCATGAAGATGAAATCAGTTACAGATGAAATCAGTTACATGAAGATTAAATCAGTTAAAGATTAAATCAGTTAAATGAAGATGAAATCAGTTAAAGATGAAATCAGTTAAATGAAGAATGAAAATGAAATCAGTTAAATGAAGATGAAATCAGTTAACGATGAAATCAGTTAAAGATGAAATCAGTTAAATGAAGATGAAATCAGTTAACGATGAAATCAGTTAAATGAAGATGAAATCAGTTAACGATGAAATCAGTTAAAGATGAAATCAGTTAAATGAAGATGAAATCAGTTAAAGATGAAATCAGTTAAAGATGAAATCAGTTAAAGATGAAATCAGTTAAATGAAGATGAAATCAGTTAAATGAAGATGAAATCAGTTAACGATGAAATCAGTTAAAGATGAAATCAGTTACAGATGAAATCAGTTACATGAAGATTAAATCAGTTAACGATGAAATCAGTTAAAGATGTAATCAGTTAACGATGAAATCAGTTAAATGAAGAATGAAAATGAAATCAGTTAAATGAAGATGAAATCAGTTAACGATGAAATCAGTTAAAGATGAAATCAGTTAAATGAAGATGAAATCAGTAAACGATGAAATCAGTTAAATGAAGATGAAATCAGTTAACGATGAAATCAGTTAAAAATGAAATCAGTTAAATGAAGATGAAATCAGTTAACGATGAAATCAGTTAAATGAAGATGAAATCAGTTAACGATGAAATCAGTTAAAGATGAAATCAGTTAAATGAAGATGAAATCAGTTAACGATGAAATCAGTTAAATGAAGATGAAATCAGTTAACGATGAAATCAGTTAAAGATGAAATCAGTTAAATGAAGATGAAATCAGTTAACAATGAAATCAGTTAAAGATGAAATCATTTAAATGAATATGAAATCAGTTAACGATGAAATCAGTTACAGATGAAATCAGTTACATGAAGATGAAATCAGTTAAAGATGAAATCAGTTAAATGAAGAATGAAATCAGTTACAGATGAAATCAGTTAAATGAAGATGAAATCAGTTAAAGATGAAGTCAGTTACAGATGAAATCAGTTAAATGAAGATGAAATCAGTTAACGATGAAATCAGTTAAAGATGAAATCAGTTAAATGAAGATGAAATCAGTTAACGATGAAATCAGTTAAAGATGAAATCAGTTAAATGAAGATGAAATCAGTTAACGATGAAATCAGTTAAATGAAGATGAAATCAGTTAACGATGAAATCAGTTAAAGATGAAATCAGTTAAATGAAGATGAAATCAGTTAACAATGAAATCAGTTAAAGATGAAATCATTTAAATGAATATGAAATCAGTTAACGATGAAATCAGTTACAGATGAAATCAGTTACATGAAGATGAAATCAGTTAAAGATGAAATCAGTTAAATGAAGAATGAAATCAGTTACAGATGAAATCAGTTAAATGAAGATGAAATCAGTTAAAGATGAAGTCAGTTACAGATGAAATCAGTTAAATGAAGATGAAATCAGTTAACGATGAAATCAGTTAAAGATGAAATCAGTTAAATGAAGATGAAATCAGTTAACGATGAAATCAGTTAAAGATGAAATCAGTTAAATGAAGATGAAATCAGTTAACGATGAAATCAGTTAAATGAAGATGAAATCAGTTAACGATGAAATCAGTTAAAGATGAAATCAGTTAAATGAAGATGAAATCAGTTAAATGAAGATGAAATCAGTTAACGATGAAATCAGTTAAAGATGAAATCAGTTAAATGAAGATGAAATCAGTTAACGATGAAATCAGTTAAAGATGAAATCAGTTAAATGAAGATTAAATCAGTTAACGATGAAATCAGTTAAAGATGAAATCAGTTAAATGAAGATGAAATCAGTTAACGATGAAATCAGTTCAATGAAGATGAAATCAGTTAACGATGAAATCAGTTAAAGATGAAATCAGTTAAATGAAGATGAAATCAGTTAACGATGAAATCAGTTACAGATGAAATCAGTTACATGAAGATGAAATCAGTTAAAGATGAAATCAGTTAAATGAAGGATGAAATCAGTTAACGATGAAATCAGTTAAAAATGAAATTAGTTAAATGAAGATGAAATCAGTTAACGATGAAATCAGTTAAAGATGAAATCAGTTAAATGAAGATGAAATCAGTTAACGATGAAATCAGTTAAAGATGAAATCAGTTAAATGAAGACTAAATCAGTTAACGATGAAATCAGTTAAATGAAGATGAAATCAGTTAACGATGAAATCAGTTAAAGATGAAATCAGTTAAATGAAGATGAAATCAGTTAACGATGAAATCAGTTACAGATGAAATCAGTTAAATGAAGATGAAATCCGTTAACTATGAAATCAGTTAAATGAAGATGAAATCAGTTAAAGATGAAATCAGTTAAAGATGAAATCAGTTAAATGAAGATGAAATCAGTTAAAGATGAAATCAGTTAAATGAAGAATGAAATCAGTTAACGATGAAATCAGTTAAAGATGAAATCAGTTAAATGAAGATGAAATCAGTTAACGATGAAATCAGTTAAATGAAGATGAAATCAGTTAAATGAAGATGAAATCAGTTAAAGATGAAATCAGTTAAAGATGAAATCAGTTAAATGAAGATGAAATCAGTTACAGAAGAAATCAGTTACATGAAGATGAAATCAGTTAAAGATGAAATCAGTTAAATGAAGAATGAAAATGAAATCAGTTAAATGAAGATGAAATCAGTTAACGATGAAATCAGTTAAAGATGAAATCAGTTAAATGAAGATGAAATCAGTTAACGATGAAATCAGTTAAATGAAGATGTAATCAGTTAACGATGAAATCAGTTAAAGATGAATTCAGTTAAAGATGAAATCAGTTAAATGAAGATGAAATCAGTTAACAATGAAATCAGTTAAAGATGAAATCAGTTACAGATGAAATCAGTTACATGAAGATGAAATCAGTTAAAGATGAAATCAGTTACAGATCAAATCAGTTACAGATGAAATCAGTTACATGAAGATGAAATCAGTTACAGATGAAATCAGTTACATGAAGATTAAATCAGTTAAAGATTAAATCAGTTAAATGAAGATGAAATCAGTTAAAGATGAAATCAGTTAAATGAAGAATGAAAATGAAATCAGTTAAATGAAGATGAAATCAGTTAACGATGAAATCAGTTAAAGATGAAATCAGTTAAATGAAGATGAAATCAGTTAACGATGAAATCAGTTAAAGATGAAATCAGTTAAATGAAGATGAAATCAGTTAACGATGAAGTCAGTTAAAGATGAAATCAGTTAAATGAAGATGAAATCAGTTAACGATGAAATCAGTCAACGATGAAATCAGTTAAATGAAGATGAAATCAGTTAACGATGAAATCAGTTAAAGATGAAATCAGTTACATGAAGATGAAATCAGTTAAAGATGAAATCAGTTAACGATGAAATCAGTTACAGATGAAATCAGTTACATGAAGATGAAATCAGTTAAAGATGAAATCAGTTACAGATCAAATCAGTTACAGATGAAATCAGTTACATGAAGATGAAATCAGTTACAGATGAAATCAGTTAAATGAAGATGAAATCAGTTAAAGATGAAATCAGTTAAATGAAGATGAAATCAGTTAAATGAAGATGAAATCAGTTGACGATGAAATCAGTTAACGATGAAATCAGTTAAATGAAGATGAAATCAGTTAACGATGAAATCAGTTAAAGATGAAATCAGTTAAATGAAGATGAAATCAGTTAACGATGAAATCAGTTAAATGAAGATGAAATCAGTTAACGATCAAATCAGTTAAAGATGAAATCAGTTAAATGAAGATGAAATCAGTTAACGATGAAATCAGTTAAAGATGAAATCAGTTAAATGAAGATGAAATCAGTTAACGATGAAATCAGTTACAGATGAAATCAGTTACAGATGAAATCAGTTACATGAAGATGAAATCAGTTAAAGATGAAATCAGTTAAATGAAGAATGAAATCAGTTAACGATGAAATCAGTTAAAGATGAAATCAGTTAAATGAAGATGAAATCAGTTAACGATGAAATCAGTTAAAGATGAAATCAGTTACATGAAGATGAAATCAGTTAACGATGAAATCAGTTAAATGAAGAATGAAAATGAAATCAGTTAAATGAAGATGAAATCAGTTAACGATGAAATCAGTTAAAGATGAAATCAGTTAAATGAAGATGAAATCAGTTAACGATGAAATCAGTTAAAAATGAAATCAGTTAAATGAAGATGAAATCAGTTAACGATGAAATCAGTTAACGATGAAATCAGTTAAAAATGAAATCAGTTAAAGATGAAATCAGTTAAAGATGAAATCAGTTAAATGAAGATGAAATCAGTTAACGATGAAATCAGTTAAATGAAGATGAAATCAGTTAACGATGAAATCAGTTAAAGATGAAATCAGTTAACGATGAAATCAGTTAAAGATGAAATCAGTTAAATGATGATGAAATCAGTTAACGATGAAATCAGTTAAATGAAGATGAAATCAGTTAACGATGAAATCAGTTAAAGATGAAATCAGTTAAATGAAGATGAAATCAGTTAACGATGAAATCAGTTAAATGAAGATGAAATCAGTTAACGATGAAATCAGTTAAAGATGAAATCAGTTAAATGAAGATGAAATCAGTTAACGATGAAATCAGTTAACGATGAAATCAGTTAAATGAAGATGAAATCAGTTAACGATGAAATCAGTTAAAGATGAAATCAGTTAAATGAAGATGAAATCAGTTACAGATGAAATCAGTTACATGAATATGAAATCAGTTAACGATGAAATCAGTTAAAGATGAAATCAGTTAACGATGAAATCAGTTAAAAATGAAATCAGTTAACGATGAAATCAGTTAAATGAAGATGAAATCAGTTAACGATGAAATCAGTTAAAGATGAAATCAGTTAACGATGAAATCAGTTAAAGATGAAATCAGTTAAATGAAGATGAAATCAGTTAACGATGAAATCAGTTAAATGAAGATGAAATCAGTTAACGATGAAATCAGTTAAATGAAGATGAAATCAGTTAACGATGAAATCAGTTAACGATGAAATCAGTTAAATGAAGATGAAATCAGTTAACGATGAAATCAGTTAAATGAAGATGAAATCAGTTAACGATGAAATCAGTTAAAGATGAAATCAGTTAAATGAAGATGAAATCAGTTAACGATGAAATCAGTTAAAGATGAAATCAGTTAAATGAAGATGAAATCAGTTAACGATGAAATCAGTTAAATGAAGATGAAATCAGTTAACGATGAAATCAGTTAAAGATGAAATCAGTTAAATGAAGATGAAATCAGTTAACGATGAAATCAGTTACAGATGAAATCAGTTACATGAAGATGAAATCAGTTAACGATGAAATCAGTTACAGATGAAATCAGTTACATGAAGATGAAATCAGTTAAAGATGAAATCAGTTAAATGAAGAATGAAATCAGTTACAGATGAAATCAGTTAAATGAAGATGAAATCAGTTAACGATGAAATCAGTTAAAGATGAAATCAGTTAAATGAAGATGAAATCAGTTAACGATGAAATCAGTTACAGATGAAATCAGTTACATGAAGATGAAATCAGTTAAAGATGAAATCAGTTAAATGAAGAATGAAATCAGTTACAGATGAAATCAGTTAAATGAAGATGAAATCAGTTAACGATGAAATCAGTTAAATGAAGATGAAATCAGTTAAAGATGAAATCAGTTAAATGAATATGAAATCAGTTAACGATGAAATCAGTTACAGATGAAATCAGTTACATGAAGATGAAATCAGTTAAAGATGAAATCAGTTAAATGAAGAATTAAATCAGTTACAGATGAAATCAGTTAAATGAAGATGAAATCAGTTACAGATGAAATCAGTTAAATGAAGATGAAATCAGTTAACGATGAAATCAGTTAAAGATGAAATCAGTTAAATGAAGATGAAATCAGTTAACGATGAAATCAGTTAAATGAAGATGAAATCAGTTAACGATGAAATCAGTTAAAGATGAAATCAGTTAACGATGAAATCAGTTAAAGATGAAATCAGTTAAATGAAGATGAAATCAGTTAACGATGAAATCAGTTAAATGAAGATGAAATCAGTTAACGATGAAATCAGTTAAAGATGAAATCAGTTAAATGAAGATGAAATCAGTTAAATGAAGATGAAATCAGTTAACGATGAAATCAGTTAAAGATGAAATCAGTTAAATGAAGATGAAATCAGTTAACGATGAAATCAGTTAAAGATGAAATCAGTTAAATGAAGATTAAATCAGTTAACGATGAAATCAGTTAAAGATGAAATCAGTTAAATGAAGATGAAATCAGTTAACGATGAAATCAGTTCAATGAAGATGAAATCAGTTAACGATGAAATCAGTTAAAGATGAAATCAGTTAAATGAAGATGAAATCAGTTAACGATGAAATCAGTTACAGATGAAATCAGTTACATGAAGATGAAATCAGTTAAAGATGAAATCAGTTAAATGAAGGATGAAATCAGTTAACGATGAAATCAGTTACAGATGAAATCAGTTACATGAAGATGAAATCAGTTAACGATGAAATCAGTTAAAAATGAAATCAGTTAAATGAAGATGAAATCAGTTAACGATGAAATCAGTTAAAGATGAAATCAGTTAAATGAAGATGAAATCAGTTAACGATGAAATCAGTTAAAGATGAAATCAGTTAAATGAAGACTAAATCAGTTAACGATGAAATCAGTTAAATGAAGATGAAATCAGTTAACGATGAAATCAGTTAAAGATGAAATCAGTTAAATGAAGATGAAATCAGTTAACGATGAAATCAGTTACAGATGAAATCAGTTAAATGAAGATGAAATCCTTTAACTATGAAATCAGTTAAATGAAGATGAAATCAGTTAAAGATGAAATCAGTTAAAGATGAAATCAGTTAAATGAAGATGAAATCAGTTAAAGATGAAATCAGTTAAATGAAGAATGAAATCAGTTAACGATGAAATCAGTTAAAGATGAAATCAGTTAAATGAAGATGAAATCAGTTAACGATGAAATCAGTTAAATGAAGATGAAATCAGTTAAAGATGAAATCAGTTAAAGATGAAATCAGTTAAATGAAGATGAAATCAGTTACAGAAGAAATCAGTTACATGAAGATTAAATCAGTTAAAGATGAAATCAGTTAAATGAAGATGAAATCAGTTAAAGATGAAATCAGTTAAATGAAGAATGAAAATGAAATCAGTTAAATGAAGATGAAATCAGTTAACGATGAAATCAGTTAAAGATGAAATCAGTTAAATGAAGATGAAATCAGTTAACGATGAAATCAGTTAACGATGAAATCAGTTAAATGAAGATGTAATCAGTTAACGATGAAATCAGTTAAAGATGAATTCAGTTAAAGATGAAATCAGTTAAATGAAGATGAAATCAGTTAACGATGAAATCAGTTAAAGATGAAATCAGTTACAGATGAAATCAGTTACATGAAGATGAAATCAGTTAAAGATGAAATCAGTTACAGATCAAATCAGTTACAGATGAAATCAGTTACATGAAGATGAAATCAGTTACAGATGAAATCAGTTACATGAAGATTAAATCAGTTAAAGATGAAATCAGTTAAATGAAGATGAAATCAGTTAAAGATGAAATCAGTTAAATGAAGAATGAAAATGAAATCAGTTAAATGAAGATGAAATCAGTTAACGATGAAATCAGTTAAAGATGAAATCAGTTAAATGAAGATGAAATCAGTTAACGATGAAATCAGTTAAAGATGAAATCAGTTAAATGAAGATGAAATCAGTTAACGATGAAGTCAGTTAAAGATGAAATCAGTTAAATGAAGATGAAATCAGTTAACGATGAAATCAGTCAACGATGAAATCAGTTAAATGAAGATGAAATCAGTTAACGATGAAATCAGTTAAAGATGAAATCAGTTACATGAAGATGAAATCAGTTACATGAAGACGAAATCAGTTACAGATGAAATCAGTTACATGAAGATTAAATCAGTTAACGATGAAATCAGTTAACGATGAAATCAGCTAACGATGAAATCAGTTAAATGAAGAATGAAAATGAAATCAGTTAAATGAAGATGAAATCAGTTAACGATGAAATCAGTTAAAGATGAAATCAGTTAAATGAAGATGAAATCAGTTAAATGAAGATGAAATCAGTTAACGATGAAATCAGTTAACGATGAAATCAGTTAAATGAAGATGAAATCAGTTAACGATGAAATCAGTTAACGATGAAATCAGTTAACGATGAAATCAGTTAAATGAAGATGAAATCAGTTAACGATGAAATCAGTTAAATGAAGATGAAATCAGTTAACGATGAAATCAGTTAAAGATGAAATCAGTTAAATGAAGATGAAATCAGTTAAATGAAGATGAAATCAGTTAACGATGAAATCAGTTACATGAAGATTAAATCAGTTAAAGATTAAATCAGTTAAATGAAGATGAAATCAGTTAAAGATGAAATCAGTTAAATGAAGATGAAATCAGTTAAATGAAGATGAAATCAGTTAAATGAAGATGAAATCAGTTAACGATGAAATCAGTTACATGAAGATTAAATCAGTTAAAGATTAAATCAGTTAAATGAAGATTAAATCAGTTAAAGATGAAATCAGTTAAATGAAGATGAAATCAGTTAAATGAAGATGAAATCAGTTAACGATGAAAACAGTTAAAGATGAAATCAGTTAAATGAAGATCAAATCAGTTAACGATGAAATCAGTTAAATGAAGATGAAATCAGTTAACGATCAAATCAGTTAAATGAAGATGAAATCAGTTAACGATGAAATCAGTTAAAGATGAAATCAGTTAAATGAAGATGAAATCAGTTAACGATGAAATCAGTTAAATGAAGATGAAATCAGTTAACGATGAAATCAGTTAAAGATGAAATCAGTTAAATGAAGATGAAATCAGTTAACGATGAAATCAGTTAAATGAAGATGAAATGAGTTAACGATGAAATCAGTTAAAGATGAAATCAGTTAAATGAAGATGAAATCAGTTAACGATGAAATCAGTTAAAGATGAAATCAGTTACAGATGAAATCAGTTACATGAAGATTAAATCAGTTAACGATGAAATCAGTTAAAGATGTAATCAGTTAACGATGAAATCAGTTAAATGAAGAATGAAAATGAAATCAGTTAAATGAAGATGAAATCAGTTAACGATGAAATCAGTTATAGATGAAATCAGTTAAATGAAGATGAAATCAGTAAACGATGAAATCAGTTACAGATGAAATCAGTTACATGAAGATGAAATCAGTTAAAGATGAAATCAGTTAAATGAAGAATGAAATCAGTTACAGATGAAATCAGTTAAATGAAGATGAAATCAGTTAACGATGAAATCAGTTAAAGATGAAATCAGTTAAATGAAGATGAAATCAGTTAACGATGAAATCAGTTACAGATGAAATCAGTTACATGAAGATGAAATCAGTTAAAGATGAAATCAGTTAAATGAAGAATGAAATCAGTTACAGATGAAATCAGTTAAATGAAGATGAAATCAGTTAACGATGAAATCAGTTAAATGAAGATGAAATCAGTTAAAGATGAAATCAGTTACAGATGAAATCAGTTACAGATGAAATCAGTTAACGATGAAATCAGTTAAATGAAGATGAAATCAGTTAACGATGAAATCAGTTAAAGATGAAATCAGTTAAATGAAGATGAAATCAGTTAACGATGAAATCAGTTAAATGAAGAGGAAATCAGTTAAAGATGAAATCAGTTTAAGATGAAATCAGTTAAATGAAGATGAAATCAGTTAAAGATGAAATCAGTTAACGATGAAATCAGTTAAATGAAGATGAAATCAGTTAAAGATGAAATCAGTTAAAGATGAAATCAGTTAAATGAAGATGAAATCAGTTAACGATGAAATCAGTTAAATGAGGATGAAATCAGTTAAAGATGAAATCAGTTAACGATGAAATCAGTTAACGATGAAATCAGTTACAGATGAAATCAGTTTCATGAAGATGAAATCAGTTACAGATGAAATCAGTTACATGAAGATTAAATCAGTTAAATGAAGATGAAATCAGTTAAAGATGAAATCAGTTAAATGAAGAATGAAAATGAAGTCAGTTAAATGAAGATGAAATCAGTTAACGATGAAATCAGTTAAAGATGAAATCAGTTAAATGAAGATGAAATCAGTTAACGATGAAATCAGTTAAATGAAGATGAAATCAGTTAACGATGAAATCAGTTAAAGATGAAATCAGTTAAATGAAGATGAAATCAGTTAACGATGAAATCAGTTAAATGAAGATGAAATGAGTTAACGATGAAATCAGTTAAAGATGAAATCAGTTAAATGAAGATGAAATCAGTTAAATGAAGATGAAATCAGTTAACGATGAAATCAGTTAAAGATGAAATCAGTTACAGATGAAATCAGTTACATGAAGATTAAATCAGTTAACGATGAAATCAGTTAAAGATGTAATCAGTTAACGATGAAATCAGTTAAATGAAGATGAAATCAGTTAACGATGAAATCAGTTATAGATGAAATCAGTTAAATGAAGATGAAATCAGTAAACGATGAAATCAGTTAAATGAAGATGAAATCAGTTAACGATGAAATCAGTTAAAGATGAAATCAGTTAAATGAAGATGAAATCAGTTAAATGAAGATGAAATCAGTTAACGATGAAATCAGTTAAAGATGAAATCAGTTAAATGAAGATGAAATCAGTTAACGATGAAATCAGTTAAAGATGAAATCAGTTAAATGAAGATTAAATCAGTTAACGATGAAATCAGTTAAAGATGAAATCAGTTAAATGAAGATGAAATCAGTTAACGATGAAATCAGTTCAATGAAGATGAAATCAGTTAACGATGAAATCAGTTAAAGATGAAATCAGTTAAATGAAGATGAAATCAGTTAACGATGAAATCAGTTACAGATGAAATCAGTTACATGAAGATGAAATCAGTTAAAGATGAAATCAGTTAAATGAAGGATGAAATCAGTTAACGATGAAATCAGTTAAAAATGAAATCAGTTAACGATGAAATCAGTTAAAGATGAAATCAGTTAAATGAAGATGAAATCAGTTAAAGATGAAATCAGTTAAATGAAGACTAAATCAGTTAACAATGAAATCAGTTAAATGAAGATGAAATCAGTTAACGATGAAATCAGTTAAAGATGAAATCAGTTAAATGAAGATGAAATCAGTTAACGATGAAATCAGTTACAGATGAAATCAGTTAAATGAAGATGAAATCCGTTAACTATGAAATCAGTTAAATGAAGATGAAATCAGTTAAAGATGAAATCAGTTAAAGATGAAATCAGTTAAATGAAGATGAAATCAGTTAAAGATGAAATCAGTTAAATGAAGAATGAAATCAGTTAACGATGAAATCAGTTAAAGATGAAATCAGTTAAATGAAGATGAAATCAGTTAACGATGAAATCAGTTAAATGAAGATGAAATCAGTTAAATGAAGATGAAATCAGTTAAAGATGAAATCAGTTAAAGATGAAATCAGTTAAATGAAGATGAAATCAGTTACAGAAGAAATCAGTTACATGAAGATTAAATCAGTTAAAGATGAAATCAGTTAAATGAAGATGAAATCAGTTAAAGATGAAATCAGTTAAATGAAGAATGAAAATGAAATCAGTTAAATGAAGATGAAATCAGTTAACGATGAAATCAGTTAAAGATGAAATCAGTTAAAGATGAATTCAGTTAAAGATGAAATCAGTTAAATGAAGATGAAATCAGTTAACGATGAAATCAGTTAAAGATGAAATCAGTTACAGATGAAATCAGTTACATGAAGATGAAATCAGTTAAAGATGAAATCAGTTACAGATCAAATCAGTTACAGATGAAATCAGTTACATGAAGATGAAATCAGTTACAGATGAAATCAGTTACATGAAGATTAAATCAGTTAAAGATTAAATCAGTTAAATGAAGATGAAATCAGTTAAAGATGAAATCAGTTAAATGAAGAATGAAAATGAAATCAGTTAAATGAAGATGAAATCAGTTAACGATGAAATCAGTTAAAGATGAAATCAGTTAAATGAAGATGAAATCAGTTAACGATGAAATCAGTTAAAGATGAAATCAGTTAAATGAAGATGAAATCAGTTAACGATGAAGTCAGTTAAAGATGAAATCAGTTAAATGAAGATGAAATCAGTTAACGATGAAATCAGTTAAAGATGAAATCAGTTAAATGAAGATGAAATCAGTTAACGATGAAGTCAGTTAAAGATGAAATCAGTTAAATGAAGATGAAATCAGTTAACGATGAAATCAGTCAACGATGAAATCAGTTAAATGAAGATGAAATCAGTTAACGATGAAATCAGTTACATGAAGATGAAATCAGTTACATGAAGACGAAATCAGTTACAGATGAAATCAGTTACATGAAGATTAAATCAGTTAACGATGAAATCAGTTAACGATGAAATCAGCTAACGATGAAATCAGTTAAATGAAGAATGAAAATGAAATCAGTTAAATGAAGATGAAATCAGTTAACGATGAAATCAGTTAAAGATGAAATCAGTTAAATGAAGATGAAATCAGTTAAATGAAGATGAAATCAGTTAACGATGAAATCAGTTAACGATGAAATCATTTAAATGAAGATGAAATCAGTTAACGATGAAATCAGTTAACGATGAAATCAGTTAAAGATGAAATCAGTTAAATGAAGATGAAATCAGTTAACGATGAAATCAGTTAAATGAAGATGAAATCAGTTAACGATGAAATCAGTTAAAGATGAAATCAGTTAAATGAAGATGAAATCAGTTAAATGAAGATGAAATCAGTTAACGATGAAATCAGTTACATGAAGATTAAATCAGTTAAAGATTAAATCAGTTAAATGAAGATGAAATCAGTTAAAGATGAAATCAGTTAAATGAAGATGAAATCAGTTAAATGAAGATGAAATCAGTTAACGATGAAATCAGTTAACGATGAAATCAGTTAACGATGAAATCAGTTAAATGAAGATGAAATCAGTTAACGATGAAAACAGTTAAAGATGAAATCAGTTAAATGAAGATCAAATCAGTTAACGATGAAATCAGTTAAATGAAGATGAAATCAGTTAACGATCAAATCAGTTAAATGAAGATGAAATCAGTTAACGATGAAATCAGTTACAGATGAAATCAGTTACAGATGAAATCAGTTACATGAAGATGAAATCAGTTAAAGATGAAATCAGTTAAATGAAGAATGAAATCAGTTAACGATGAAATCAGTTAAAGATGAAATCAGTTAAATGAAGATGAAATCAGTTAACGATGAAATCAGTTAAAGATGAAATCAGTTAAATGAAGATGAAATCAGTTAACGATGAAATCATTTAAGTGAAGATGAAATCAGTTAACGATGAAATCAGTTAAAGATGAAATCAGTTAAATGAAGATGAAATCAGTTAACGATGAAATCAGTTACAGATGAAATCAGTTACATGAAGATGAAATCAGTTAACGATGAAATCAGTTACAGATGAAATCAGTTACATGAAGATGAAATCAGTTAAAGATTAAATCAGTTAAATGAAGATGAAATCAGTTAAAGATGAAATCAGTTAAATGAAGATGAAATCAGTTAACGATGAAATCAGTTAAAGATGAAATCAGTTAAATGAAGATGAAATCAGTTAACGATGAAATCAGTTAAATGTAGATGAAATCAGTTAAAGATGAAATCAGTTAAATGAAGAATGAAAATGAAATCAGTTAAATGAAGATGAAATCAGTTAACGATGAAATCAGTTAAAGATGAAATCAGTTAAATGAAGATGAGATCAGTTAACGATGAAATCAGTTAAATGAAGATGAAATCAGTTAAAGATGAAATCAGTTACAGATGAAATCAGTTAACGATGAAATCAGTTAAATGAAGATGAAATCAGTTAACGATGAAATCAGTTAAAGATGAAATCAGTTAAATGAAGATGAAATCATTTAACGATGAAATCAGTTAAATGAAGATGAAATCAGTTAAAGATGAAATCAGTTACAGATGAAATCAGTTAAATGAAGATGAAATCAGTTAAAGATGAAATCAGTTAACGATGAAATCAGTTAAATGAAGATGAAATCAGTTAACGATGAAATCAGTTAACGATGAAATCAGTTAAAGATGAAATCAGTTAAATGAAGATGAAATCAGTTAACGATGAAATCAGTTAAATGAAGATGAAATCAGTTAACGATGAAATCAGTTAAAGATGAAATCAGTTAAATGAAGATGAAATCAGTTAAATGAAGATGAAATCAGTTAACGATGAAATCAGTTACATGAAGATTAAATCAGTTAAAGATTAAATCAGTTAAATGAAGATGAAATCAGTTAAAGATGAAATCAGTTAAATGAAGATGAAATCAGTTAAATGAAGATGAAATCAGTTAACGATGAAATCAGTTAACGATGAAATCAGTTAAATGAAGATGAAATCAGTTAACGATGAAATCAGTTAAATGAAGATGAAATCAGTTAACGATCAAATCAGTTAAAGATGAAATCAGTTAAATGAAGATGAAATCAGTTAACGATGAAATCAGTTAAAGATGAAATCAGTTAAATGAAGATGAAATCAGTTAACGATGAAATCAGTTACAGATGAAATCAGTTACAGATGAAATCAGTTACATGAAGATGAAATCAGTTAAAGATGAAATCAGTTAAATGAAGATGAAATCAGTTAACGATGAAATCAGTTAAAGATGAAATCAGTTAAATGAAGATGAAATCAGTTAACGATGAAATCAGTTAAATGAAGATGAAATCAGTTAACGATGAAATCAGTTAAATGAAGATGAAATCAGTTAACGATGAAATCAGTTAAATGAAGATGAAATCAGTTAACGATGAAATCAGTTAAAGATGAAATCAGTTAAATGAAGATGAAATCAGTTAACGATGAAATCAGTTAAAGATGAAATCAGTTAAATGAAGATGAAATCAGGTAACGATGAAATCAGTTAAATGAAGATGAAATCAGTTAACGATGAAATCAGTTAAATGAAGATGAAATCAGTTAACGATGAAATCAGTTAAATGAAGATGAAATCAGTTAAAGATGAAATCAGTTAAATGAAGATGAAATCAGTTAACGATGAAATCAGTTAAAGATGAAATCAGTTACAGATGAAATCAGTTAACGATGAAATAAGTTAAAGATGAAATCAGTTAAATGAAGATGAAATCAGTAAACGATGAAATCAGTTAACGATGAAATCAGTTAACGATGAAATCAGTTAAATGAAGATGAAATTAGTTAAATGAAGATGAAATCAGTTAAAGATGAAATCAGTTAAATGAAGATGAAATCAGTTACCTGAAGATTAAATCAGTTAACGATGAAATCAGTTAAAGATGAAATCAGTTAACGATGAAATCAGTTAAATGAAGAATGAAAATGAAATCAGTTAAATGAAGATGAAATCAGTTAACGATGAAATCAGTTAAATGAAGATGAAATAAGTTAACGATGAAATCAGTTAAAGATGAAATCAGTTACAGATGAAATCAGTTAACGATGAAATGAGTTAAATGAAGAATGAAAATGAAATCAGTTAAATGAAGATGAAATCAGTTAACGATGAAATCAGTTAAAGATGAAATCAGTTAAATGAAGATGAAATCAGTTAACGATGAAATCAGTTAAATGAAGATGAAATCAGTTAACGATGAAATCAGTTAATGATGAAATCAGTTAAATGAAGATGAAATCAGTTAACGATGAAATCAGTTAAAGATGAAATCAGTTAAATGAAGATGAAATCAGTTAACGATGAAATCAGTTAAATGAAGATGAAATCAGTTAAAGATGAAATCAGTTACAGATGAAATCAGTTAACGATGAAATCAGTTAAATGAAGATGAAATCAGTTAACGATGAAATCAGTAAAAGATGAAATCAGTTAAATGAAGATGAAATCAGTTAACGATGAAATCAGTTAAATGAAGATGAAATCAGTTAAAGATGAAATCAGTTACAGATGAAATCAGTTAAATGAAGATGAAATCAGTTAAAGATGAAATCAGTTAACGATGAAATCAGTTAAATGAAGATGAAATCAGTTAACGATGAAATCAGTTAATGATGAAATCAGTTAAAGATGAAATCAGTTAAATGAAGATGAAATCAGTTAAATGAAGATGAAATCAGTTAACGATGAAATCAGTTAAATGAAGATGAAATCAGTTAACGATGAAATCAGTTATAGATGAAATCAGTTAAATGAAGATGAAATCAGTTAACGATGAAATCAGTTACATGAAGATTAAATCAGTTAAAGATGAAATCAGTTAAATGAAGATGAAATCAGTTAAAGATGAAATCAGTTAAATGAAGATGAAATCAGTTAAATGAAGATGAAATCAGTTAACGATGAAATCAGTTAACGATGAAATCAGTTAACGATGAAATCAGTTAAATGAAGATGAAATCAGTTAACGATGAAATCAGTTAAAGATGAAATCAGTTAAATGAAGATGAAATCAGTTAACGATGAAATCAGTTAAATGAAGATGAAATCAGTTAACGATGAAATCAGTTATAGATGAAATCAGTTAAATGAAGATGAAATCAGTTAACGATGAAATCAGTTAAAGATGAAATCAGTTAAATGAAGATGAAATCAGTTAACGATGAAATCAGTTACAGATGAAATCAGTTACAGATGAAATCAGTTACATGAAGATGAAATCAGTTAAAGATTAAATCAGTTAAATGAAGATGAAATCAGTTAACGATGAAATCAGTTAAATGAAGAATGAAAATGAAATCAGTTAAATGAAGATGAAATCAGTTAACAATGAAATCAGTTAAATGAAGATGAAATCAGTTAACGATGAAATCAGTTAAATGAAGATGAAATCAGTTACAGATGAAATCAGTTACATGAAGATGAAATCAGTTAACGATGAAATCAGTTAAAGATGAAATCAGTTAACGATGAAATCAGTTAAAAATGAAATCAGTTAACGATGAAATCAGTTAAAGATGAAATCAGTTAACGATGAAATCAGTTAAAGATGAAATCAGTTAAATGAAGATGAAATCAGTTAACGATGAAATCAGTTAAATGAAGATGAAATCAGTTAACGATGAAATCAGTTAAATGAAGATGAAATCAGTTAACGATGAAATCAGTTAACGATGAAATCAGTTAAATGAAGATGAAATCAGTTAAAGATGAAATCAGTTAAATGAAGATGAAATCAGTTAACGATGAAATCAGTTAAAGATGAAATCAGTTACAGATGAAATCAGTTAACGATGAAATAAGTTAAAGATGAAATCAGTTAAATGAAGATGAAATCAGTAAACGATGAAATCAGTTAACGATGAAATCAGTTAACGATGAAATCAGTTAAATGAAGATGAAATTAGTTAAATGAAGATGAAATCAGTTAAAGATGAAATCAGTTAAATGAAGATGAAATCAGTTACATGAAGATTAAATCAGTTAACGATGAAATCAGTTAAAGATGAAATCAGTTAACGATGAAATCAGTTAAATGAAGAATGAAAATGAAATCAGTTAAATGAAGATGAAATCAGTTAACGATGAAATCAGTTAAATGAAGATGAAATAAGTTAACGATGAAATCAGTTAAAGATGAAATCAGTTACAGATGAAATCAGTTAACGATGAAATGAGTTAAATGAAGAATGAAAATGAAATCAGTTAAATGAAGATGAAATCAGTTAACGATGAAATCAGTTAAAGATGAAATCAGTTAAATGAAGATGAAATCAGTTAACGATGAAATCAGTTAAATGAAGATGAAATCAGTTAACGATGAAATCAGTTAATGATGAAATCAGTTAAATGAAGATGAAATCAGTTAACGATGAAATCAGTTAAAGATGAAATCAGTTAAATGAAGATGAAATCAGTTAACGATGAAATCAGTTAAATGAAGATGACATCAGTTAAAGATGAAATCAGTTACAGATGAAATCAGTTAACGATGAAATCAGTTAAATGAAGATGAAATCAGTTAACGATGAAATCAGTGAAAGATGAAATCAGTTAAATGAAGATGAAATCAGTTAACGATGAAATCAGTTAAATGAAGATGAAATCAGTTAAAGATGAAATCAGTTACAGATGAAATCAGTTAAATGAAGATGAAATCAGTTAAAGATGAAATCAGTTAACGATGAAATCAGTTAAATGAAGATGAAATCAGTTAACGATGAAATCAGTTAATGATGAAATCAGTTAAAGATGAAATCAGTTAAATGAAGATGAAATCAGTTAAATGAAGATGAAATCAGTTAACGATGAAATCAGTTAAATGAAGATGAAATCAGTTAACGATGAAATCAGTTATAGATGAAATCAGTTAAATGAAGATGAAATCAGTTAACGATGAAATCAGTTACATGAAGATTAAATCAGTTAAAGATTAAATCAGTTAAATGAAGATGAAATCAGTTAAAGATGAAATCAGTTAAATGAAGATGAAATCAGTTAAATGAAGATGAAATCAGTTAACGATGAAGTCAGTTAACGATGAAATCAGTTAACGATGAAATCAGTTAAATGAAGATGAAATCAGTTAACGATGAAGTCAGTTAACGATGAAATCAGTTAACGATGAAATCAGTTAAATGAAGATGAAATCAGTTAACGATGAAATCAGTTAAAGATGAAATCAGTTAAATGAAGATGAAATCAGTTAACGATGAAATCAGTTAAATGAAGATGAAATCAGTTAACGATGAAATCAGTTATAGATGAAATCAGTTAAATGAAGATGAAATCAGTTAACGATGAAATCAGTTAAAGATGAAATCAGTTAAATGAAGATGAAATCAGTTAACGATGAAATCAGTTACAGATGAAATCAGTTACAGATGAAATCAGTTACATGAAGATGAAATCAGTTAAAGATTAAATCAGTTAAATGAAGATGAAATCAGTTAACGATGAAATCAGTTAAATGAAGAATGAAAATGAAATCAGTTAAATGAAGATGAAATCAGTTAACAATGAAATCAGTTAAATGAAGATGAAATCAGTTAACGATGAAATCAGTTAAATGAAGATGAAATCAGTTACAGATGAAATCAGTTACATGAAGATGAAATCAGTTAACGATGAAATCAGTTAAAGATGAAATCAGTTAACGATGAAATCAGTTAAAAATGAAATCAGTTAACGATGAAATCAGTTAAAGATGAAATCAGTTAACGATGAAATCAGTTAAAGATGAAATCAGTTAAATGAAGATGAAATCAGTTAACGATGAAATCAGTTAAATGAAGATGAAATCAGTTAACGATAAAATCAGTTAAATGAAGATGAAATCAGTTAACGATGAAATCAGTTAACGATGAAATCAGTTAAATGAAGATGAAATCAGTTAACGATGAAATCAGTTAAATGAAGATGAAATCAGTTAACGATGAAATCAGTTAAAGATGAAATCAGTTAAATGAAGATGAAATCAGTTAACGATGAAATCAGTTAAAGATGAAATCAGTTAAATGAAGATGAAATCAGTTAACGATGAAATCAGTTAAATGAAGATGAAATCAGTTAACGATGAAATCAGTTAAAGATGAAATCAGTTAAATGAAGATGAAATCAGTTAACGATGAAATCAGTTACAGATGAAATCAGTTACATGAAGATGAAATCAGTTAAAGATGAAATCAGTTAAATGAAGAATGAAATCAGTTACAGATGAAATCAGTTAAATGAAGATGAAATCAGTTAACGATGAAATCAGTTAAATGAAGATGAAATCAGTTAAAGATGAAATCAGTTACAGATGAAATCAGTTACAGATGAAATCAGTTAACGATGAAATCAGTTAAATGAAGATGAAATCAGTTAACGATGAAATCAGTTAACGATGAAATCAGTTAAATGAAGATGAAATCAGTTAACGATGAAATCAGTTAAATGAAGATGAAATCAGTTAACGATGAAATCAGTTAAAGATGAAATCAGTTAAATGAAGATGAAATCAGGTAACGATGAAATCAGTTAAATGAAGATGAAATCAGTTAACGATGAAATCAGTTAAATGAAGATGAAATCAGTTAACGATGAAATCAGTTAAATGAAGATGAAATCAGTTAAAGATGAAATCAGTTAAATGAAGATGAAATCAGTTAACGATGAAATCAGTTAAAGATGAAATCAGTTACAGATGAAATCAGTTAACGATGAAATAAGTTAAAGATGAAATCAGTTAAATGAAGATGAAATCAGTTAAAGATGAAATCAGTTAAATGAAGATGAAATCAGTTACATGAAGATTAAATCAGTTAACGATGAAATCAGTTAAAGATGAAATCAGTTAACGATGAAATCAGTTAAATGAAGAATGAAAATGAAATCAGTTAAATGAAGATGAAATCAGTTAACGATGAAATCAGTTAAATGAAGATGAAATAAGTTAACGATGAAATCAGTTAAAGATGAAATCAGTTACAGATGAAATCAGTTAACGATGAAATGAGTTAAATGAAGAATGAAAATGAAATCAGTTAAATGAAGATGAAATCAGTTAACGATGAAATCAGTTAAAGATGAAATCAGTTAAATGAAGATGAAATCAGTTAACGATGAAATCAGTTAAATGAAGATGAAATCAGTTAACGATGAAATCAGTTAATGATGAAATCAGTTAAATGAAGATGAAATCAGTTAACGATGAAATCAGTTAAAGATGAAATCAGTTAAATGAAGATGAAATCAGTTAACGATGAAATCAGTTAAATGAAGATGAAATCAGTTAAAGATGAAATCATTTACAGATGAAATCAGTTAACGATGAAATCAGTTAAATGAAGATGAAATCAGTTAAAGATGAAAATAGTTAAATGAAGATGAAATCAGTTAAATGAAGATGAAATCAGTTAACGATGAAGTCAGTTAACGATGAAATCAGTTAACGATGAAATCAGTTAAATGAAGATGAAATCAGTTAACGATGAAGTCAGTTAACGATGAAATCAGTTAACGATGAAATCAGTTAAATGAAGATGAAATCAGTTAACGATGAAATCAGTTAAAGATGAAATCAGTTAAATGAAGATGAAATCAGTTAACGATGAAATCAGTTAAATGAAGATGAAATCAGTTAACGATGAAATCAGTTATAGATGAAATCAGTTAAATGAAGATGAAATCAGTTAACGATGAAATCAGTTAAAGATGAAATCAGTTAAATGAAGATGAAATCAGTTAACGATGAAATCAGTTACAGATGAAATCAGTTACAGATGAAATCAGTTACATGAAGATGAAATCAGTTAAAGATTAAATCAGTTAAATGAAGATGAAATCAGTTAACGATGAAATCAGTTAAATGAAGAATGAAAATGAAATCAGTTAAATGAAGATGAAATCAGTTAACAATGAAATCAGTTAAATGAAGATGAAATCAGTTAACGATGAAATCAGTTAAATGAAGATGAAATCAGTTACAGATGAAATCAGTTACATGAAGATGAAATCAGTTAACGATGAAATCAGTTAAAGATGAAATCAGTTAACGATGAAATCAGTTAAAAATGAAATCAGTTAACGATGAAATCAGTTAAAGATGAAATCAGTTAACGATGAAATCAGTTAAAGATGAAATCAGTTAAATGAAGATGAAATCAGTTAACGATGAAATCAGTTAAATGAAGATGAAATCAGTTAACGATAAAATCAGTTAAATGAAGATGAAATCAGTTAACGATGAAATCAGTTAACGATGAAATCAGTTAAATGAAGATGAAATCAGTTAACGATGAAATCAGTTAAATGAAGATGAAATCAGTTAACGATGAAATCAGTTAAAGATGAAATCAGTTAAATGAAGATGAAATCAGTTAACGATGAAATCAGTTAAAGATGAAATCAGTTAAATGAAGATGAAATCAGTTAACGATGAAATCAGTTAAATGAAGATGAAATCAGTTAACGATGAAATCAGTTAAAGATGAAATCAGTTAAATGAAGATGAAATCAGTTAACGATGAAATCAGTTACAGATGAAATCAGTTACATGAAGATGAAATCAGTTAAAGATGAAATCAGTTAAATGAAGAATGAAATCAGTTACAGATGAAATCAGTTAAATGAAGATGAAATCAGTTAACGATGAAATCAGTTAAATGAAGATGAAATCAGTTAAAGATGAAATCAGTTACAGATGAAATCAGTTACAGATGAAATCAGTTAACGATGAAATCAGTTAAATGAAGATGAAATCAGTTAACGATGAAATCAGTTAACGATGAAATCAGTTAAATGAAGATGAAATCAGTTAACGATGAAATCAGTTAAATGAAGATGAAATCAGTTAACGATGAAATCAGTTAAAGATGAAATCAGTTAAATGAAGATGAAATCAGGTAACGATGAAATCAGTTAAATGAAGATGAAATCAGTTAACGATGAAATCAGTTAAATGAAGATGAAATCAGTTAACGATGAAATCAGTTAAATGAAGATGAAATCAGTTAAAGATGAAATCAGTTAAATGAAGATGAAATCAGTTAACGATGAAATCAGTTAAAGATGAAATCAGTTACAGATGAAATCAGTTAACGATGAAATAAGTTAAAGATGAAATCAGTTAAATGAAGATGAAATCAGTTAAAGATGAAATCAGTTAAATGAAGATGAAATCAGTTACATGAAGATTAAATCAGTTAACGATGAAATCAGTTAAAGATGAAATCAGTTAACGATGAAATCAGTTAAATGAAGAATGAAAATGAAATCAGTTAAATGAAGATGAAATCAGTTAACGATGAAATCAGTTAAATGAAGATGAAATAAGTTAACGATGAAATCAGTTAAAGATGAAATCAGTTACAGATGAAATCAGTTAACGATGAAATGAGTTAAATGAAGAATGAAAATGAAATCAGTTAAATGAAGATGAAATCAGTTAACGATGAAATCAGTTAAAGATGAAATCAGTTAAATGAAGATGAAATCAGTTAACGATGAAATCAGTTAAATGAAGATGAAATCAGTTAACGATGAAATCAGTTAATGATGAAATCAGTTAAATGAAGATGAAATCAGTTAACGATGAAATCAGTTAAAGATGAAATCAGTTAAATGAAGATGAAATCAGTTAACGATGAAATCAGTTAAATGAAGATGAAATCAGTTAAAGATGAAATCAGTTACAGATGAAATCAGTTAACGATGAAATCAGTTAAATGAAGATGAAATCAGTTAACGATGAAATCAGTAAAAGATGAAATCAGTTAAATGAAGATGAAATCAGTTAACGATGAAATCAGTTAAATGAAGATGAAATCAGTTAAAGATGAAATCAGTTACAGATGAAATCAGTTAAATGAAGATGAAATCAGTTAAAGATGAAATCAGTTCACGATGAAATCAGTTAAATGAAGATGAAATCAGTTAACGATGAAATCAGTTAATGATGAAATCAGTTAAAGATGAAATCAGTTAAATGAAGATGAAATCAGTTAAATGAAGATGAAATCAGTTAACGATGAAATCAGTTAAATGAAGATGAAATCAGTTAACGATGAAATCAGTTATAGATGAAATCAGTTAAATGAAGATGAAATCAGTTAACGATGAAATCAGTTACATGAAGATTAAATCAGTTAAAGATTAAATCAGTTAAATGAAGATGAAATCAGTTAAAGATGAAATCAGTTAAATGAAGATGAAATCAGTTAAATGAAGATGAAATCAGTTAACGATGAAATTAGTTAACGATGAAATCAGTTAAATGAAGATGAAATCAGTTAACGATGAAATCAGTTAAAGATGAAATCAGTTAAATGAAGATGAAATCAGTTAACGATGAAATCAGTTAAATGAAGATGAAATCAGTTAACGATGAAATCAGTTATAGATGAAATCAGTTTAATGAAGATGAAATCAGTTAACGATGAAATCATTTAACGATGAAATCAGTTAAATGAAGAATGAAAATGAAATCAGTTAAATGAAGATGAAATCAGTTAAAGATGAAATCAGTTACAGATGAAATCAGTTAAATGAAGAATGAAAATGAAATCAGTTAAATGAAGATGAAATCAGTAAACGATGAAATCAGTTAAATGAAGATGAAATCAGTTAACGATGAAATCAGTTAAAGATGAAATCAGTTAAATGAAGATGAAATCAGTTAACGATGAAATCAGTTAAATGAAGATGAAATCAGTTACAGATGAAATCAGTTAAATGAAGATGAAATCAGTTAACGATGAAATCAGTTAAAGATTAAATCAGTTAAATGAAGATTAAATCAGTTAAAGATGAAATCAGTTAAATGAAGATGAAATCAGTTAAAGATGAAATCAGTTAAATGAAGATGAAATCAGTTAAAGATGAAATCAGTCAAATGAAGATGAAATCAGTTAACGATGAAATCAGTTAAAGATGAAATCAGTTAAATGAAGATGAAATCAGTTAACGATGAAATCAGTTAAATGAAGATGAAATCAGTTAACGATGAAATCAGTTAAAGATGAAATCAGTTAAATGAAGATGAAATCAGTTAACGATGAAATCAGTTAAATGAAGATGAAATCAGTTAACGATGAAATCAGTTAAAGATGAAATCAGTTACATGAAGATGAAATCAGTTACAGATGAAATCAGTTACATGAAGATTAAATCAGTTAACGATGAAATCAGTTAAAGATGAAATCAGTTAACGATGAAATCAGTTAAATGAAGAATGAAAATGAAATCAGTTAAATGAAGATGAAATCATTTAATGATGAAATCACTTAAATGAAGATGAAATCAGTTAACGATGAAATCAGTTAAATGAAGATGAAATCAGTTAACGATGAAATCAGTTAAAGATGAAATCAGTTAAATGAAGATGAAATCAGTTAACGATGAAATCAGTTAAATGAAGATGAAATCAGTTAACGATGAAATCAGTTAAAGATGAAATCAGTTAAATGAAGATGAAATCAGTTAAAGATGAAATCAGTTAAAGATGAAATCAGTTAAAGATGAAATCAGTTAAATGAAGATGAAATCAGTTAACGATGAAATCAGTTAAAGATGAAATCAGTTAAATGAAGATGAAATCAGTTAACGATGAAATCAGTTAAATGAAGATGAAATCAGTTAACGATGAAATCAGTTAAAGATGAAATCAGTTAAATGAAGATGAAATCAGTTAACGATGAAATCAGTTACAGATGAAATCAGTTACATGAAGATGAAATCAGTTAAAGATGAAATCAGTTAAATGAAGAATGAAATCAGTTAACGATGAAATCAGTTAAAGATGAAATCAGTTAAATGAAGATGAAATCAGTTAACGATGAAATCAGTTAAAGATGAAATCAGTTAAATGAAGATGAAATCAGTTAAATGAAGATGAAATCAGTTAACGATGAAATCAGTTACAGATGAAATCAGTTACATGAAGATTAAGTCAGTTAAAGATTAAGTCAGTTAAATGAAGATGAAATCAGTTAAAGATGAAATCAGTTAAATGAAGAATCAAAATGAAATCAGTTAAATGAAGATGAAATCAGTTAACGATGAAATCAGTTAAAGATGAAATCAGTTAAATGAAGATGAAATCAGTTAACGATGAAATCAGTGAAAGATGAAATCAGTTAAATGAAGATGAAATCAGTTAACGATGAAATCAGTTAAATGAAGATGAAATCAGTTAACGATGACATCAGTTAAAGATGAAATCAGTTAAATGAAGATGAAATCAGTTAACGATGAAATCAGTTAAATGAAGATGAAATCAGTTACAGATGAAGATTAAATCAGTTAAAGATTAAATCAGTTAAATGTAGATGAAATCAGTTAAAGATGAAATCAGTTAAATGAAGAATGAAAATGAAATCAGTTAAATGAAGATGAAATCAGTTAACGATGAAATCAGTTAAAGATGAAATCAGTTAAATGAAGATGAAATCAGTTAACGATGAAATCAGTTTAATGAAGATGAAATCAGTAAACGATGAAATCAGTTAAAGATGAAATCAGTTAACGATGAAATCAGTTAACGATGAAATCAGTTAAATGAAGATGAAATTAGTTAAATGAAGATGAAATCAGTTAAAGATGAAATCAGTTAAATGAAGATGAAATCAGTTACATGAAGATTAAATCAGTTAACGATGAAATCAGTTAAAGATGAAATCAGTTAACGATGAAATCAGTTAAATGAAGAATGAAAATGAAATCAGTTAAATGAAGATGAAATCAGTTAACGATGAAATCAGTTAAATGAAGATGAAATAAGTTAACGATGAAATCAGTTAAAGATGAAATCAGTTACAGATGAAATCAGTTAACGATGAAATGAGTTAAATGAAGAATGAAAATGAAATCAGTTAAATGAAGATGAAATCAGTTAACGATGAAATCAGTTAAAGATGAAATCAGTTAAATGAAGATCAAATCAGTTAACGATGAAATCAGTTAAATGAAGATGAAATCAGTTAACGATGAAATCAGTTAACGATGAAATCAGTTAACGATGAAATCAGTTAAATGAAGATGAAATCAGTTAACGATGAAATCAGTTAACGATGAAATCAGTTAAATGAAGATGAAATCAGTTAACGATGAAATCAGTTAAATGAAGATGAAATCAGTTAACGATGAAATCAGTTACAGATGAAATCAGTTACATGAAGATGAAATCAGTTAAAGATTAAATCAGTTAAATGAAGATGAAATCAGTTAAAGATGAAATCAGTTAAATGAAGAATGAAAATGAAATCAGTTAAATGAAGATGAAATCAGTTAACGATGAAATCAGTTAAAGATGAAATCAGTTAAATGAAGATGAAATCAGTTAACGATGAAATCAGTTTAATGAAGATGAAATCAGTAAACGATGAAATCAGTTAAAGATGAAATCAGTTAACGATGAAATCAGTTAAATGAAGATGAAATCAGTTAACGATGAAATCAGTTAAAAATGAAATCAGTTAAATGAAGATGAAATCAGTTAAATGAAGATGAAATCAGTTAAATGAAGATGAAATCAGTTAAATG
Source organism: Semicossyphus pulcher (assembly GCF_022749685.1). Taxonomy (NCBI): domain Eukaryota; kingdom Metazoa; phylum Chordata; class Actinopteri; order Labriformes; family Labridae; genus Semicossyphus; species Semicossyphus pulcher. The sequence continues at coordinate 185,601 of NW_027211709.1, read as the reverse complement.
AAGATGAAATCAGTTAACGATGAAATCATTTAACGATGAAATCAGTTAACGATGAAATCAGTTAAATGAAGATGAAATCAGTTAACGATGAAATCAGTTAAAGATGAAATCAGTTAACGATGAAATCAGTTAAATGAAGATGAAATCAGTTAACGATGAAATCAGTTAATTGAAGATGAAATCAGTTAACGATGAAATCAGTTAAAGATGAAATCAGTTAAATGAAGATGAAATCAGTTAACGATGAAATCAGTTAAATGAAGATGAAATCAGTTAAAGATGAAATCAGTTAAAGATGAAATCAGTTAACGATGAAATCAGTTAAAGATGAAATCAGTTAAATGAAGATGAAATCAGTTAACGATGAAATCAGTTAAAGATGAAATCAGTTAAATGAAGATGAAATCAGTTAACGATGAAATCAGTTAACGATGAAATCAGTTAAATGAAGATGAAATCAGTTAACGATGAAATCAGTTAAAGATGAAATCAGTTAACGATGAAATCAGTTAAAAATGAAATCAGTTAAATGGAGATGAAATCAGTTAAATGAAGATGAAATCAGTTAAAGATGAAATCAGTTAAAGATGAAATCAGTTAAATGAAGATGAAATCAGTTAACGATGAAATCATTTAACGATGAAATCAGTTAACGATGAAATCAGTTAAATGAAGATGAAATCAGTTAACGATGAAATCAGTTAAAGATGAAATCAGTTAACGATGAAATCAGTTAAAGATGAAATCAGTTAAATGAAGATGAAATCAGTTAACGATGAAATCAGTTTAATGAAGATGAAATCAGTTACAGATGAAATCAGTTACAGATGAAATCAGTTAACGATGAAATCAGTTAAAGATGAAATCAGTTAAATTAAGATGAAATCAGTTAACAATGAAATCAGTTAAATGAAGATGAAATCAGTTAACGATGAAATCAGTTACATGAAGATGAAATCAGTTAACGATGAAATCAGTTAACGATGAAATCAGTTAAATGAAGATGAAATCAGTTAACGATGAAATCAGTTAACGATGAAATCAGTTAACGATGAAATCAGTTAAATGAAGATGAAATCAGTTAAAGATGAAATCAGTTAAAGATGAAATCAGTTACAGATGAAATCAGTTAACGATGAAATCAGTTAAATGAAGATGAAATCAGTTAACGATGAAATCAGTTAAATGAAGATGAAATCAGTTAACGATGAAATCAGTTAAAGATGAAATCAGTTAAATGAAGATGAAATCAGTTAACGATGAAATCAGTTAAAGATGAAATCAGTTAAATGAAGATGAAATCAGTTAAAGATGAAATCAGTTAAATGAAGATGAAATCAGTTAACGATGAAATCAGTTAAATGAAGATGAAATCAGTTAACGATGAAATCAGTTAAATGAAGATGAAATCAGTTAACGATGAAATCAGTTAAAGATGAAATCAGTTAAATGAAGATGAAATCAGTTAAATGAAGATGAAATCAGTTAAAGATGAAATCAGTTAAATGAAGATGAAATCAGTTAAATGAAGATGAAATCAGTTAAATGAAGATGAAATCAGTTAACGATGAAATCAGTTAAAGATGAAATCAGTTAAATGAAGATGAAATCAGTTAAAGATGAAATCAGTTAAAGATGAAATCAGTTACAGATGAAATCAGTTAACGATGAAATCAGTTAAATGAAGATGAAATCAGTTAAAGATGAAATCAGTTAAAGATGAAATCAGTTAACGATGAAATCAGTTAACGATGAAATCAGTTAAATGAAGATGAAATCAGTTAACGATGAAATCAGTTACATGAAGATGAAATCAGTTAACGATGAAATCAGTTAAAGATGAAATCAGTTAAAGATGAAATCAGTTAAATGAAGATGAAATCAGTTAACGATGAAATCAGTTAAAGATGAAATCAGTTACAGATGAAATCAGTTACATGAAGATTAAATCAGTTAACGATGAAATCAGTTAAAGATGAAATCAGTTAACGATGAAATCAGTTAAATGAAGAATGAAAATGAAATCAGTTAAATGAAGATGAAATCAGTTAACGATGAAATCAGTTAAAGATGAAATCAGTTAACGATGAAATCAGTTAAATGAAGAATGAAAATGAAATCAGTTAAATGAAGATGAAATCAGTTAACGATGAAATCAGTTAAATGAAGATGAAATCAGTTAACGATGAAATCAGTTAAATGAAGATGAAATCAGTTAACGATGAAATCAGTTAAAGATGAAATCAGTTAACGATGAAATCAGTTAAATGAAGATGAAATCAGTTAACGATGAAATCAGTTAAATGAAGATGAAATCAGTTAAAGATGAAATCAGTTAAAGATGAAATCAGTTAAATGAAGATGAAATCAGTTAACGATGAAATCAGTTAAAGATGAAATCAGTTAAATGAAGATGAAATCAGTTAACGATGAAATCAGTTAAATGAAGATGAAATCAGTTAACGATGAAATCAGTTAAAGATGAAATCATTTAAATGAAGATGAAATCAGTTAACGATGAAATCAGTTACAGATGAAATCAGTTACATGAAGATGAAATCAGTTAAAGATGAAATCAGTTAAATGAAGAATGAAATCAGTTAACGATGACATCAGTTAAAGATGAAATCAGTTAAATGAAGATGAAATCAGTTAACGATGAAATTAGTTAAATGAAGATGAAATTAGTTAAATGAAGATGAAATCAGTTAACGATGAAATCAGTTAAAGATGAAATCAGTTAAATGAAGATGAAATCAGTTAAATGAAGATGAAATCAGTTAACGATGAAATCAGTTACAGATGAAATCAGTTACATGAAGATGAAATCAGTTAACGATGAAATCAGTTAAATGAAGATGAAATCAGTTAACGATGAAATCAGTTAAAGATGAAATCATTTAAATGAAGATGAAATCAGTTAACGATGAAATCAGTTACAGATGAAATCAGTTACATGAAGATGAAATCAGTTAAAGATGAAATCAGTTAAATGAAGAATGAAATCAGTTAACGATGAAATCAGTTAAAGATGAAATCAGTTAAATGAAGATGAAATCAGTTAACGATGAAATCAGTTAAATGAAGATGAAATCAGTTAACGATGAAATCAGTTAAAGATGAAATCAGTTAAATGAAGATGAAATCAGTTAACGATGAAATCAGTTAAATGAAGATGAAATCAGTTAACGATGAAATCAGTTAAAGATGAAATCATTTAAATGAAGATGAAATCAGTTAACGATGAAATCAGTTACAGATGAAATCAGTTACATGAAGATGAAATCAGTTAAAGATGAAATCAGTTAAATGAAGAATGAAATCAGTTAACGATGACATCAGTTAAAGATGAAATCAGTTAAATGAAGATGAAATCAGTTAACGATGAAATTAGTTAAATGAAGATGAAATTAGTTAAATGAAGATGAAATCAGTTAACGATGAAATCAGTTAAAGATGAAATCAGTTAAATGAAGATGAAATCAGTTAAATGAAGATGAAATCAGTTAACGATGAAATCAGTTAAAGATTAAGTCAGTTAAATGAAGATGAAATCAGTTAAAGATGAAATCAGTTAAATGAAGAATGAAAATGAAATCAGTTAAATGAAGATGAATTCAGTTAACGATGAAATCAGTTAAAGATGAAATCAGTTAAATGAAGATGAAATCAGTTAAAGATGAAATCAGTTACAGATGAAATCAGTTACAGATGAAATCAGTTACAGATGAAATCAGTTACATGAAGATGAAATCAGTTACAGATGAAATCAGTTACATGAAGATTAAATCAGTTAAAGATTAAATCAGTTAAATGAAGATGAAATCAGTTAAAGATGAAATCAGTTAAATGAAGAATGAAAATGAAATCAGTTAAATGAAGATGAAATCAGTTAACGATGAAATCAGTTAAAGATGAAATCAGTTAAATGAAGATGAAATCAGTTAACGATGAAATCAGTTAAATGAAGATGAAATCAGTTAAATGAAGATGAAATCAGTTAACGATGAAATCAGTTAACGATGAAATCAGTTAAATGAAGATGAAATCAGTTAACGATGAAATCAGTTAAATGAAGATGAAATCAGTTAACGATCAAATCAGTTAACGATGACATCATTTAAATGAAGATGAAATCAGTTAACGATGAAATCAGTTAAAGATGAAATCAGTTAAATGAAGATGAAATCAGTTAACGATGAAATCAGTTAAATGAAGATGAAATCAGTTAACGATGAAATCAGTTAAAGATGAAATCAGTTAAATGAAGATGAAATCAGTTAACGATGAAATCAGTTAAATGAAGATGAAATCAGTTAACGATGAAATCAGTTAACGATTAAATCAGTTAAATGAAGATGAAATCAGTTAAATGAAGATGAAATCAGTTAACGATGAAATCAGTTACAGATGAAATCAGTTACATGAAGATGAAATCAGTTAACGATGAAATCAGTTAAATGAAGAATGAAAATGAAATCAGTTAAATGAAGATGAAATCAGTTAATGATGAAATCAGTTAAAGATGAAATCAGTTAAATGAAGATGAAATCAGTTAACGATGAAATCAGTTAAAGATGAAATCAGTTAAATGAAGATGAAATCAGTTAACGATGAAATCAGTTAAATGAAGATGAAATCAGTTACAGATGAAATCAGTTACAGATGAAATCAGTTACATGAAGATTAAATCAGTTAAAGATTAAATCAGTTAAATGAAGATGAAATCAGTTATAGATGAAATCAGTTAAATGAAGAATGAAAATGAAATCAGTTAAATGAAGATGAAATCAGTTAACGATGAAATCAGTTATAGATGAAATCAGTTAAATGAAGATGAAATCAGTTAACGATGAAATCAGTTAAAGATGAAATCAGTTACAGATGAAATCAGTTAAATGAAGATGAAATCAGTTAACGATGAAATCAGTTACAGATGAAATCAGTTACATGAAGATTAAATCAGTTAACGATGAAATCAGTTAAAGATGAAATCAGTTAAATGTAGATGAAATCAGTTAAATGAAGATGAAATCAGTTAACGATGAAATCAGTTAAAGATGAAATCAGTTACAGATGAAATCAGTTAAATGTAGATTAAATCAGTTAACGATGAAATCAGTTAAATGAAGAATGAAAATGAAATCAGTTAAATGAAGATGAAATCAGTTAACGATGAAATCAGTTAAGATGAAATCAGTTAAATGAAGATGAAATCAGTTAACGATGAAATCAGTTAAATGAAGATGAAATCAGTTAACGATGAAATCAGTTAAAGATGAAATCAGTTAAATGAAGATGAAATCAGTTAACGATGAAATCAGTTAAATGAAGATGAAATCAGTTAACGATGAAATCAGTTAAAGATGAAATCAGTTAAATGAAGATGAAATCAGTTAACGATGAAATCAGTTAAATGAAGATGAAATCAGTTAACGATGAAATCAGTTACAGATGAAATCAGTTACATGAAGATGAAATCAGTTAAAGATGAAATCAGTTAAATGAAGAATGAAATCAGTTACAGATGAAATCAGTTTAATGAAGATGAAATCAGTTAAAGATGAAATCAGTTACAGATGAAATCAGTTAAATGAAGATGAAATCAGTTAACGATGAAATCAGTTAAAGATGAAATCAGTTAAATGAAGATGAAATCAGTTAACGATGAAATCAGTTAAATGAAGATGAAATCAGTTAACGATGAAATCAGTTAAAGATGAAATCAGTTAAATGAAGATGAAATCAGTTAACGATGAAATCAGTTACAGATGAAATCAGTTACATGAAGATGAAATCAGTTAAAGATGAAATCAGTTAAATGAAGAATGAAATCAGTTAACGATGAAATCAGTTAAAGATGAAATCAGTTAAATGAAGATGAAATCAGTTAACGATGAAATCAGTTAAAGATGAAATCAGTTAAATGAAGATGAAATCAGTTAAATGAAGATGAAATCAGTTAACGATGAAATCAGTTACAGATGAAATCAGTTACATGAAGATTAAGTCAGTTAAAGATTAAGTCAGTTAAATGAAGATGAAATCAGTTAAAGATGAAATCAGTTAAATGAAGAATGAAAATGAAATCAGTTAAATGAAGATGAAATCAGTTAACGATGAAATCAGTTAAAGATGAAATCAGTTAAATGAAGATGAAATCAGTTAACGATGAAATCAGTTAAATGAAGATGAAATCAGTTAAAGATGAAATCAGTTACATGAAGATTAAATCAGTTAAATGAAGATGAAATCAGTTACAGATGAAATCAGTTACATGAAGATGAAATCAGTTACAGATGAAATCAGTTACATGAAGATTAAATCAGTTAAATGAAGATGAAATCAGTTAAAGATGAAATCAGTTAAATGAAGAATGAAAATGAAATCAGTTAAATGAAGATGAAATCAGTTAACGATGAAATCAGTTAAAGATGAAATCAGTTAAATGAAGATGAAATCAGTTAACGATGAAATCAGTTAAATGAAGATGAAATCAGTTAAATGAAGATGAAATCAGTTAACGATGAAATCAGTTAAATGAAGATGAAATCAGTTAACGATGAAATCAGTTAAAGATGAAATCAGTTAAATGAAGATGAAATCAGTTAACGATGAAATCAGTTAAATGAAGATGAAATCAGTTAAAGATGAAATCAGTTACAGATGAAATCAGTTACATGAAGATGAAATCAGTTACAGATGAAATCAGTTACATGAAGATTAAATCAGTTAAAGATTAAATCAGTGAAATGAAGATGAAATCAGTTAAAGATGAAATCAGTTAAATGAAGAATGAAAATGAAATCAGTTAAATGAAGATGAAATCAGTTAACGATGAAATCAGTTAAAGATGAAATCAGTTAAATGAAGATGAAATCAGTTAACGATGAAATCAGTTAAATGAAGATGAAATCAGTTAACGATGAAATCAGTTATAGATGAAATCAGTTAAATGAAGATGAAATCAGTTAACGATGAAATCAGTTAAAGATGAAATCAGTTACAGATGAAATCAGTTAAATGAAGATGAAATCAGTTAACGATGAAATCAGTTACAGATGAAATCAGTTACATGAAGATTAAATCAGTTAACGATGAAATCAGTTAAAGATGAAATCAGTTAAATGTAGATGAAATCAGTTAAATGAAGATGAAATCAGTTAACGATGAAATCAGTTAAAGATGAAATCAGTTACAGATGAAATCAGTTAAATGTAGATTAAATCAGTTAACGATGAAATCAGTTAAATGAAGAATGAAAATGAAATCAGTTAAATGAAGATGAAATCAGTTAACGATGAAATCAGTTAAGATGAAATCAGTTAAATGAAGATGAAATCAGTTAACGATGAAATCAGTTAAATGAAGATGAAATCAGTTAACGATGAAATCAGTTAAAGATGAAATCAGTTAAATGAAGATGAAATCAGTTAACGATGAAATCAGTTAAATGAAGATGAAATCAGTTAACGATGAAATCAGTTAAAGATGAAATCAGTTAAATGAAGATGAAATCAGTTAACGATGAAATCAGTTAAATGAAGATGAAATCAGTTAACGATGAAATCAGTTACAGATGAAATCAGTTACATGAAGATGAAATCAGTTAAAGATGAAATCAGTGAAATGAAGATGAAATCAGTTAAAGATGAAATCAGTTAAATGAAGAATGAAAATGAAATCAGTTAAATGAAGATGAAATCAGTTAACGATGAAATCAGTTAAAGATGAAATCAGTTAAATGAAGATGAAATCAGTTAACGATGAAATCAGTTAAATGAAGATGAAATCAGTTAACGATGAAATCAGTTATAGATGAAATCAGTTAAATGAAGATGAAATCAGTTAACGATGAAATCAGTTAAAGATGAAATCAGTTACAGATGAAATCAGTTAAATGAAGATGAAATCAGTTAACGATGAAATCAGTTACAGATGAAATCAGTTACATGAAGATTAAATCAGTTAACGATGAAATCAGTTAAAGATGAAATCAGTTAAATGTAGATGAAATCAGTTAAATGAAGATGAAATCAGTTAACGATGAAATCAGTTAAAGATGAAATCAGTTACAGATGAAATCAGTTAAATGTAGATTAAATCAGTTAACGATGAAATCAGTTAAATGAAGAATGAAAATGAAATCAGTTAAATGAAGATGAAATCAGTTAACGATGAAATCAGTTAAGATGAAATCAGTTAAATGAAGATGAAATCAGTTAACGATGAAATCAGTTAAATGAAGATGAAATCAGTTAACGATGAAATCAGTTAAAGATGAAATCAGTTAAATGAAGATGAAATCAGTTAACGATGAAATCAGTTAAATGAAGATGAAATCAGTTAACGATGAAATCAGTTAAAGATGAAATCAGTTAAATGAAGATGAAATCAGTTAACGATGAAATCAGTTAAATGAAGATGAAATCAGTTAACGATGAAATCAGTTACAGATGAAATCAGTTACATGAAGATGAAATCAGTTAAAGATGAAATCAGTTAAATGAAGAATGAAATCAGTTACAGATGAAATCAGTTTAATGAAGATGAAATCAGTTAAAGATGAAATCAGTTACAGATGAAATCAGTTAAATGAAGATGAAATCAGTTAACGATGAAATCAGTTAAAGATGAAATCAGTTAAATGAAGATGAAATCAGTTAACGATGAAATCAGTTAAATGAAGATGAAATCAGTTAACGATGAAATCAGTTAAAGATGAAATCAGTTAAATGAAGATGAAATCAGTTAACGATGAAATCAGTTACAGATGAAATCAGTTACATGAAGATGAAATCAGTTAAAGATGAAATCAGTTAAATGAAGAATGAAATCAGTTAACGATGAAATCAGTTAAAGATGAAATCAGTTAAATGAAGATGAAATCAGTTAACGATGAAATCAGTTAAAGATGAAATCAGTTAAATGAAGATGAAATCAGTTAAATGAAGATGAAATCAGTTAACGATGAAATCAGTTACAGATGAAATCAGTTACATGAAGATTAAGTCAGTTAAAGATTAAGTCAGTTAAATGAAGATGAAATCAGTTAAAGATGAAATCAGTTAAATGAAGAATGAAAATGAAATCAGTTAAATGAAGATGAAATCAGTTAACGATGAAATCAGTTAAAGATGAAATCAGTTAAATGAAGATGAAATCAGTTAACGATGAAATCAGTTAAATGAAGATGAAATCAGTTAAAGATGAAATCAGTTACATGAAGATTAAATCAGTTAAATGAAGATGAAATCAGTTACAGATGAAATCAGTTACATGAAGATGAAATCAGTTACAGATGAAATCAGTTACATGAAGATTAAATCAGTTAAATGAAGATGAAATCAGTTAAAGATGAAATCAGTTAAATGAAGAATGAAAATGAAATCAGTTAAATGAAGATGAAATCAGTTAACGATGAAATCAGTTAAAGATGAAATCAGTTAAATGAAGATGAAATCAGTTAACGATGAAATCAGTTAAATGAAGATGAAATCAGTTAAATGAAGATGAAATCAGTTAACGATGAAATCAGTTAAATGAAGATGAAATCAGTTAACGATGAAATCAGTTAAAGATGAAATCAGTTAAATGAAGATGAAATCAGTTAACGATGAAATCAGTTAAATGAAGATGAAATCAGTTAAAGATGAAATCAGTTACAGATGAAATCAGTTACATGAAGATGAAATCAGTTACAGATGAAATCAGTTACATGAAGATTAAATCAGTTAAAGATTAAATCAGTGAAATGAAGATGAAATCAGTTAAAGATGAAATCAGTTAAATGAAGAATGAAAATGAAATCAGTTAAATGAAGATGAAATCAGTTAACGATGAAATCAGTTAAAGATGAAATCAGTTAAATGAAGATGAAATCAGTTAACGATGAAATCAGTTAAATGAAGATGAAATCAGTTAACGATGAAATCAGTTAACGATGAAATCAGTTAAATGAAGATGAAATCAGTTAACGATGAAATCAGTTAAATGAAGATGAAATCAGTTAACGATGAAATCAGTTAAAGATGAAATCAGTTAAATGAAGATGAAATCAGTTAACGATGAAATCAGTTAAATGAAGATGAAATCAGTTAACGATGAAATCAGTTAAAGATGAAATCAGTTAAATAAAGATGAAATCAGTTAAATGAAGATGAAATCAGTTAACGATGAAATCAGTTAAAGATGAAATCAGTTAAAGATGAAATCAGTTAAATGAAGATGAAATCAGTTACCGATGAAATCAGTTAACGATGAAATCAGTTAAATGAAGATGAAATCAGTTAACGATGAAATGAGTTAAAGATGAAATCAGTTAAAGATGAAATCAGTTAAAGATGAAATCAGTTAACGATGAAATCAGTTAAATGAAGATGAAATCAGTTAACGATGAAATCAGTTAAATGAAGATGAAATCAGTTAACGATGAAATCAGTTAAAGATGAAATCAGTTAACGATGAAATCAGTTAACGATGAAATCAGTTAACGATGAAATCAGTTAAATGAAGATGAAATCAGTTAACGATGAAATCAGTTAAATGAAGATGAAATCAGTTAAATGAAGATGAAATCAGTTAAAGATGAAATCAGTTAAATGTAGATGAAATCAGTTAAATGAAGATGAAATCAGTTAACGATGAAATCAGTTAAAGATGAAATCAGTTACAGATGAAATCAGTTACATGAAGATTAAATCAGTTAACGATGAAATCAGTTAAAGATGAAATCAGTTAACGATGAAATCAGTTAAATGAAGAATGAAAATGAAATCAGTTAAATGAAGATGAAATCAGTTAACGATGAAATCAGTTAAAGATGAAATCAGTTAAATGAAGATGAAATCAGTTAACGATGAAATCAGTTAAAGATGAAATCAGTTAAATGAAGATGAAATCAGTTCACGATGAAATCAGTTAACGATGAAATCAGTTAAATGTAAATGAAATCAGTTAAAGATGAAATCAGTTAAATGAAGAATGAAAATGAAATCAGTTAAATGAAGATGAAATCAGTTAAAGATGAAATCAGTTAAATGAAGAATGAAAATGAAATCAGTTAAATGAAGATGAAATCAGTTAACGATGAAATCAGTTATAGATGAAATCAGTTAAATGAAGATGAAATCAGTTAACGATGAAATCAGTTAAAGATGAAATCAGTTACAGATGAAATCAGTTAAATGAAGATGAAATCAGTTAACGATGAAATCAGTTACAGATGAAATCAGTTACATGAAGATTAAATCAGTTAACGATGAAATCAGTTAAAGATGAAATCAGTTAAATGTAGATGAAATCAGTTAAATGAAGATGAAATCAGTTAACGATGAAATCAGTTAAAGATGAAATCAGTTACAGATGAAATCAGTTAAATGTAGATTAAATCAGTTAACGATGAAATCAGTTAAATGAAGAATGAAAATGAAATCAGTTAAATGAAGATGAAATCAGTTAACGATGAAATCAGTTAAGATGAAATCAGTTAAATGAAGATGAAATCAGTTAACGATGAAATCAGTTAAATGAAGATGAAATCAGTTAACGATGAAATCAGTTAAAGATGAAATCAGTTAAATGAAGATGAAATCAGTTAAATGAAGATGAAATCAGTTAACGATGAAATCAGTTACATGAAGATTAAATCAGTTAACGATGAAATCAGTTAAAGATGAAATCAGTTAAATGAAGAATGAAAATGAAATCATTTAAATGAAGATGAAATCAGTTAACGATGAAATCAGTTAACGATTAAATCAGTTAAATGAAGATGAAATCAGTTAACGATGAAATCAGTTAAAGATGAAATCAGTTAAATGAAGATGAAATCAGTTAACGATGAAATCAGTTAAATGAAGATGAAATCAGTTAACGATGAAATCAGTTAAAGATGAAATCAGTTAAATGAAGATGAAATCAGTTAACGATGAAATCAGTTAAATGAAGATGAAATCAGTTAACGATGAAATCAGTTACAGATTAAATCAGTTACATGAAGATGAAATCAGTTAAAGATGAAATCAGTTAAATGAAGAATGAAATCAGTTACAGATGAAATCAGTTTAATGAAGATGAAATCAGTTAAAGATGAAATCAGTTACAGATGAAATCAGTTAAATGAAGATGAAATCAGTTAACGATGAAATCAGTTAAAGATGAAATCAGTTAAATGAAGATGAAATCAGTTAACGATGAAATCAGTTAAATGAAGATGAAATCAGTTAACGATGAAATCAGTTAAAGATGAAATCAGTTAAATGAAGATGAAATCAGTTAACGATGAAATCAGTTACAGATGAAATCAGTTACATGAAGATGAAATCAGTTAAAGATGAAATCAGTTAAATGAAGAATGAAATCAGTTAACGATGAAATCAGTTAAAGATGAAATCAGTTAAATGAAGATGAAATCAGTTAACGATGAAATCAGTTAAAGATGAAATCAGTTAAATGAAGATGAAATCAGTTAAATGAAGATGAAATCAGTTAACGATGAAATCAGTTACAGATGAAATCAGTTACATGAAGATGAAGTCAGTTAAAGATTAAGTCAGTTAAATGAAGATGAAATCAGTTAAAGATGAAATCAGTTAAATGAAGAATGAAAATGAAATCAGTTAAATGAAGATGAAATCAGTTAACGATGAAATCAGTTAAAGATGAAATCAGTTAAATGAAGATGAAATCAGTTAAAGATGAAATCAGTTACATGAAGATGAAATCAGTTACAGATGAAATCAGTTACAGATGAAATCAGTTACATGAAGATGAAATCAGTTACAGATGAAATCAGTTACATGAAGATTAAATCAGTTAAATGAAGATGAAATCAGTTAAAGATGAAATCAGTTAAATGAAGAATGAAAATGAAATCAGTTAAATGAAGATGAAATCAGTTAACGATGAAATCAGTTAAAGATGAAATCAGTTAAATGAAGATGAAATCAGTTAACGATGAAATCAGTTAAATGAAGATGAAATCAGTTAAATGAAGATGAAATCAGTTAACGATGAAATCAGTTAAATGAAGATGAAATCAGTTAACGATGAAATCAGTTAAAGATGAAATCAGTTAAATGAAGATGAAATCAGTTAACGATGAAATCAGTTAAATGAAGATGAAATCAGTTAAAGATGAAATCAGTTACAGATGAAATCAGTTACATGAAGATGAAATCAGTTACAGATGAAATCAGTTACATGAAGATTAAATCAGTTAAAGATTAAATCAGTGAAATGAAGATGAAATCAGTTAAAGATGAAATCAGTTAAATGAAGAATGAAAATGAAATCAGTTAAATGAAGATGAAATCAGTTAACGATGAAATCAGTTAAAGATGAAATCAGTTAAATGAAGATGAAATCAGTTAACGATGAAATCAGTTAAATGAAGATGAAATCAGTTAACGATGAAATCAGTTAACGATGAAATCAGTTAAATGAAGATGAAATCAGTTAACGATGAAATCAGTTAAATGAAGATGAAATCAGTTAACGATGAAATCAGTTAAAGATGAAATCAGTTAAATGAAGATGAAATCAGTTAACGATGAAATCAGTTAAATGAAGATGAAATCAGTTAACGATGAAATCAGTTAAAGATGAAATCAGTTAAATAAAGATGAAATCAGTTAAATGAAGATGAAATCAGTTAACGATGAAATCAGTTAAAGATGAAATCAGTTAAAGATGAAATCAGTTAAATGAAGATGAAATCAGTTAACGATGAAATCAGTTAACGATGAAATCAGTTAAATGAAGATGAAATCAGTTAACGATGAAATGAGTTAAAGATGAAATCAGTTAAAGATGAAATCAGTTAACGATGAAATCAGTTAACGATGAAATCAGTTAAATGAAGATGAAATCAGTTAACGATGAAATCAGTTAAATGAAGATGAAATCAGTTAACGATGAAATCAGTTAACGATGAAATCAGTTAACGATGAAATCAGTTAACGATGAAATCAGTTAAATGAAGATGAAATCAGTTAAATGAAGATGAAATCAGTTAAAGATGAAATCAGTTAAATGTAGATGAAATCAGTTAAATGAAGATGAAATCAGTTAACGATGAAATCAGTTAAAGATGAAATCAGTTACAGATGAAATCAGTTACATGAAGATTAAATCAGTTAACGATGAAATCAGTTAAAGATGAAATCAGTTAACGATGAAATCAGTTAAATGAAGAATGAAAATGAAATCAGTTAAATGAAGATGAAATCAGTTAACGATGAAATCAGTTAAAGATGAAATCAGTTAAATGAAGATGAAATCAGTTAACGATGAAATCAGTTAAAGATGAAATCAGTTAAATGAAGATGAAATCAGTTCACGATGAAATCAGTTAACGATGAAATCAGTTAAATGTAAATGAAATCAGTTAAAGATGAAATCAGTTAAATGAAGATGAAATCAGTTAAAGATGAAATCAGTTAAATGAAGAATGAAAATGAAATCAGTTAAATGAAGATGAAATCAGTTAACGATGAAATCAGTTAAAGATGAAATCAGTTTAATGAAGATGAAATCAGTTAACGATGAAATCAGTTAACGATGAAATCAGTTAAATGAAGATGAAATCAGTTAAATGAAGATGAAATCAGTTAACGATGAAATCAGTTGAAGATGAAATCAGTTACAGATGAAATCAGTTACATGAAGATTAAATCAGTTAACGATGAAATCAGTTAAAGATGAAATCAGTTAACGATGAAATCAGTTAAATGAAGAATGAAAATGAAATCAGTTAAATGAAGATGAAATCAGTTAACGATGAAATCAGTTAACGATGAAATCAGTTAAATGAAGATGAAATCAGTTAACGATGAAATCAGTTACAGATGAAATCAGTTACATGAAGATTAAATCAGTTAACGATGAAATCAGTTAAAGATGAAATCAGTTAACGATGAAATCAGTTAACGATGAAATCAGTTAAATGAAGAATGAAAATGAAATCAGTTAAATGAAGATGAAATCAGTTAACGATGAAATCAGTTAACGATGAAATCAGTTAAATGAAGATGAAATCAGTTAACGATGAAATCAGTTAAAGATGAAATCAGTTAAATGAAGATGAAATCAGTTAAAGATGAAATCAGTTAAATGAAGATGAAATCAGTTAACGATGAAATCAGTTAAATGAAGATGAAATCAGTTAACGATGAAATCAGTTAAAGATGAAATCAGTTAACGATGAAATCAGTTAAAGATGAAATCAGTTAACGATGAAATCAGTTAAATGAAGATGAAATCAGTTAACGATGAAATCAGTTAAATGAAGATGAAATCAGTTACAGATGAAATCAGTTACATGAAGATTAAATCAGTTAACGATAAAATCAGTTAAAGATGAAATCAGTGAACGATGAAATCAGTTAAAGATGAAATCAGTTAACGATGAAATCAGTTAAATGAAGATGAAATCAGTTAACGATGAAATCAATTAAAGATGAAATCAGGTAAATGAAGATGAAATCAGTTAAATGAAGATGAAATCAGTTAACGATGAAATCAGTTAACGATGAAATCAGTTAAATGAAGATGAAATCAGTTAACGATGAAATCAGTTAAATGAAGATGAAATCAGTTAAATGAAGATGAAATCAGTTAAAGATGAAATCAGTTAAATGAAGATGAAATCAGTTAAATGAAGATGAAATCAGTTAACGATGAAATCAGTTAAAGATGAAATCAGTTACAGATGAAATCAGTTACATGAAGATTAAATCAGTTAACGATGAAATCAGTTAAAGATGAAATCAGTTAACGATGAAATCAGTTAAATGAAGAATGAAAATGAAATCAGTTAAATGAAGATGAAATCAGTTAACGATGAAATCAGTTAACGATGAAATCAGTTAACGATGAAATCAGTTAAATGAAGATGAAATCAGTTAACGATGAAATCAGTTACAGATGAAATCAGTTACATGAAGATTAAATCAGTTAACGATGAAATCAGTTAAAGATGAAATCAGTTAACGATGAAATCAGTTAACGATGAAATCAGTTAAATGAAGAATGAAAATGAAATCAGTTAAATGAAGATGAAATCAGTTAACGATGAAATCAGTTAACGATGAAATCAGTTAAATGAAGATGAAATCAGTTAACGATGAAATCAGTTAAAGATGAAATCAGTTAAATGAAGATGAAATCAGTTAAAGATGAAATCAGTTAAATGAAGATGAAATCAGTTAACGATGAAATCAGTTAAATGAAGATGAAATCAGTTAACGATGAAATCAGTTAAAGATGAAATCAGTTAAATGACGATGAAATCAGTTAAAGATGAAATCAGTTAAAGATGAAATCAGTTAAATGAAGATGAAATCAGTTACAGATGAAATCAGTTACATGAAGATTAAATCAGTTAACGATAAAATCAGTTAAAGATGAAATCAGTGAACGATGAAATCAGTTAAAGATGAAATCAGTGAACGATGAAATCAGTTAAATGAAGATGAAATCAGTTAACGATGAAATCAATTAAAGATGAAATCAGGTAAATGAAGATGAAATCAGTTAAATGAAGATGAAATCAGTTAACGATGAAATCAGTTAACGATGAAATCAGTTAAATGAAGATGAAATCAGTTAACGATGAAATCAGTTAAATGAAGATGAAATCAGTTAAATGAAGATGAAATCAGTTAAAGATGAAATCAGTTAAATGAAGATGAAATCAGTTAAATGAAGATGAAATCAGTTAACGATGAAATCAGTTAAAGATGAAATCAGTTACAGATGAAATCAGTTACATGAAGATTAAATCAGTTAACGATGAAATCAGTTAAAGATGAAATCAGTTAACGATGAAATCAGTTAAATGAAGAATGAAAATGAAATCAGTTAAATGAAGATGAAATCTGTTAACGATGAAATCAGTTAAAGATGAAATCAGTTACAGATGAAATCAGTTACATGAAGATTAAATCAGTTAACGATGAAATCAGTTAAAGATGAAATCAGTTAACGATGAAATCAGTTAAATGAAGAATGAAAATGAAATCAGTTAAATGAAGATGAAATCAGTTAAAGATGAAATCAGTTAAATGAAGAATGAAAATGAAATCAGTTAAATGAAGATGAAATCAGTTAACGATGAAATCAGTTAAAGATGAAATCAGTTTAATGAAGATGAAATCAGTTAACGATGAAATCAGTTAAATGAAGATGAAATCAGTTAAATGAAGATGAAATCAGTTAACGATGAAATCAGTTAAATGAAGATGAAATCAGTTAACGATGAAATCAGTTAAAGATGAAATCAGTTAAATGAAGATGAAATCAGTTAACGATGAAATCAGTTAAATGAAGATGAAATCAGTTAACGATGAAATCAGTTAAAGATGAAATCAGTTAAATGAAGATGAAATCAGTTAAATGAAGATGAAATCAGTTAACGATGAAATCAGTTGAAGATGAAATCAGTTACAGATGAAATCAGTTACATGAAGATTAAATCAGTTAACGATGAAATCAGTTAAAGATGAAATCAGTTAACGATGAAATCAGTTAAATGAAGAATGAAAATGAAATCAGTTAAATGAAGATGAAATCAGTTAACGATGAAATCAGTTAACGATGAAATCAGTTAACGATGAAATCAGTTAAATGAAGATGAAATCAGTTAACGATGAAATCAGTTACAGATGAAATCAGTTACATGAAGATTAAATCAGTTAACGATGAAATCAGTTAAAGATGAAATCAGTTAACGATGAAATCAGTTAACGATGAAATCAGTTAAATGAAGAATGAAAATGAAATCAGTTAAATGAAGATGAAATCAGTTAACGATGAAATCAGTTAACGATGAAATCAGTTAAATGAAGATGAAATCAGTTAACGATGAAATCAGTTAAAGATGAAATCAGGTAAATGAAGATGAAATCAGTTAAAGATGAAATCAGTTAAATGAAGATGAAATCAGTTAACGATGAAATCAGTTAAATGAAGATGAAATCAGTTAACAATGAAATCAGTTAAAGATGAAATCAGTTAACGATGAAATCAGTTAAAGATGAAATCAGTTAACGATGAAATCAGTTAAATGAAGATGAAATCAGTTAACGATGAAATCAGTTAAATGAAGATGAAATCAGTTACAGATGAAATCAGTTACATGAAGATTAAATCAGTTAACGATGAAATCAGTTAAAGATGAAATCAGTGAACGATGAAATCAGTTAACGATGAAATCAGTTAAATGAAGATGAAATCAGTTAACGATGAAATCAGTTAAAGATGAAATCAGGTAAATGAAGATGAAATCAGTTAAATGAAGATGAAATCAGTTAACGATGAAATCAGTTAACGATGAAATCAGTTAAATGAAGATGAAATCAGTTAACGATGAAATCAGTTAAAGATGAAATCAGTTAAATGAAGAATGAAAATGAAATCAGTTAAATGAAGATGAATTCAGTTAACGATGAAATCAGTTAACGATGAAATCAGTTAACGATGAAATCAGTTAAATGAAGATGAAATCAGTTAACGATGAAATCAGTTAAAGATGAAATCAGTTAAATGAAGATGAAATCAGTTAAATGAAGATGAAATCAGTTAACGATGAAATCAGTTAAAGATGAAATCAGTTAAATGAAGATGAAATCAGTTAACGATGAAATCAGTTAAAGATGAAATCAGTTAAATGAAGATGAAATCAGTTAACGATGAAATCAGTTAAATGAAGATGAAATCATTTAAAGATGAAATCAGTTAAATGAAGATGAAATCAGTTAACGATGAAATCAGTTAAAGATGAAATCAGTTAAATGAAGATGAAATCAGTTAACGATGAAATCAGTTACAGATGAAATCAGTTACATGAAGATGAAATCAGTTAAAGATGAAATCAGTTAAATGAAGAATGAAATCAGTTAACGATGAAATCAGTTAAAGATGAAATCAGTTAAATGAAGATGAAATCAGTTAACGATGAAATCAGTTAAATGAAGATGAAATCAGTTAAAGATGAAATCAGTTAAATGAAGAATGAAAATTAAATCAGTTAAATGAAGATGAAATCAGTTACAGATGAAATCAGTTACATGAAGATGAAATCAGTTACAGATGAAATCAGTTACATGAAGATTAAATCAGTTAAAGATTTAATCAGTTAAATGAAGATGAAATCAGTTTACGATGAAATCAGTTAAATGAAGATGAAATCAGTTAAATGAAGATGAAATCAGTCAAAGATGAAATCAGTTAAATGAAGATGAAATCAGTTAAATGAAGATGAAATCAGTTAACGATGAAATCAGTTACAGATGAAATCAGTTACATGAAGATTAAATCAGTTAACGATGAAATCAGTTAAATGAAGAATGAAAATGAAATCAGTTAAATGAAGATGAAATCAGTTAACGATGAAATCAGTTAAATGAAGATGAAATCAGTTAACGATGAAATCAGTTAAAGATGAAATCAGTTAAATGAAGATGAAATCAGTTAACGATGAAATCAGTTAACGATGAAATCAGTTAAATGTAGATGAAATCAGTTAAAGATGAAATCAGTTAAATGAAGAATGAAAATGAAATCAGTTAAAGATGAAATCAGTTAAATGAAGATGAAATCAGTTAACGATGAAATCAGTTAAATGAAGATGAAATCAGTTAAAGATGAAATCAGTTACAGATGAAATCAGTTAACGATGAAATCAGTTAAATGAAGATGAAATCAGTTAACGATGAAATCAGTTAAAGATGAAATCAGTTAAATGAAGATGAAATCAGTTAACGATGAAATCAGTTAAATGAAGATGAAATCAGTTAAAGATGAAATCAGTTACAGATGAAATCAGTTTCAGATGAAATCAGTTACATGAAGATGAAATCAGTTAACGATGAAATCAGTTAAAGATGAAATCAGTTAAATGAAGATGAAATCAGTTAACGATGAAATCAGTTAAATGAAGATGAAATCAGTTAACGATGAAATCAGTTAAAGATGAAATCAGTTAAATGAAGATGAAATCAGTTAAATGAAGATGAAATCAGTTAAAGATGAAATCAGTTAAATGATGAATGAAAATGAAATCAGTTAAATGAAGATGAAATCAGTTACAGATGAAATCAGTTACATGAAGATGAAATCAGTTACAGATGAAATCAGTTACATGAAGATTAAATCAGTTAAAGATTTAATCAGTTAAATGAAGATGAAATCAGTTAAAGATGAAATCAGTTAAATGAAGAATGAAAATGAAATCAGTTAAATGAAGATGAAATCAGTTAACGATGAAATCAGTTAAAGATGAAATCAGTTAAAGGTGAAATCAGTTAAATGAAGATGAAATCAGTTAACGATGAAATCAGTTAACGATGAAATCAGTTAAATGTAGATGAAATCAGTTAAAGATGAAATCAGTTAAATGAAGAATGAAAATGAAATCAGTTAAAGATGAAATCAGTTAAATGAAGATGAAATCAGTTAACGATGAAATCAGTTAAATGAAGATGAAATCAGTTAAAGATGAAATCAGTTACAGATGAAATCAGTTACAGATGAAATCAGTTAACGATGAAATCAGTTAAATGAAGATGAAATCAGTTAACGATGAAATCAGTTAAAGATGAAATCAGTTAAATGAAGATGAAATCAGTTAACGATGAAATCAGTTAAATGAAGATGAAATCAGTTAAAGATGAAATCAGTTACAGATGAAATCAGTTTCAGATGAAATCAGTTACATGAAGATGAAATCAGTTAACGATGAAATCAGTTAAAGATGAAATCAGTTAAATGAAGATGAAATCAGTTAACGATGAAATCAGTTAAATGAAGATGAAATCAGTTAACGATGAAATCAGTTAAAGATGAAATCAGTTAAATGAAGATGAAATCAGTTAAAGATGAAATCAGTTAAATGATGAATGAAAATGAAATCAGTTAAATGAAGATGAAATCAGTTACAGATGAAATCAGTTACATGAAGATGAAATCAGTTACAGATGAAATCAGTTACATGAAGATTAAATCAGTTAAAGATTTAATCAGTTAAATGAAGATGAAATCAGTTAAAGATGAAATCAGTTAAATGAAGAATGAAAATGAAATCAGTTAAATGAAGATGAAATCAGTTAACGATGAAATCAGTTAAAGATGAAATCAGTTAAATGAAGATGAAATCAGTTAACGATGAAATCAGTTAAATGAAGATGAAATCAGTTAAATGAAGATGAAATCAGTTAACGATGAAATCAGTTAAATGAAGATGAAATCAGTTAACGATGAAATCAGTTAAAGATGAAATCAGTTAACGATGAAATCAGTTAAAGATGAAATCAGTTAAATGAAGATGAAATCAGTTAACGATGAAATCAGTTACATGAAGATTAAATCAGTTAAAGATTAAATCAGTTAAATGAAGATGAAATCAGTTAAAGATGAAATCAGTTAAATGAAGAATGAAAATGAAATCAGTTAAATGAAGATGAAATCAGTTAACGATGAAATCAGTTAACGATGAAATCAGTTAAATGAAGAATGAAAATGAAATCAGTTAAATGAAGATGAAATCAGTTAACGATAAAATCAGTTAAAGATGAAATCAGTTAAATGAAGATGAAATCAGTTAAATGAAGATGAAATCAGTTAACGATGAAATCAGTTAAATGAAGATGAAATCAGTTAACGATGAAATCAGTTAAATGAAGAATGAAATCAGTTAACGATGAAATCAGTTAAAGATGAAATCAGTTAAAAGAAGATGAAATCAGTTTACGATGAAATCAGTTAAATGAAGATGAAATCAGTTAAATGAAGATGAAATCAGTTAAATGAAGATGAAATCAGTCAAAGATGAAATCAGTTAAATGAAGATGAAATCAGTTAAATGAAGATGAAATCAGTTAAATGAAGATGAAATCAGTTAACGATGAAATCAGTTACAGATGAAATCAGTTACATGAAGATTAAATCAGTTAACGATGAAATCAGTTAAAGATGAAATCAGTTAACGATGAAATCAGTTAAATGAAGAATGAAAATGAAATCAGTTAAATGAAGATGAAATCAGTTAACGATGAAATCAGTTAAATGAAGATGAAATCAGTTAACGATGAAATCAGTTAAATGAAGATGAAATCAGTTAACGATGAAATCAGTTAAAGATGAAATCAGTTAAATGAAGATGAAATCAGTTAACGATGAAATCAGTTAACGATGAAATCAGTTAAATGTAGATGAAATCAGTTAAAGATGAAATCAGTTAAATGAAGAATGAAAATGAAATCAGTTAAAGATGAAATCAGTTAAATGAAGATGAAATCAGTTAACGATGAAATCAGTTAAATGAAGATGAAATCAGTTAAAGATGAAATCAGTTACAGATGAAATCAGTTACAGATGAAATCAGTTAACGATGAAATCAGTTAAATGAAGATGAAATCAGTTAACGATGAAATCAGTTAAAGATGAAATCAGTTACAGATGAAATCAGTTTCAGATGAAATCAGTTACATGAAGATGAAATCAGTTAACGATGAAATCAGTTAAAGATGAAATCAGTTAAAGATGAAATCAGTTAACGATGAAAACAGTTAAAGATGAAATCAGTTAAATGAAGATGAAATCAGTTAAATGAAGATGAAATCAGTTAACGATGAAATCAGTTAAAGATGAAATCAGTTAAATGAAGATGAAATCAGTTAACGATGAAATCAGTTAAAGATGAAATCAGTTAAATGAAGATGAAATCAGTTAACGATGAAATCAGTTAAATGAAGATGAAATCATTTAAAGATGAAATCAGTTAAATGAAGATGAAATCAGTTAACGATGAAATCAGTTAAAGATGAAATCAGTTAAATGAAGATGAAATCAGTTAACGATGAAATCAGTTACAGATGAAATCAGTTACATGAAGATGAAATCAGTTAAAGATGAAATCAGTTAAATGAAGAATGAAATCAGTTAACGATGAAATCAGTTAAAGATGAAATCAGTTAAATGAAGATGAAATCAGTTAACGATGAAATCAGTTAAATGAAGATGAAATCAGTTAAAGATGAAATCAGTTAAATGAAGAATGAAAATTAAATCAGTTAAATGAAGATGAAATCAGTTACAGATGAAATCAGTTACATGAAGATGAAATCAGTTACAGATGAAATCAGTTACATGAAGATTAAATCAGTTAAAGATTTAATCAGTTAAATGAAGATGAAATCAGTTTACGATGAAATCAGTTAAATGAAGATGAAATCAGTTAAATGAAGATGAAATCAGTCAAAGATGAAATCAGTTAAATGAAGATGAAATCAGTTAAATGAAGATGAAATCAGTTAACGATGAAATCAGTTACAGATGAAATCAGTTACATGAAGATTAAATCAGTTAACGATGAAATCAGTTAAATGAAGAATGAAAATGAAATCAGTTAAATGAAGATGAAATCAGTTAACGATGAAATCAGTTAAATGAAGATGAAATCAGTTAACGATGAAATCAGTTAAAGATGAAATCAGTTAAATGAAGATGAAATCAGTTAACGATGAAATCAGTTAACGATGAAATCAGTTAAATGTAGATGAAATCAGTTAAAGATGAAATCAGTTAAATGAAGAATGAAAATGAAATCAGTTAAAGATGAAATCAGTTAAATGAAGATGAAATCAGTTAACGATGAAATCAGTTAAATGAAGATGAAATCAGTTAAAGATGAAATCAGTTACAGATGAAATCAGTTAACGATGAAATCAGTTAAATGAAGATGAAATCAGTTAACGATGAAATCAGTTAAAGATGAAATCAGTTAAATGAAGATGAAATCAGTTAACGATGAAATCAGTTAAATGAAGATGAAATCAGTTAAAGATGAAATCAGTTACAGATGAAATCAGTTTCAGATGAAATCAGTTACATGAAGATGAAATCAGTTAACGATGAAATCAGTTAAAGATGAAATCAGTTAAATGAAGATGAAATCAGTTAACGATGAAATCAGTTACATGAAGATTAAATCAGTTAAAGATTAAATCAGTTAAATGAAGATGAAATCAGTTAAAGATGAAATCAGTTAAATGAAGAATGAAAATGAAATCAGTTAAATGAAGATGAAATCAGTTAACGATGAAATCAGTTAACGATGAAATCAGTTAAATGAAGAATGAAAATGAAATCAGTTAAATGAAGATGAAATCAGTTAACGATAAAATCAGTTAAAGATGAAATCAGTTAAATGAAGATGAAATCAGTTAAATGAAGATGAAATCAGTTAACGATGAAATCAGTTAAATGAAGATGAAATCAGTTAACGATGAAATCAGTTAAATGAAGAATGAAATCAGTTAACGATGAAATCAGTTAAAGATGAAATCAGTTAAAAGAAGATGAAATCAGTTTACGATGAAATCAGTTAAATGAAGATGAAATCAGTTAAATGAAGATGAAATCAGTTAAATGAAGATGAAATCAGTCAAAGATGAAATCAGTTAAATGAAGATGAAATCAGTTAAATGAAGATGAAATCAGTTAACGATGAAATCAGTTACAGATGAAATCAGTTACATGAAGATTAAATCAGTTAACGATGAAATCAGTTAAAGATGAAATCAGTTAACGATGAAATCAGTTAAATGAAGAATGAAAATGAAATCAGTTAAATGAAGATGAAATCAGTTAACGATGAAATCAGTTAAATGAAGATGAAATCAGTTAACGATGAAATCAGTTAAATGAAGATGAAATCAGTTAACGATGAAATCAGTTAAAGATGAAATCAGTTAAATGAAGATGAAATCAGTTAACGATGAAATCAGTTAACGATGAAATCAGTTAAATGTAGATGAAATCAGTTAAAGATGAAATCAGTTAAATGAAGAATGAAAATGAAATCAGTTAAAGATGAAATCAGTTAAATGAAGATGAAATCAGTTAACGATGAAATCAGTTAAATGAAGATGAAATCAGTTAAAGATGAAATCAGTTACAGATGAAATCAGTTACAGATGAAATCAGTTAACGATGAAATCAGTTAAATGAAGATGAAATCAGTTAACGATGAAATCAGTTAAAGATGAAATCAGTTAAATGAAGATGAAATCAGTTAACGATGAAATCAGTTAAATGAAGATGAAATCAGTTAAAGATGAAATCAGTTACAGATGAAATCAGTTTCAGATGAAATCAGTTACATGAAGATGAAATCAGTTAACGATGAAATCAGTTAAAGATGAAATCAGTTAAATGAAGATGAAATCAGTTAACGATGAAATCAGTTAAATGAAGATGAAATCAGTTAACGATGAAATCAGTTAAAGATGAAATCAGTTAAATGATGAATGAAAATGAAATCAGTTAAATGAAGATGAAATCAGTTACAGATGAAATCAGTTACATGAAGATGAAATCAGTTACAGATGAAATCAGTTACATGAAGATTAAATCAGTTAAAGATTTAATCAGTTAAATGAAGATGAAATCAGTTAAAGATGAAATCAGTTAAATGAAGAATGAAAATGAAATCGGTTAAATGAAGATGAAATCAGTTAACGATGAAATCAGTTAACGATGAAATCAGTTAAATGAAGATGAAATCAGTTAACGATGAAATCAGTTAAAGATGAAATCAGTTAACGATGAAATCAGTTAACGATGAAATCAGTTAAATGAAGATGAAATCAGTTAACGATGAAATGAGTTAAAGATGAAATCAGTTAAAGATGAAATCAGTTACATGAAGATTAAATCAGTTAACGATGAAATCAGTTAAAGATGAAATCAGTTAACGATGAAATCAGTTAAATGAAGAATGAAAATGAAATCAGTTAAATGAAGATGAAATCAGTTAACGATGAAATCAGTTAAATGAAGATGAAATCAGTTAACGATGAAATCAGTTAAAGATGAAAGCAGTTACAGATGAAATCAGTTACATGAAGATTAAATCAGGTAACGATGAAATCAGTTAAAGATGAAATCAGTTAACGATGAAATCAGTTAAAGATGAAATCAGTTAACGATGAAATCAGTTAAATGAAGATGAAATCAGTTAACGATGAAATCAGTTAACGATGAAATCAGTTAACGATGAAATCAGTTAAATGAAGAATGAAAATGAAATCAGTTAAATGAAGATGAAATCAGTTAACGATGAAATCAGTTAAATGAAGATGAAATCAGTTAACGATGAAATCAGTTAAATGAAGATGAAATCAGTTAACGATGAAATCAGTTAACGATGAAATCAGTTAAATGAAGATGAAATCAGTTAACGATGAAATCAGTTAAAGATGAAATCAGTTAAATGAAGATGAAATCAGTTAACGATGAAATCAGTTAACGATGAAATCAGTTAACGATGAAATCAGTTAACGATGAAATCAGTTAAATGAAGATGAAATCAGTTAACGATGAAATCAGTTAAAGATGAAATCAGCTAACGATGAAATCAGTTAAATGAAGATGAAATCAGTTAAATGAAGATGAAATCAGTTAAAGATGAAATCAGTTACAGATGAAATCAGTTACATGAAGATTAAATCAGTTAACGATGAAATCAGTTAAAGATGAAATCAGTTAACGATGAAATCAGTTAACGATGAAATCAGTTAAATGAAGATGAAATCAGTTAACGATGAAATCAGTTGACGATGAAATCAGTTACAGATGAAATCAGTTACATGAAGATTAAATCAGTTAACGATGAAATCAGTTAAAGATGAAATCAGTTAACGATGAAATCAGTTAAATGAAGAATGAAAATGAAATCAGTTAAATGAAGATGAAATCAGTTAACGATGAAATCAGTTAAAGATGAAATCAGTTAAATGAAGATGAAATCAGTTAACGATGAAATCAGTTAAATGAAGATGAAATCAGTTAACGATGAAATCAGTTAAAGATGAAATCAGTTACAGATGAAATCAGTTACATGAAGATTAAATCAGTTAACGATGAAATCAGTTAAACATGAAATCAGTTAACGATGAAATCAGTTAAATGAAGAATGAAAATTAAATCAGTTAAATGAAGATGAAATCAGTTAACGATGAAATCAGTTAAAGATGAAATCAGTTAAATGAAGATGAAATCAGTTAAAGATGAAATCAGTTAAATGAAGATGAAATCAGTTAACGATGAAATCAGTTAAATGAAGATGAAATCAGTTAACGATGAAATCAGTTAAAGATGAAATCAGTTACAGATGAAATCAGTTACATGAAGATTAAATCAGTTAACGATGAAATCAGTTAAAGATGAAATCAGTTAACGATGAAATCAATTAAAGATGGAATCAGTTAACGATGAAATCAGTTAAATGAAGATGAAATCAGTTAACGATGAAATCAGTTAAAGATGAAATCAGTTAAATGAAGATGAAATCAGTTAACGATGAAATCAGTTAAATGAAGATGAAATCAGTTAACGATGAAATCAGTTACAGATGAAATCAGTTACATGAAGATTAAATCAGTTAACGATGAAATCAGTTAAAGATGAAATCAGTTAACGATGAAATCAGTTAACGATGAAATCAGTTAAATGAAGATGAAATCAGTTAACGATGAAATCAGTTAAATGAAGAATGAAAATGAAATCAGTTCAATGAAGATGAAATCAGTTAACGATGAAATCAGTTAAAGATGAAATCAGTTAAATGAAGATGAAATCAGTTAACAATGAAATCAGTTAAATGAAGATGAAATCAGTTAACGATGAAATCAGTTAAAGATGAAATCAGTTACAGATGAAATCAGTTACATGAAGATTAAATCAGTTAACGATGAAATCAGTTAACGATGAAATCAGTTAAATGAAGATGAAATCAGTTAACGATGAAATCAGTTAAATGAAGATGAAATCAGTTAACGATGAAATCAGTTAAATGAAGATGAAATCAGTTAACGATGAAATCAGTTAACGATGAAATCAGTTAAATGAAGATGAAATCAGTTAACGATGAAATCAGTTAACGATGAAATCAGTTAAATGAAGATGAAATCAGTTAACGATGAAATCAGTTAAAGATGAAATCAGTTACAGATGAAATCAGTTACATGAAGATTAAATCAGTTAACGATGAAATCAGTTAAAGATGAAATCAGTTAACGATGAAATCAGTTAACGATGAAATCAGTTAAATGAAGAATGAAATCAGTTAACGATGAAATCAGTTAAAGATGAAATCAGTTACAGATGAAATCAGTTACATGAAGATTAAATCAGTTAACGATGAAATCAGTTAAAGATGAAATCAGTTAACGATGAAATCAGTTAACGATGAAATCAGTTAACGATGAAATCAGTTAAATGAAGATGAAATCAGTTAACGATGAAATCAGTTAAATGAAGATGAAATCAGTTAACGATGAAATCAGTTAAAGATCAAATCAGTTAAATGAAGATGAAATCAGTTAACGATGAAATCAGTTAAATGAAGATGAAATCAGTTAACGATGAAATCAGTTAACGATGAAATCAGTTAAATGAAGATGAAATCAGTTAACGATGAAATCAGTTAAATGAAGATGAAATCAGTTAACGATGAAATCAGTAAACGATGAAATCAGTTAACGATGAAATCAGTTAAATGAAGATGAAATCAGTTAACGATGAAATCAGTTACAGATGAAATCAGTTACATGAAGATTAAATCAGTTAACGATGAAATAAGTTAAAGATGAAATCAGTTAACGATGAAATCAGTTAGATGAAGAATGAAAATGAAATCAGTTAAATGAAGATGAAATCAGTTAACGATGAAATCAGTTAAATGAAGATGAAATCAGTTAACGATGAAATCAGTTAAATGAAGATGAAATCAGTTAACGATGAAATCAGTTAAAGATGAAATCAGTTACAGATGAAATCAGTTACATGAAGATTAAATCAGTTAACGATGAAATCAGTTAAAGATGAAATCAGTTAACGATGAAATCAGTTAAATGAAGAATGAAAATGAAATCAGTTAAATGAAGATGTAATCAGTTAACGATGAAATCAGTTAAAGATGAAATCAGTTAAATGAAGATGAAATCAGTTAACGATGAAATCAGTTAAATGAAGATGAAATCAGTTAACGATGAAATCAGTTAAATGAAGATGAAATCAGTTAAAGATGAAATCAGTTAACGATGAAATCAGTTACAGATGAAATCAGTTACATGAAGATTAAATCAGTTAACGATGAAATCAGTTAAAGATGAAATCAGTTAACGATGAAATCAGTTAAATGAAGATGAAATCAGTTAACGATGAAATCAGTTAAATGAAGATGAAATCAGTTAAATGAAGATGAAATCAGTTAAATGAAAATGAAATCAGTTAACGATGAAATCAGTTAAAGATGGAATCAGTTAACGATGGAATCAGTTAAATGAAGATGAAATCAGTTAACGATGAAATCAGTTAAAGATGAAATCAGTTAACGATGAAATCAGTTAACGATGAAATCAGTTAAATGAAGATGAAATCAGTTAACGATGAAATCAGTTAAAGATGAAATCAGTTAACGATGGAATCAGTTAAATGAAGATGAAATCAGTTAACGATGAAATCAGTTAACGATGAAATCAGTTAAATGAAGATGAAATCAGTTAACGATGAAATCAGTTAACGATGAAATCAGTTAAATGAAGATGAAATCAGTTAACGATGAAATCAGTTAAATGAAGATGAAATCAGTTAAATGAAGATGAAATCAGTTAACGATGAAATCAGTTAAAGATGAAATCAGTTAACGATGGAATCAGTTAAATGAAGATGAAATCAGTTAACGATGAAATCAGTTAAAGATGAAATCAGTTAACGATGAAATCAGTTAACGATGAAATCAGTTAAATGAAGATGAAATCAGTTAACGATGAAATCAGTTAAAGATGAAATCAGTTAACGATGGAATCAGTTAAATGAAGATGAAATCAGTTAACGATGAAATCAGTTACAGATGAAATCAGTTACATGAAGATTAAATCATTTAACGATGAAATCAGTTAAAGATGAAATCAGTTAACGATGAAATCAGTTAACGATGAAATCAGTTAAAGATGAAATCAGTTAAATGAAGATGAAATCAGTTAAATGAAGATGAAATCAGTTAACGATGAAATCAGTTGACGATGAAATCAGTTACAGATGAAATCAGTTACATGAAGATTAAATCAGTTAAAGATGAAATCAGTTAACGATGAAATCAGTTAAATGAAGAATGAAAATGAAATCAGTTAAATGAAGATGAAATCAGTGAACGATGAAATCAGTTAAATGAAGATGAAATCAGTTAACGATGAAATCAGTTAAATGAAGATGAAATCAGTTAACGATGAAATCAGTTAAATGAAGATGAAATCAGTTAACGATGAAATCAGTTAAAGATGAAATCAGTTAACGATGAAATCAGTTAACGATGAAATCAGTTAAATGAAGATGAAATCAGTTAACGATGAAATCAGTTAAAGATGAAATCAGTTACAGATGAAATCAGTTACATGAAGATTAAATCAGTTAAAGATGAAATCAGTTAACGATGAAATCAGTTAAATGAAGAATGAAAATGAAATCAGTTAAATGAAGATGAAATCAGTTAACGATGAAATCAGTTACAGATGAAATCAGTTACATGAAGATTAAATCATTTAACGATGAAATCAGTTAAAGATGAAATCAGTTAACGATGAAATCAGTTAACGATGAAATCAGTTAAAGATGAAATCAGTTAAATGAAGATGAAATCAGTTAAATGAAGATGAAATCAGTTAACGATGAAATCAGTTGACGATGAAATCAGTTACAGATGAAATCAGTTACATGAAGATTAAATCAGTTAAAGATGAAATCAGTTAACGATGAAATCAGTTAAATGAAGAATGAAAATGAAATCAGTTAAATGAAGATGAAATCAGTGAACGATGAAATCAGTTAAATGAAGATGAAATCAGTTAACGATGAAATCAGTTAAAGATGAAATCAGTTAAATGAAGATTAAATCAGTTAACGATGAAATCAGTTAAAGATGAAATCAGTTTACGATGAAATCAGTTAAAGATGAAATCAGTTTACGATGAAATCAGTTAAAGATGAAATCAGTTAACGATGAAATCAGTTAACGATGAAATCAGTTAAATGAAGATGAAATCAGTTAACGATGAAATCAGTTAACGATGAAATCAGTTAAATGAAGATGAAATCAGTTAACGATGAAATCAGTTAACGATGAAATCAGTTAACGATGCAATCAGTTAAATGAAGATGAAATCAGTTAACGATGAAATCAGTTAACGATGAAATCAGTTAAATGAAGATGAAATCAGTTAAATGAAGATGAAATCAGTTAACGATGAAATCAGTTAACGATGAAATCAGTTAAATGAAGATGAAATCAATTAAATGAAGATGAAATCAGTTAACGATGAAATCAGTTAAAGATGAAATCAGTTAAATGAAGATGAAATCAGTTAACGATGAAATCAGTTAACGATGAAATCAGTTAACGAAGAAATCAGTTAAATGAAGAATGAAAATGAAATCAGTTAAATGAAGATGAAATCAGTTAACGATGTAATCAGTTAAAGATGAAACCAGTGAACGATGAAATCAGTTAAAGATGAAATCAGTTAACGATGAAATCAGTTAAATGAAGATGAAATCAGTTAACGATGAAATCAGTTAAAGATGAAATCAGTTAACAATGAAATCAGTTAAATGAAGAATGAAAATGAAATCAGTTAAATGAAGATGAAATCAGTGAACGATGAAATCAGTTAAAGATGAAATCAGTTAAATGAAGATGAAATCAGTTAACGATGAAATCAGTTAAAGATGAAATCAGTTAAAGATGAAATCAGTTAAATGAAGATGAAATCAGTTAACGATGAAATCAGTTAAATGAAGATGAAATCAGTTAACGATGAAATCAGTGAACGATGAAATCAGTTAAATGAAGATGAAATCAGTTAACGATGAAATCAGTTAACGATGAAATCAGTTAAATGAAGATGAAATCAGTTAACGATGAAATCAGTTAACGATGAAATCAGTTAACGATGAAATCAGTTAAATGAAGATGAAATCAGTTAACGATGAAATCAGTTACATTTGAAATCAGTTACATGAAGATTAAATCAGTTAACGATGAAATCAGTTAAAGATGAAATCAGTTAACGATGAAATCAGTTAAATGAAGAATGAAAATGAAATCAGTTAAATGAAGATGAAATCAGTTAACGATTAAATCAGTTAAATGAAGATGAAATCAGTTAACGATGAAATCAGTTAAAGATGAAATCAGTTAAATGAAGATGAAATCAGTTAAAGATGAAATCAGTTAACGATGAAATCAGTTAACGATGAAATCAGTTAAATGAAGATGAAATCAGTTAACGATGAAATCAGTTAAAGATGAAATCAGTTACAGATGAAATCAGTTAACGATGAAATCAGTTAAAGATGAAATCAGTTAAATGAAGATGAAATCAGTTAACGATGAAATCAGTTAACGATGAAATCAGTTAAATGAAGATGAAATCAGTTAAATGAAGATGAAATCAGTTACAGATGAAATCAGTTACATGAAGATTAATTCAGTTAACGATGAAATCAGTTAAAGATGAAATCATTTAACGATGAAATCAGTTAAATGAAGAATGAAAATGAAATCAGTTAAAGATGAAATCAGTTAAATGAAGATGAAATCAGTTAACGATGAAATCAGTTAAAGATGAAATCAGTTACAGATGAAATCAGTTACATGAAGATTAAATCAGTTAACGATGAAATCAGTTAACGATGAAATCAGTTAACGATGAAATCAGTTAAATGAAGAATGAAAATGAAATCAGTTAAATGAAGATGAAATCAGTTAACGATGAAATCAGTTAAATGAAGATGAAATCAGTTAACGATGAAATCAGTTAAAGATCAAATCAGTTAAATGAAGATGAAATCAGTTAACGATGAAATCAGTTAAATGAAGATGAAATCAATTAACGATGAAATCAGTTAACGATGAAATCAGTTAAATGAAGATGAAATCAGTTAACGATGAAATCAGTTAAATGAAGATGAAATCAGTTAACGATGAAATCAGTTAACGATGAAATCAGTTAACGATGAAATCAGTTAAATGAAGATGAAATCAGTTAACGATGAAATCAGTTAAAGATGAAATCAGTTAACGATGAAATCAGTTAAATGAAGAATGAAAATGAAATCAGTTAAATGAAGATGAAATCAGTTAACGATGAAATCAGTTAGATGAAGAATGAAAATGAAATCAGTTAAATGAAGATGAAATCAGTTAACGATGAAATCAGTTAAATGAAGATGAAATCAGTTAACGATGAACTCAGTTAAATGAAGATGAAATCAGTTAACGATGAAATCAGTTAAAGATGAAATCAGTTACAGATGAAATCAGTTACATGAAGATTAAATCAGTTAACAATGAAATCAGTTAAAGATGAAATCAGTTAACGATGAAATCAGTTAAAGATGAAATCAGTTAAATGAAGATGAAATCAGTTAACGATGAAATCAGTTAAAGATGAAATCAGTTACAGATGAAATCAGTTACATGAAGATTAAATCAGTTAACGATGAAATCAGTTAAAGATGAAATCAGTTACAGATGAAATCAGTTACATGAAGATTAAAACAGTTAACGATGAAATCAGTTAAATGAAGAATGAAAATGAAATCAGTTAAATGAAGATGAAATCAGTTAACGATGAAATCAGTTAAATGAAGATGAAATCAGTTAACAATGAAATCAGTTAAAGATCAAATCAGTTAAATGAAGATGAAATCAGTTAACCATGAAATCAGTTAAATGAAGATGAAATCAGTTAACGATGAAATCAGTTAACGATGAAATCAGTTAAATGAAGATGAAATCAGTTAACGATGAAATCAGTTAAATGAAGATGAAATCAGTTAACGATGAAATCAGTAAACGATGAAATCAGTTAACGATGAAATCAGTTAAATGAAGATGAAATCAGTTAACGATGAAATCAGTTACAGATGAAATCAGTTACATGAAGATTAAATCAGTTAACGATGAAATCAGTTAAAGATGAAATCAGTTAACGATGAAATCAGTTAAAGATGAAATCAGTTAAATGAAGATGAAATCAGTTAACGATGAAATCAGTTAAATGAAGATGAAATCAGTTAACGATGAAATCAGTTAACGATGAAATCAGTTAACGATGAAATCAGTTAAATGAAGATGAAATCAGTTAACGATGAAATCAGTTAACGATGAAATCAGTTAACGATGAAATCAGTTAAATGAAGATGAAATCATTTAACGATGAAATCAGTTAAAGATGAAATCAGTTACAGATGAAATCAGTTACATGAAGATTAAAACAGTTAACGATGAAATCAGTTAAAGATGAAATCAGTTAACGATGAAATCAGTTAAAGATGAAATCAGTTAACGATGAAATCAGTTAAATGAAGATGAAATCAGTTAACGATGAAATCAGTTAAATGAAGATGAAATCAGTTAACGATGAAATCAGTTAACGATGAAATCAGTTAAATGAAGATGAAATCAGTTAACGATGAAATCAGTTAAATGAAGATGAAATCAGTTAACGATGAAATCAGTTAAAGATGAAATCAGTTACAGATGAAATCAGTTACATGAAGATTAAATCAGTTAACGATGAAATCAGTTAAAGATGAAATCAGTTAACGATGAAATCAGTTAAAGATGAAATCAGTTAAATGAAGATGAAATCAGTTAACGATGAAATCAGTTAAAGATGAAATCAGTTACAGATGAAATCAGTTACATGAAGATTAAATCAGTTAACGATGAAATCAGTTAAAGATGAAATCAGTTAAAGATGAAATCAGTTAACGTTGAAATCAGTTAAATGAAGATGAAATCAGTTAACGATGAAATCAGTTAAATGAAGATGAAATCAGTTAACGATGAAATCAGTTAACGATGAAATCAGTTAAATGAAGATGAAATCAGTTAACGATGAAATCAGTTAAAGATGAAATCAGTTACAAATGAAGAATGAAAATGAAATCAGTTACATGAAGATTAAAACAGTTAACGATGAAATCAGTTAAATGAAGAATGAAAATGAAATCAGTTAAATGAAGATGAAATCAGTTAACGATGAAATCAGTTAAATGAAGATGAAATCAGTTAACGATGAAATCAGTTAAAGATCAAATCAGTTAAATGAAGATGAAATCAGTTAACGATGAAATCAGTTAAATGAAGATGAAATCAGTTAACGATGAAATCAGTTAACGATGAAATCAGTTAAATGAAGATGAAATCAGTTAACGATGAAATCAGTTAAATGAAGATGAAATCAGTTAACGATGAAATCAGTAAACGATGAAATCAGTTAACGATGAAATCAGTTAAATGAAGATGAAATCAGTTAACGATGAAATCAGTTACAGATGAAATCAGTTACATGAAGATTAAATCAGTTAACAATGAAATCAGTTAAAGATGAAATCAGTTAACGATGAAATCAGTTAAAGATGAAATCAGTTAAATGAAGATGAAATTAGTTAACGATGAAATCAGTTAAATGAAGATGAAATCAGTTAACGATGAAATCAGTTAACGATGAAATCAGTTAAATGAAGATGAAATCAGTTAACGATGAAATCAGTTAACGATGAAATCAGTTAAATGAAGATGAAATCAGTTAACGATGAAATCAGTTAACGATGAAATCAGTTAACGATGAAATCAGTTACAGATGAAATCAGTTAAATGAAGATGAAATCAGTTAAATGAAGATGAAATCAGTTAACGATGAAATCAGTTGACGATGAAATCAGTTACAGATGAAATCAGTTACATGAAGATTAAATCAGTTAAAGATGAAATCAGTTAACGATGAAATCAGTTAAATGAAGAATGAAAATGAAATCAGTTAAATGAAGATGAAATCAGTGAACGATGAAATCAGTTAAATGAAGATGAAATCAGTTAACGATGAAATCAGTTAAAGATGAAATCAGTTACAGATGAAATCAGTTACATGAAGATTGAATCAGTTAACGATGAAATCAGTTAAAGATGAAATCAGTTTACGATGAAATCAGTTAAAGATGAAATCAGTTAACGATGAAATCAGTTAACGATGAAATCAGTTAACGATGAAATCAGTTAAATGAAGATGAAATCAGTTAAATGAAGATGAAATCAGTTAACGATGAAATCAGTTAAAGATGAAATCAGCTAACGATGGAATCAGTTAAATGAAGATGAAATCAGTTAACGATGAAATCAGTTAAAGATGAAATCAGTTAACGATGAAATCAGTTAACGATGAAATCAGTTAAATGAAGATGAAATCAGTTAACGATGAAATCAGTTAAAGATGAAATCAGTTAACGATGGAATCAGTTAAATGAAGATGAAATCAGTTAACGATGAAATCAGTTACAGATGAAATCAGTTACATGAAGATTAAATCATTTAACGATGAAATCAGTTAAAGATGAAATCAGTTAACGATGAAATCAGTTAACGATGAAATCAGTTAAAGATGAAATCAGTTAAATGAAGATGAAATCAGTTAAATGAAGATGAAATCAGTTAACGATGAAATCAGTTGACGATGAAATCAGTTACAGATGAAATCAGTTACATGAAGATTAAATCAGTTAAAGATGAAATCAGTTAACGATGAAATCAGTTAAATGAAGAATGAAAATGAAATCAGTTAAATGAAGATGAAATCAGTGAACGATGAAATCAGTTAAATGAAGATGAAATCAGTTAACGATGAAATCAGTTAAAGATGAAATCAGTTACAGATGAAATCAGTTACATGAAGATTAAATCAGTTAACGATGAAATCAGTTAAAGATGAAATCAGTTTACGATGAAATCAGTTAAAGATGAAATCAGTTAACGATGAAATCAGTTAACGATGAAATCAGTTAACGATGAAATCAGTTAAATGAAGATGAAATCAGTTAACGATGAAATCAGTTACAGATGAAATCAGTTACATGAAGATTAAATCAGTTAACGATGAAATCAGTTAAAGATGAAATCAGTTAACGATGAAATCAGTTAAATGAAGAATGAAAATGAAATCAGTTAAATGAAGATGAAATCAGTTAACGATGAAATCAGTTAAATGAAGATGAAATCAGTTAACGATGAAATCAGTTAAAGATGAAATCAGTTACAGATGAAATCAGTTAAATGAAGATGAAATCAGTTAAATGAAGATGAAATCAGTTAACGATGAAATCAGTTGACGATGAAATCAGTTACAGATGAAATCAGTTACATGAAGATTAAATCAGTTAAAGATGAAATCAGTTAACGATGAAATCAGTTAAATGAAGAATGAAAATGAAATCAGTTAAATGAAGATGAAATCAGTGAACGATGAAATCAGTTAAATGAAGATGAAATCAGTTAACGATGAAATCAGTTAAAGATGAAATCAGTTACAGATGAAATCAGTTACATGAAGATTAAATCAGTTAACGATGAAATCAGTTAAAGATGAAATCAGTTTACGATGAAATCAGTTAAAGATGAAATCAGTTAACGATGAAATCAGTTAACGATGAAATCAGTTAAATGAAGATGAAATCAGTTAACGATGAAATCAGTTAACGATGAAATCAGTTAACGATGAAATCAGTTAAATGAAGAATGAAAATGAAATCAGTTAAATGAAGATGAAATCAGTTAACGATGAAATCAGTTAAATGAAGATGAAATCAGTTAACGATGAAATCAGTTAAAGATCAAATCAGTTAAATGAAGATGAAATCAGTTAACGATGAAATCAGTTAAATGAAGATGAAATCAATTAACGATGAAATCAGTTAACGATGAAATCAGTTAAATGAAGATGAAATCAGTTAACGATGAAATCAGTTAAATGAAGATGAAATCAGTTAACGATGAAATCAGTTAACGATGAAATCAGTTAACGATGAAATCAGTTAAATGAAGATGAAATCAGTTAACGATGAAATCAGTTACAGATGAAATCAGTTACATGAAGATTAAATCAGTTAACGATGAAATCAGTTAAAGATGAAATCAGTTAACGATGAAATCAGTTAAATGAAGAATGAAAATGAAATCAGTTAAATGAAGATGAAATCAGTTAACGATGAAATCAGTTAAATGAAGATGAAATCAGTTAACGATGAAATCAGTTAAAGATGAAATCAGTTACAGATGAAATCAGTTACATGTAGATTAAATCAGTTAACGATGAAATCAGTTAAAGATGAAATCAGTTAACGATGAAATCAGTTAAAGATGAAATCAGTTAAATGAAGATGAAATCAGTTAACGATGAAATCAGTTAAAGATGAAATCAGTTACAGATGAAATCAGTTACATGAAGATTAAATCAGTTAACGATGAAATCAGTTAAAGATGAAATCAGTGAACGATGAAATCAGTTAAAGATGAAATCAGTTAACGTTGAAATCAGTTAAATGAAGATGAAATCAGTTAACGATGAAATCAGTTAAAGATGAAATCAGTTAAATGAAGATGAAATCAGTTAACGATGAAATCAGTTAAATGAAGATGAAATCAGTTAACGATGAAATCAGTTAAATGAAGATGAAATCAGTTAACGATGAAATCAGTTAAATGAAGATGAAATCAGTTAACGATGAAATCAGTTAAAGATGAAATCAGTTACAGATGAAATCAGTTACATGAAGATTAAATCAGTTAACGATGAAATCAGTTAAAGATGAAATCAGTTAACGATGAAATATGTTAAATGAAGAATGAAAATGTAATCAGTTAAATGAAGATGAAATCAGTTAACGATGAAATCAGTTAAAGATGAAATCAGTTAAATGAAGATGAAATCAGTTAACGATGAAATCAGTTAAATGAAGATGAAATCAGTTAACGATGAAATCAGTTAAAGATGAAATCAGTTACAGATGAAATCAGTTACATGAAGATTAAATCAGTTAACGATGAAATCAGTTAAAGATGAAATCAGTTAACGATGAAATCAGTTAAATGAAGAATGAAAATGAAATCAGTTAAATGAAGATGAAATCAGTTAACGATGAAATCAGTTAAAGATGAAATCAGTTAAATGAAGATGAAATCAGTTAACGATGAAATCAGTTAAATGAAGATGAAATCAGTTAACGATGAAATCAGTTAACGATGAAATCAGTTAACGATGAAATCAGTTAAATGAAGATGAAATCAGTTAACGATGAAATCAGTTAAATGAAGATGAAATCAGTTAACGATGAAATCAGTTAACCATGAAATCAGTTAACGATGCAATCAGTTAAATGAAGATGAAATCAGTTAACGATGAAATCAGTTAACGATGAAATCAGTTAACGATGAAATCAGTTAAATGAAGATGAAATCAGTTAACGATGAAATCAGTTAACGATGAAATCAGTTAAATGAAGATGAAATCAATTAAATGAAGATGAAATCAGTTAACGATGAAATCAGTTAAAGATGAAATCAGTTAAATGAAGATGAAATCAGTTAACGATGAAATCAGTTAACGATGAAATCAGTTAAATGAAGAATGAAAATGAAATCAGTTAAATGAAGATGAAATCAGTTAACGATGTAATCAGTTAAAGATGAAACCAGTGAACGATGAAATCAGTTAAAGATGAAATCAGTTAACGATGAAATCATTTAAATGAAGATGAAATCAGTTAACGATGAAATCAGTTAAAGATGAAATCAGTTACAGATGAAATCAGTTACATGAAGATTAAATCAGTTAACGATGAAATCAGTTAAAGATGAAATCAGTTAACGATGAAATCAGTTAACGATGAAATCAGTTAAATGAAGATGAAATCAGTTAACGATGAAATCAGTTAAATGAAGATGAAATCAGTTAACGATGAAATCAGTTAAATGAAGATGAAATCAGTTAACGATGAAATCAGTTAAATGAAGATGAAATCAGTTAACGATGAAATCAGTAAACGATGAAATCAGTTAACGATGAAATCAGTTAAATGAAGATGAAATCAGTTAACGATGAAATCAGTTACAGATGAAATCAGTTACATGAAGATTAAATCAGTTAACGATGAAATCAGTTAAAGATGAAATCAGTTAACGATGAAATCAGTTAAATGAAGAATGAAAATGAAATCAGTTAAATGAAGAATGAAAATGAAATCAGTTAAATGAAGATGAAATCAGTTAACGATGAAATCAGTTAAATGAAGATGAAATCAGTTAACGATGAAATCAGTTAAATGAAGATGAAATCAGTTAACGATGAAATCAGTTAAAGATGAAATCAGTTACAGATGAAATCAGTTACATGAAGATTAAATCAGTTAACGATGAAATCAGTTAAAGATGAAATCAGTTAAAGATGAAATCAGTTAAAGATGAAATCAGTTAAATGAAGATGAAATCAGTTAACGATGAAATCAGTTAAATGAAGATGAAATCAGTTAACGATGAAATCAGTTAACGATGAAATCAGTTAAATGAAGATGAAATCAGTTAACGATGAAATCAGTTAACGATGAAATCAGTTAACGATGAAATCAGTTAAATGAAGATGAAATCATTTAACGATGAAATCAGTTAAAGATGAAATCAGTTACAGATGAAATCAGTTACATGAAGATTAAAACAGTTAACGATGAAATCAGTTAAAGATGAAATCAGTTAACGATGAAATCAGTTAAATGAAGAATGAAAATGAAATCAGTTAAATGAAGATGAAATCAGTTAACGATGAAATCAGTTAAATGAAGATGAAATCAGTTAACGATGAAATCAGTTAACGATGAAATCAGTTAAATGAAGATGAAATCAGTTAACGATGAAATCAGTTAAAGATGAAATCAGTTAAATGAAGATGAAATCAGTTAACGATGAAATCAGTTAAATGAAGATGAAATCAGTTAACGATGAAATCAGTTAAAGATGAAATCAGTTACAGATGAAATCAGTTACATGAAGATTAAATCAGTTAACGATGAAATCAGTTAAAGATGAAATCAGTTAACGATGAAATCAGTTAAATGAAGAATGAAAATGAAATCAGTTAAATGAAGAATGAAAATGAAATCAGTTAAATGAAGATGAAATCAGTTAACGATGAAATCAGTTAAATGAAGATGAAATCAGTTAACGATGAAATCAGTTAAATGAAGATGAAATCAGTTAACGATGAAATCAGTTAAAGATGAAATCAGTTACAGATGAAATCAGTTACATGAAGATTAAATCAGTTAACGATGAAATCAGTTAAAGATGAAATCAGTTAACGATGAAATCAGTTAAAGATGAAATCAGTTAAATGAAGATGAAATCAGTTAACGATGAAATCAGTTAAAGATGAAATCAGTTAAATGAAGATGAAATCAGTTAACGATGAAATCAGTTAAATGAAGATGAAATCAGTTAACGATGAAATCAGTTAAATGAAGATGAAATCAGTTAACGATGAAATCAGTTAACGATGAAATCAGTTAAATGAAGATGAAATCAGTTAACGATGAAATCAGTTAACGATGAAATCAGTTAACGATGCAATCAGTTAAATGAAGATGAAATCAGTTAACGATGAAATCAGTTAACGATGAAATCAGTTAACGATGAAATCAGTTAAATGAAGATGAAATCAATTAAATGAAGATGAAATCAGTTAACGATGAAATCAGTTAACGATGAAATCAGTTAAATGAAGATGAAATCAGTTAAAGATGAAATCAGTTAACGATGAAATCAGTTAAATGAAGAATGAAAATGAAATCAGTTAAATGAAGATGAAATCAGTTAACGATGTAATCAGTTAAAGATGAAACCAGTGAACGATGAAATCAGTTAAAGATGAAATCAGTTAACGATGAAATCAGTTAAATGAAGATGAAATCAGTTAACGATGAAATCAGTAAACGATGAAATCAGTTAACGATGAAATCAGTTAAATGAAGATGAAATCAGTTAACGATGAAATCAGTTACAGATGAAATCAGTTACATGAAGATTAAATCAGTTAACGATGAAATCAGTTAAAGATGAAATCAGTTAACGATGAAATCAGTTAAAGATGAAATCAGTTAAATGAAGATGAAATCAGTTAACGATGAAATCAGTTAAATGAAGATGAAATCAGTTAACGATGAAATCAGTTAACGATGAAATCAGTTAACGATGAAATCAGTTAAATGAAGATGAAATCAGTTAACGATGAAATCAGTTAACGATGAAATCAGTTAAATGAAGATGAAATCAGTTAACGATGAAATCAGTTAACGATGAAATCAGTTAAATGAAGATGAAATCATTTAACGATGAAATCAGTTAAAGATGAAATCAGTTACAGATGAAATCAGTTACATGAAGATTAAAACAGTTAACGATGAAATCAGTTAAAGATGAAATCAGTTAACGATGAAATCAGTTAAATGAAGAATGAAAATGAAATCAGTTAAATGAAGATGAAATCAGTTAACGATGAAATCAGTTAAATGAAGATGAAATCAGTTAACGATGAAATCAGTTAACGATGAAATCAGTTAAATGAA
Source organism: Semicossyphus pulcher (assembly GCF_022749685.1). NCBI lineage: Eukaryota > Metazoa > Chordata > Actinopteri > Labriformes > Labridae > Semicossyphus > Semicossyphus pulcher. Next base: position 143,088 of record NW_027211709.1, on the reverse strand, counting down.
GATGAAATCAGTTAACGATGAAATCAGTTAAAGATGAAATCAGTTAAATGAAGATGAAATCAGTTAACGATGAAATCAGTTAAATGAAGATGAAATCAGTTAACGATGAAATCAGTTAACGATGAAATCAGTTAACGATGAAATCAGTTAAATGAAGATGAAATCAGTTAACGATGAAATCAGTTAAATGAAGATGAAATCAGTTAACGATGAAATCAGTTAACCATGAAATCAGTTAACGATGCAATCAGTTAAATGAAGATGAAATCAGTTAACGATGAAATCAGTTAACGATGAAATCAGTTAAATGAAGATGAAATCAGTTAACGATGAAATCAGTTAACGATGAAATCAGTTAAATGAAGATGAAATCAATTAAATGAAGATGAAATCAGTTAACGATGAAATCAGTTAAAGATGAAATCAGTTAAATGAAGATGAAATCAGTTAACGATGAAATCAGTTAAATGAAGATGAAATCAATTAACGATGAAATCAGTTAACGATGAAATCAGTTAAATGAAGATGAAATCAGTTAACGATGAAATCAGTTAAATGAAGATGAAATCAGTTAACGATGAAATCAGTTAACGATGAAATCAGTTAACGATGAAATCAGTTAAATGAAGATGAAATCAGTTAACGATGAAATCAGTTACAGATGAAATCAGTTACATGAAGATTAAATCAGTTAACGATGAAATCAGTTAAAGATGAAATCAGTTAACGATGAAATCAGTTAAATGAAGAATGAAAATGAAATCAGTTAAATGAAGATGAAATCAGTTAACGATGAAATCAGTTAAATGAAGATGAAATCAGTTAACGATGAAATCAGTTAAAGATGAAATCAGTTACAGATGAAATCAGTTACATGTAGATTAAATCAGTTAACGATGAAATCAGTTAAAGATGAAATCAGTTAACGATGAAATCAGTTAAAGATGAAATCAGTTAAATGAAGATGAAATCAGTTAACGATGAAATCAGTTAAAGATGAAATCAGTTACAGATGAAATCAGTTACATGAAGATTAAATCAGTTAACGATGAAATCAGTTAAAGATGAAATCAGTGAACGATGAAATCAGTTAAAGATGAAATCAGTTAACGTTGAAATCAGTTAAATGAAGATGAAATCAGTTAACGATGAAATCAGTTAAAGATGAAATCAGTTAAATGAAGATGAAATCAGTTAACGATGAAATCAGTTAAATGAAGATGAAATCAGTTAACGATGAAATCAGTTAAATGAAGATGAAATCAGTTAACGATGAAATCAGTTAAATGAAGATGAAATCAGTTAACGATGAAATCAGTTAAAGATGAAATCAGTTACAGATGAAATCAGTTACATGAAGATTAAATCAGTTAACGATGAAATCAGTTAAAGATGAAATCAGTTAACGATGAAATATGTTAAATGAAGAATGAAAATGTAATCAGTTAAATGAAGATGAAATCAGTTAACGATGAAATCAGTTAAAGATGAAATCAGTTAAATGAAGATGAAATCAGTTAACGATGAAATCAGTTAAATGAAGATGAAATCAGTTAACGATGAAATCAGTTAAAGATGAAATCAGTTACAGATGAAATCAGTTACATGAAGAATGAAAATGAAATCAGTTAAATGAAGATGAAATCAGTTAACGATGAAATCAGTTAAATGAAGATGAAATCAGTTAACGATGAAATCAGTTAAAGATGAAATCAGTTAACGATGAAATCAGTTAAATGAAGAATGAAAATGAAATCAGTTAAATGAAGATGAAATCAGTTAACGATGAAATCAGTTAAAGATGAAATCAGTTAAATGAAGATGAAATCAGTTAACGATGAAATCAGTTAAATGAAGATGAAATCAGTTAACGATGAAATCAGTTAACGATGAAATCAGTTAACGATGAAATCAGTTAAATGAAGATGAAATCAGTTAACGATGAAATCAGTTAAATGAAGATGAAATCAGTTAACGATGAAATCAGTTAACCATGAAATCAGTTAACGATGCAATCAGTTAAATGAAGATGAAATCAGTTAACGATGAAATCAGTTAACGATGAAATCAGTTAACGATGAAATCAGTTAAATGAAGATGAAATCAGTTAACGATGAAATCAGTTAACGATGAAATCAGTTAAATGAAGATGAAATCAATTAAATGAAGATGAAATCAGTTAACGATGAAATCAGTTAAAGATGAAATCAGTTAAATGAAGATGAAATCAGTTAACGATGAAATCAGTTAACGATGAAATCAGTTAAATGAAGAATGAAAATGAAATCAGTTAAATGAAGATGAAATCAGTTAACGATGTAATCAGTTAAAGATGAAACCAGTGAACGATGAAATCAGTTAAAGATGAAATCAGTTAACGATGAAATCATTTAAATGAAGATGAAATCAGTTAACGATGAAATCAGTTAAAGATGAAATCAGTTACAGATGAAATCAGTTACATGAAGATTAAATCAGTTAACGATGAAATCAGTTAAAGATGAAATCAGTTAACGATGAAATCAGTTAACGATGAAATCAGTTAAATGAAGATGAAATCAGTTAACGATGAAATCAGTTAAATGAAGATGAAATCAGTTAACGATGAAATCAGTTAAATGAAGATGAAATCAGTTAACGATGAAATCAGTTAAATGAAGATGAAATCAGTTAACGATGAAATCAGTAAACGATGAAATCAGTTAACGATGAAATCAGTTAAATGAAGATGAAATCAGTTAACGATGAAATCAGTTACAGATGAAATCAGTTACATGAAGATTAAATCAGTTAACGATGAAATCAGTTAAAGATGAAATCAGTTAACGATGAAATCAGTTAAATGAAGAATGAAAATGAAATCAGTTAAATGAAGAATGAAAATGAAATCAGTTAAATGAAGATGAAATCAGTTAACGATGAAATCAGTTAAATGAAGATGAAATCAGTTAACGATGAAATCAGTTAAATGAAGATGAAATCAGTTAACGATGAAATCAGTTAAAGATGAAATCAGTTACAGATGAAATCAGTTACATGAAGATTAAATCAGTTAACGATGAAATCAGTTAAAGATGAAATCAGTTAAAGATGAAATCAGTTAAAGATGAAATCAGTTAAATGAAGATGAAATCAGTTAACGATGAAATCAGTTAAATGAAGATGAAATCAGTTAACGATGAAATCAGTTAACGATGAAATCAGTTAAATGAAGATGAAATCAGTTAACGATGAAATCAGTTAACGATGAAATCAGTTAACGATGAAATCAGTTAAATGAAGATGAAATCATTTAACGATGAAATCAGTTAAAGATGAAATCAGTTACAGATGAAATCAGTTACATGAAGATTAAAACAGTTAACGATGAAATCAGTTAAAGATGAAATCAGTTAACGATGAAATCAGTTAAATGAAGAATGAAAATGAAATCAGTTAAATGAAGATGAAATCAGTTAACGATGAAATCAGTTAAATGAAGATGAAATCAGTTAACGATGAAATCAGTTAACGATGAAATCAGTTAAATGAAGATGAAATCAGTTAACGATGAAATCAGTTAAAGATGAAATCAGTTAAATGAAGATGAAATCAGTTAACGATGAAATCAGTTAAATGAAGATGAAATCAGTTAACGATGAAATCAGTTAAAGATGAAATCAGTTACAGATGAAATCAGTTACATGAAGATTAAATCAGTTAACGATGAAATCAGTTAAAGATGAAATCAGTTAACGATGAAATCAGTTAAATGAAGAATGAAAATGAAATCAGTTAAATGAAGAATGAAAATGAAATCAGTTAAATGAAGATGAAATCAGTTAACGATGAAATCAGTTAAATGAAGATGAAATCAGTTAACGATGAAATCAGTTAAATGAAGATGAAATCAGTTAACGATGAAATCAGTTAAAGATGAAATCAGTTACAGATGAAATCAGTTACATGAAGATTAAATCAGTTAACGATGAAATCAGTTAAAGATGAAATCAGTTAACGATGAAATCAGTTAAAGATGAAATCAGTTAAATGAAGATGAAATCAGTTAACGATGAAATCAGTTAAAGATGAAATCAGTTAAATGAAGATGAAATCAGTTAACGATGAAATCAGTTAAATGAAGATGAAATCAGTTAACGATGAAATCAGTTAAATGAAGATGAAATCAGTTAACGATGAAATCAGTTAACGATGAAATCAGTTAAATGAAGATGAAATCAGTTAACGATGAAATCAGTTAACGATGAAATCAGTTAACGATGCAATCAGTTAAATGAAGATGAAATCAGTTAACGATGAAATCAGTTAACGATGAAATCAGTTAACGATGAAATCAGTTAAATGAAGATGAAATCAATTAAATGAAGATGAAATCAGTTAACGATGAAATCAGTTAACGATGAAATCAGTTAAATGAAGATGAAATCAGTTAAAGATGAAATCAGTTAACGATGAAATCAGTTAAATGAAGAATGAAAATGAAATCAGTTAAATGAAGATGAAATCAGTTAACGATGTAATCAGTTAAAGATGAAACCAGTGAACGATGAAATCAGTTAAAGATGAAATCAGTTAACGATGAAATCAGTTAAATGAAGATGAAATCAGTTAACGATGAAATCAGTAAACGATGAAATCAGTTAACGATGAAATCAGTTAAATGAAGATGAAATCAGTTAACGATGAAATCAGTTACAGATGAAATCAGTTACATGAAGATTAAATCAGTTAACGATGAAATCAGTTAAAGATGAAATCAGTTAACGATGAAATCAGTTAAAGATGAAATCAGTTAAATGAAGATGAAATCAGTTAACGATGAAATCAGTTAAATGAAGATGAAATCAGTTAACGATGAAATCAGTTAACGATGAAATCAGTTAACGATGAAATCAGTTAAATGAAGATGAAATCAGTTAACGATGAAATCAGTTAACGATGAAATCAGTTAAATGAAGATGAAATCAGTTAACGATGAAATCAGTTAACGATGAAATCAGTTAAATGAAGATGAAATCATTTAACGATGAAATCAGTTAAAGATGAAATCAGTTACAGATGAAATCAGTTACATGAAGATTAAAACAGTTAACGATGAAATCAGTTAAAGATGAAATCAGTTAACGATGAAATCAGTTAAATGAAGAATGAAAATGAAATCAGTTAAATGAAGATGAAATCAGTTAACGATGAAATCAGTTAAATGAAGATGAAATCAGTTAACGATGAAATCAGTTAACGATGAAATCAGTTAAATGAAGATGAAATCAGTTAACGATGAAATCAGTTAAAGATGAAATCAGTTAAATGAAGATGAAATCAGTTAACGATGAAATCAGTTAAATGAAGATGAAATCAGTTAACGATGAAATCAGTTAACGATGAAATCAGTTAACGATGAAATCAGTTAAATGAAGATGAAATCAGTTAACGATGAAATCAGTTAAATGAAGATGAAATCAGTTAACGATGAAATCAGTTAACCATGAAATCAGTTAACGATGCAATCAGTTAAATGAAGATGAAATCAGTTAACGATGAAATCAGTTAACGATGAAATCAGTTAAATGAAGATGAAATCAGTTAACGATGAAATCAGTTAACGATGAAATCAGTTAAATGAAGATGAAATCAATTAAATGAAGATGAAATCAGTTAACGATGAAATCAGTTAAAGATGAAATCAGTTAAATGAAGATGAAATCAGTTAACGATGAAATCAGTTAACGATGAAATCAGTTAAATGAAGAATGAAAATGAAATCAGTTAAATGAAGATGAAATCAGTTAACGATGTAATCAGTTAAAGATGAAACCAGTGAACGATGAAATCAGTTAAAGATGAAATCAGTTAACGATGAAATCATTTAAATGAAGATGAAATCAGTTAACGATGAAATCAGTTAAAGATGAAATCAGTTACAGATGAAATCAGTTACATGAAGATTAAATCAGTTAACGATGAAATCAGTTAAAGATGAAATCAGTTAACGATGAAATCAGTTAACGATGAAATCAGTTAAATGAAGATGAAATCAGTTAACGATGAAATCAGTTAAATGAAGATGAAATCAGTTAACGATGAAATCAGTTAAAGATGAAATCAGTTAACGATGAAATCAGTTAACGATGAAATCAGTTAAATGAAGATGAAATCAGTTAACGATGAAATCAGTTAAAGATGAAATCAGTTACAGATGAAATCAGTTACATGAAGATTAAATCAGTTAAAGATGAAATCAGTTAACGATGAAATCAGTTAAATGAAGAATGAAAATGAAATCAGTTAAATGAAGATGAAATCAGTTAACGATGAAATCAGTCAAAGATGAAATCAGTTAAATGAAGATGAAATCAGTTAACGATGAAATCAGTTAAATGAAGATGAAATCAGTTAACGATGAAATCAGTTAAAGATGAAATCAGTTAAATGAAGATGAAATCAGTTAACGATGAAATCAGTTAAATGAAGATGAAATCAGTTAACGATGAAATCAGTTAAAGATGAAATCAGTTAAATGAAGATGAAATCAGTTAACGATGAAATCAGTTAAATGAAGATGAAATCAGTCAACGATGAAATCAGTTAAAGATGAAATCAGTTAAATGAAGATGAAATCAGTTAACGATGAAATCAGTTAAATGAAGATGAAATCAGTTAACGATGAAATCAGTTAAATGAAGATGAAATCAGTTAACGATGAAATCAGTTAACGATGAAATCAGTTAAATGAAGATGAAATCAGTTAACGATGAAATCAGTTAACGATGAAATCAGTTAACGATGAAATCAGTTAAATGAAGATGAAATCATTTAACGATGAAATCAGTTAAAGATGAAATCAGTTACAGATGAAATCAGTTACATGAAGATTAAAACAGTTAACGATGAAATCAGTTAAAGATGAAATCAGTTAACGATGAAATCAGTTAAATGAAGAATGAAAATGAAATCAGTTAAATGAAGATGAAATCAGTTAACGATGAAATCAGTTAAATGAAGATGAAATCAGTTAACGATGAAATCAGTTAAATGAAGATGAAATCAGTTAACGATGAAATCAGTTAACGATGAAATCAGTTAAATGAAGATGAAATCAGTTAACGATGAAATCAGTTAAATGAAGATGAAATCAGTTAACGATGAAATCAGTTAAATGAAGATGAAATCAGTTAACGATGAAATCAGTAAACGATGAAATCAGTTAACGATGAAATCAGTTAAATGAAGATGAAATCAGTTAACGATGAAATCAGTTACAGATGAAATCAGTTACATGAAGATTAAATCAGTTAACGATGAAATCAGTTAAAGATGAAATCAGTTAACGATGAAATCAGTTAAATGAAGAATGAAAATGAAATCAGTTAAATGAAGAATGAAAATGAAATCAGTTAAATGAAGATGAAATCAGTTAACGATGAAATCAGTTAAATGAAGATGAAATCAGTTAACGATGAAATCAGTTAAATGAAGATGAAATCAGTTAACGATGAAATCAGTTAAAGATGAAATCAGTTACAGATGAAATCAGTTACATGAAGATTAAATCAGTTAACGATGAAATCAGTTAAAGATGAAATCAGTTAACGATGAAATCAGTTAAAGATGAAATCAGTTAAATGAAGATGAAATCAGTTAACGATGAAATCAGTTAAATGAAGATGAAATCAGTTAACGATGAAATCAGTTAAATGAAGATGAAATCAGTTAACGATGAAATCAGTTAACGATGAAATCAGTTAAATGAAGATGAAATCAGTTAACGATGAAATCAGTTAACGATGAAATCAGTTAACGATGCAATCAGTTAAATGAAGATGAAATCAGTTAACGATGAAATCAGTTAACGATGAAATCAGTTAACGATGAAATCAGTTAAATGAAGATGAAATCAATTAAATGAAGATGAAATCAGTTAACGATGAAATCAGTTAACGATGAAATCAGTTAAATGAAGATGAAATCAGTTAACGATGAAATCAGTTAACGATGAAATCAGTTAAATGAAGAATGAAAATGAAATCAGTTAAATGAAGATGAAATCAGTTAACGATGTAATCAGTTAAAGATGAAACCAGTGAACGATGAAATCAGTTAAAGATGAAATCAGTTAACGATGAAATCAGTTAAATGAAGATGAAATCAGTTAACGATGAAATCAGTAAACGATGAAATCAGTTAACGATGAAATCAGTTAAATGAAGATGAAATCAGTTAACGATGAAATCAGTTACAGATGAAATCAGTTACATGAAGATTAAATCAGTTAACGATGAAATCAGTTAACGATGAAATCAGTTAAATGAAGATGAAATCAATTAAATGAAGATGAAATCAGTTAACGATGAAATCAGTTAACGATGAAATCAGTTAAATGAAGATGAAATCAGTTAACGATGAAATCAGTTAACGATGAAATCAGTTAAATGAAGAATGAAAATGAAATCAGTTAAATGAAGATGAAATCAGTTAACGATGTAATCAGTTAAAGATGAAACCAGTGAACGATGAAATCAGTTAAAGATGAAATCAGTTAACGATGAAATCAGTTAAATGAAGATGAAATCAGTTAACGATGAAATCAGTAAACGATGAAATCAGTTAACGATGAAATCAGTTAAATGAAGATGAAATCAGTTAACGATGAAATCAGTTACAGATGAAATCAGTTACATGAAGATTAAATCAGTTAACGATGAAATCAGTTAAAGATGAAATCAGTTAACGATGAAATCAGTTAAAGATGAAATCAGTTACAGATGAAATCAGTTACATGAAGAATGAAAATGAAATCAGTTAAATGAAGATGAAATCAGTTAACGATGAAATCAGTCAAAGATGAAATCAGTTAAATGAAGATGAAATCAGTTAACGATGAAATCAGTTAAATGAAGATGAAATCAGTTAACGATGAAATCAGTTAAAGATGAAATCAGTTAAATGAAGATGAAATCAGTTAACGATGAAATCAGTTAAATGAAGATGAAATCAGTTAACGATGAAATCAGTTAAAGATGAAATCAGTTAACGATGAAATCAGTTAAATGAAGAATGAAAATGAAATCAGTTAAATGAAGATGAAATCAGTTAACGATGAAATCAGTCAAAGATGAAATCAGTTAAATGAAGATGAAATCAGTTAACGATGAAATCAGTTAAATCAAGATGAAATCAGTTAACGATGAAATCAGTTAAAGATGAAATCAGTTAAATGAAGATGAAATCAGTTAACGATGAAATCAGTTAAATGAAGATGAAATCAGTTAAAGATGAAATCAGTTACAGATGAAATCAGTTAACGATGAAATCAGTTAAATGAAGATGAAATCAGTTAACGATGAAATCAGTTAAAGATGAAATCAGTTAAATGAAGATGAAATCAGTTAACGATGAAATCAGTTAAATGAAGATGAAATCAGTCAACGATGAAATCAGTTAAATGAAGATGAAATCAGTTAACGATGAAATCAGTTAAAGATGAAATCAGTTAACGATGAAATCAGTTAAATGAAGATGAAATCAGTTAACGATGAAATCAGTGAAAGATGAAATCAGTTAAATGAAGATGAAATCTGTTAAATGAAGATGAAATCAGTTAACGATGAAATCAGTTAACGATGAAATCAGTTACAGATGAAATCAGTTACATGAAGAATGAAAATGAAATCAGTTAAATGAAGATGAAATCAGTTAACGATGAAATCAGTCAAAGATGAAATCAGTTAACGATGAAATCAGTTAAATGAAGATGAAATCAGTTAACGATGAAATCAGTTAAATGAAGATGAAATCAGTTAACGATGGAATCAGTTAAATGAAGATTAAATCAGTTAACGATGAAATCAGTTAAATGAAGATGAAATCAGTTAACGATGAAATCAGTTAAAGATGAAATCAGTTAACGATGAAATCAGTTAAAGATGAAATCAGTTAACGATGGAATCAGTTAAATGAAGATGAAATCAGTTAACGATGAAATCAGTTAACGATGGAATCAGTTAAATGAAGATTAAATCAGTTAACGATGAAATCAGTTAAATGAAGATGAAATCAGTTAAATGAAGATGAAATCAGTTAACGATGAAATCAGTTAACGATGAAATCAGTGAAAGATGAAATCAGTTAAATGAAGATGAAATCAGTTAACGATGAAATCAGTTAAATGAAGATGAAATCAGTTAACGATGAAATCAGTTAAAGATGAAATCAGTTAAATGAAGATGAAATCAGTTAACGATGAAATCAGTTAAAAATGAAATCAGTTAACGATGAAATCAGTTAACGATGAAATCAGTTAAATGAAGATGAAATCAGTTAACGATGAAATCAGTTAACGATGAAATCAGTTAACGATGAAATCAGTTAAATGAAGATGAAATCAGTTAACGATGAAATCAGTTAACGATGAAATCAGTTAAATGAAGATGAAATCAGTTAACGATGAAATCAGTTAACGATGAAATCAGTTAAATGAAGATGAAATCATTTAACGATGAAATCAGTTAAAGATGAAATCAGTTACAGATGAAATCAGTTACATGAAGATTAAAACAGTTAACGATGAAATCAGTTAAAGATGAAATCAGTTAACGATGAAATCAGTTAAATGAAGAATGAAAATGAAATCAGTTAAATGAAGATGAAATCAGTTAACGATGAAATCAGTTAAATGAAGATGAAATCAGTTAACGATGAAATCAGTTAACGATGAAATCAGTTAAATGAAGATGAAATCAGTTAACGATGAAATCAGTTAAAGATGAAATCAGTTAAATGAAGATGAAATCAGTTAACGATGAAATCAGTTAAATGAAGATGAAATCAGTTAACGATGAAATCAGTTAACGATGAAATCAGTTAACGATGAAATCAGTTAAATGAAGATGAAATCAGTTAACGATGAAATCAGTTAAATGAAGATGAAATCAGTTAACGATGAAATCAGTTAACCATGAAATCAGTTAACGATGCAATCAGTTAAATGAAGATGAAATCAGTTAACGATGAAATCAGTTAACGATGAAATCAGTTAAATGAAGATGAAATCAGTTAACGATGAAATCAGTTAACGATGAAATCAGTTAAATGAAGATGAAATCAATTAAATGAAGATGAAATCAGTTAACGATGAAATCAGTTAAAGATGAAATCAGTTAAATGAAGATGAAATCAGTTAACGATGAAATCAGTTAACGATGAAATCAGTTAAATGAAGAATGAAAATGAAATCAGTTAAATGAAGATGAAATCAGTTAACGATGTAATCAGTTAAAGATGAAACCAGTGAACGATGAAATCAGTTAAAGATGAAATCAGTTAACGATGAAATCATTTAAATGAAGATGAAATCAGTTAACGATGAAATCAGTTAAAGATGAAATCAGTTACAGATGAAATCAGTTACATGAAGATTAAATCAGTTAACGATGAAATCAGTTAAAGATGAAATCAGTTAACGATGAAATCAGTTAACGATGAAATCAGTTAAATGAAGATGAAATCAGTTAACGATGAAATCAGTTAAATGAAGATGAAATCAGTTAACGATGAAATCAGTTAAAGATGAAATCAGTTAACGATGAAATCAGTTAACGATGAAATCAGTTAAATGAAGATGAAATCAGTTAACGATGAAATCAGTTAAAGATGAAATCAGTTACAGATGAAATCAGTTACATGAAGATTAAATCAGTTAAAGATGAAATCAGTTAACGATGAAATCAGTTAAATGAAGAATGAAAATGAAATCAGTTAAATGAAGATGAAATCAGTTAACGATGAAATCAGTCAAAGATGAAATCAGTTAAATGAAGATGAAATCAGTTAACGATGAAATCAGTTAAATGAAGATGAAATCAGTTAACGATGAAATCAGTTAAAGATGAAATCAGTTAAATGAAGATGAAATCAGTTAACGATGAAATCAGTTAAATGAAGATGAAATCAGTTAACGATGAAATCAGTTAAAGATGAAATCAGTTAAATGAAGATGAAATCAGTTAACGATGAAATCAGTTAAATGAAGATGAAATCAGTCAACGATGAAATCAGTTAAAGATGAAATCAGTTAAATGAAGATGAAATCAGTTAACGATGAAATCAGTTAAATGAAGATGAAATCAGTTAACGATGAAATCAGTTAAATGAAGATGAAATCAGTTAACGATGAAATCAGTTAACGATGAAATCAGTTAAATGAAGATGAAATCAGTTAACGATGAAATCAGTTAACGATGAAATCAGTTAACGATGAAATCAGTTAAATGAAGATGAAATCATTTAACGATGAAATCAGTTAAAGATGAAATCAGTTACAGATGAAATCAGTTACATGAAGATTAAAACAGTTAACGATGAAATCAGTTAAAGATGAAATCAGTTAACGATGAAATCAGTTAAATGAAGAATGAAAATGAAATCAGTTAAATGAAGATGAAATCAGTTAACGATGAAATCAGTTAAATGAAGATGAAATCAGTTAACGATGAAATCAGTTAAATGAAGATGAAATCAGTTAACGATGAAATCAGTTAACGATGAAATCAGTTAAATGAAGATGAAATCAGTTAACGATGAAATCAGTTAAATGAAGATGAAATCAGTTAACGATGAAATCAGTTAAATGAAGATGAAATCAGTTAACGATGAAATCAGTAAACGATGAAATCAGTTAACGATGAAATCAGTTAAATGAAGATGAAATCAGTTAACGATGAAATCAGTTACAGATGAAATCAGTTACATGAAGATTAAATCAGTTAACGATGAAATCAGTTAAAGATGAAATCAGTTAACGATGAAATCAGTTAAATGAAGAATGAAAATGAAATCAGTTAAATGAAGAATGAAAATGAAATCAGTTAAATGAAGATGAAATCAGTTAACGATGAAATCAGTTAAATGAAGATGAAATCAGTTAACGATGAAATCAGTTAAATGAAGATGAAATCAGTTAACGATGAAATCAGTTAAAGATGAAATCAGTTACAGATGAAATCAGTTACATGAAGATTAAATCAGTTAACGATGAAATCAGTTAAAGATGAAATCAGTTAACGATGAAATCAGTTAAAGATGAAATCAGTTAAATGAAGATGAAATCAGTTAACGATGAAATCAGTTAAATGAAGATGAAATCAGTTAACGATGAAATCAGTTAAATGAAGATGAAATCAGTTAACGATGAAATCAGTTAACGATGAAATCAGTTAAATGAAGATGAAATCAGTTAACGATGAAATCAGTTAACGATGAAATCAGTTAACGATGCAATCAGTTAAATGAAGATGAAATCAGTTAACGATGAAATCAGTTAACGATGAAATCAGTTAACGATGAAATCAGTTAAATGAAGATGAAATCAATTAAATGAAGATGAAATCAGTTAACGATGAAATCAGTTAACGATGAAATCAGTTAAATGAAGATGAAATCAGTTAACGATGAAATCAGTTAACGATGAAATCAGTTAAATGAAGAATGAAAATGAAATCAGTTAAATGAAGATGAAATCAGTTAACGATGTAATCAGTTAAAGATGAAACCAGTGAACGATGAAATCAGTTAAAGATGAAATCAGTTAACGATGAAATCAGTTAAATGAAGATGAAATCAGTTAACGATGAAATCAGTAAACGATGAAATCAGTTAACGATGAAATCAGTTAAATGAAGATGAAATCAGTTAACGATGAAATCAGTTACAGATGAAATCAGTTACATGAAGATTAAATCAGTTAACGATGAAATCAGTTAACGATGAAATCAGTTAAATGAAGATGAAATCAATTAAATGAAGATGAAATCAGTTAACGATGAAATCAGTTAACGATGAAATCAGTTAAATGAAGATGAAATCAGTTAAAGATGAAATCAGTTAACGATGAAATCAGTTAAATGAAGAATGAAAATGAAATCAGTTAAATGAAGATGAAATCAGTTAACGATGTAATCAGTTAAAGATGAAACCAGTGAACGATGAAATCAGTTAAAGATGAAATCAGTTAACGATGAAATCAGTTAAATGAAGATGAAATCAGTTAACGATGAAATCAGTAAACGATGAAATCAGTTAACGATGAAATCAGTTAAATGAAGATGAAATCAGTTAACGATGAAATCAGTTACAGATGAAATCAGTTACATGAAGATTAAATCAGTTAACGATGAAATCAGTTAAAGATGAAATCAGTTAACGATGAAATCAGTTAAAGATGAAATCAGTTACAGATGAAATCAGTTACATGAAGAATGAAAATGAAATCAGTTAAATGAAGATGAAATCAGTTAACGATGAAATCAGTCAAAGATGAAATCAGTTAAATGAAGATGAAATCAGTTAACGATGAAATCAGTTAAATGAAGATGAAATCAGTTAACGATGAAATCAGTTAAAGATGAAATCAGTTAAATGAAGATGAAATCAGTTAACGATGAAATCAGTTAAATGAAGATGAAATCAGTTAACGATGAAATCAGTTAAAGATGAAATCAGTTAACGATGAAATCAGTTAAATGAAGAATGAAAATGAAATCAGTTAAATGAAGATGAAATCAGTTAACGATGAAATCAGTCAAAGATGAAATCAGTTAAATGAAGATGAAATCAGTTAACGATGAAATCAGTTAAATCAAGATGAAATCAGTTAACGATGAAATCAGTTAAAGATGAAATCAGTTAAATGAAGATGAAATCAGTTAACGATGAAATCAGTTAAATGAAGATGAAATCAGTTAAAGATGAAATCAGTTACAGATGAAATCAGTTAACGATGAAATCAGTTAAATGAAGATGAAATCAGTTAACGATGAAATCAGTTAAAGATGAAATCAGTTAAATGAAGATGAAATCAGTTAACGATGAAATCAGTTAAATGAAGATGAAATCAGTCAACGATGAAATCAGTTAAATGAAGATGAAATCAGTTAACGATGAAATCAGTTAAAGATGAAATCAGTTAACGATGAAATCAGTTAAATGAAGATGAAATCAGTTAACGATGAAATCAGTGAAAGATGAAATCAGTTAAATGAAGATGAAATCTGTTAAATGAAGATGAAATCAGTTAACGATGAAATCAGTTAACGATGAAATCAGTTACAGATGAAATCAGTTACATGAAGAATGAAAATGAAATCAGTTAAATGAAGATGAAATCAGTTAACGATGAAATCAGTCAAAGATGAAATCAGTTAACGATGAAATCAGTTAAATGAAGATGAAATCAGTTAACGATGAAATCAGTTAAATGAAGATGAAATCAGTTAACGATGGAATCAGTTAAATGAAGATTAAATCAGTTAACGATGAAATCAGTTAAATGAAGATGAAATCAGTTAACGATGAAATCAGTTAAAGATGAAATCAGTTAACGATGAAATCAGTTAAAGATGAAATCAGTTAACGATGGAATCAGTTAAATGAAGATGAAATCAGTTAACGATGAAATCAGTTAACGATGGAATCAGTTAAATGAAGATTAAATCAGTTAACGATGAAATCAGTTAAATGAAGATGAAATCAGTTAACGATGAAATCAGTTAACGATGAAATCAGTGAAAGATGAAATCAGTTAAATGAAGATGAAATCAGTTAACGATGAAATCAGTTAAATGAAGATGAAATCAGTTAACGATGAAATCAGTTAAAGATGAAATCAGTTAAATGAAGATGAAATCAGTTAACGATGAAATCAGTTAAAAATGAAATCAGTTAACGATGAAATCAGTTAACGATGAAATCAGTTAAATGAAGATGAAATCAGTTAACGATGAAATCAGTTAACGATGAAATCAGTTAAATGAAGATGAAATCAGTTAACGATGAAATCAGTTAAATGAAGATGAAATCAGTTAAAGATGAAATCAGTTAAATGAAGATGAAATCAGTTAACGATGAAATCAGTTAAATGAAGATGAAATCAGTTAAATGAAGATGAAATCAGTTAACGATGAAATCAGTGAAAGATGAAATCAGTTAAATGAAGATGAAATCAGTTAACGATGAAATCAGTTAAATGAAGATGAAATCAGTTAACGATGACATCAGTTAAAGATGAAATCAGTTAAATGAAGATGAAATCAGTTAACGATGAAATCAGTTAAAGATGAAATCAGTTAACGATGAAATCAGTTAAATGAAGATGAAATCAGTTAACGATGAAAACAGTTAAATGAAGATGAAATCAGTTAATGATGAAATCAGTTAAAGATGAAATCAGTTAACGATGAAATCAGTTAAATGTAGATGAAATCAGTTAAATGAAGATGAAATCAGTTAAATGAAGATGAAATCAGTTAAAGATGAAATCAGTTAAAGATGAAATCAGTTAAATGAAGATGAAATCAGTTAACGATGAAATCAGTTAAAGATGAAATCAGTTAACGATGAAATCAGTTAACGATGAAATCAGTTAAAGATGAAATCAGTTAAATGAAGATGAAATCATTTAAATGAAGATGAAATCAGTTAACGATGAAATCAGTTAAAGATGAAATCAGTTACAGATGAAATCAGTGACATGAAGATGAAATCAGTTAACGATGAAATCAGTTAAAGATGAAATCAGTTAACGATGAAATCAGTTAACGATGAAATCAGTTAACGATGAAATCAGTTAAATGAAGATGAAATCAGTTAACGATGAAATCAGTTAAATGAAGATGAAATCAGTTAACGATGAAATCAGTTAACGATGAAATCAGTTAACGATGAAATCAGTTAAATGAAGATGAAATCAGTTAACGATGAAATCAGTTAAATGAAGATGAAATCAGTTAACGATGAAATCAGTTAAAGATGAAATCAGTTACAGATGAAATCAGTTACATGAAGATTAAATCAGTTAAAGATGAAATCAGTTAACGATGAAATCAGTTAAATGAAGAATGAAAATGAAATCAGTTAAATGAAGATGAAATCAGTTAACGATGAAATCAGTTAAATGAAGATGAAATCAGTTAAAGATGAAATCAGTTAAATGAAGATGAAATCAGTTAACGATGAAATCAGTTAAATGAAGATGAAATCAGTTAAATGAAGATGAAATCAGTTAACGATGAAATCAGTGAAAGATGAAATCAGTTAAATGAAGATGAAATCAGTTAACGATGAAATCAGTTAAATGAAGATGAAATCAGTTAACGATGACATCAGTTAAAGATGAAATCAGTTAAATGAAGATGAAATCAGTTAACGATGAAATCAGTTAAAGATGAAATCAGTTAACGATGAAATCAGTTAAATGAAGATGAAATCAGTTAACGATGAAAACAGTTAAATGAAGATGAAATCAGTTAATGATGAAATCAGTTAAAGATGAAATCAGTTAACGATGAAATCAGTTAAATGTAGATGAAATCAGTTAAATGAAGATGAAATCAGTTAAATGAAGATGAAATCAGTTAAAGATGAAATCAGTTAAAGATGAAATCAGTTAAATGAAGATGAAATCAGTTAACGATGAAATCAGTTAAAGATGAAATCAGTTAACGATGAAATCAGTTAACGATGAAATCAGTTAAAGATGAAATCAGTTAAATGAAGATGAAATCATTTAAATGAAGATGAAATCAGTTAACGATGAAATCAGTTAAAGATGAAATCAGTTACAGATGAAATCAGTGACATGAAGATTAAATCAGTTAACGATGAAATCAGTTAAAGATGAAATCAGTTAACGATGAAATCAGTTAACGATGAAATCAGTTAACGATGAAATCAGTTAAATGAAGATGAAATCAGTGAACGATGAAATCAGTTAACGATGAAATCAGTTAAATGAAGATGAAATCAGTTAACGATGAAATCAGTTAACGATGAAATCAGTTAAAGATGAAATCAGTTAAATGAAGATGAAATCAGTTAAAGATGAAATCAGTTAACGATGAAATCAGTTAAAGATGAAATCAGTTAAATGAAGATGAAATCAGTTAAATGAAGATGAAATCAGTTAACGATGAAATCAGTTACAGATGAAATCAGTTACATGAAGATTAAATCAGTTAACGATGAAATCAGTTAAAGATGAAATCAGTTAACGATGAAATCAGTTAAATGAAGAATGAAAATGAAATCAGTTAAATGAAGATGAAATCAGTTAACGATGAAATCAGTTAATGATGAAATCAGTTAAATGAAGATGAAATCAGTTAAATGAAGATGAAATCAGTTAACGATGAAATCAGTTAAAGATGAAATCAGTTACAGATGAAATCAGTTACATGAAGATTAAATCAGTTAACGATGAAATCAGTTAAAGATGAAATCAGTTAACGATGAAATCAGTTAAATGAAGAATGAAAATGAAATCAGTTAAATGAAGATGAAATCAGTTAACGATGAAATCAGTTAAAGATGAAATCGGTTAAATGAAGATAAAATCAGTTAACGATGAAATCAGTTAAATGAAGATGAAATCAGTTAACGATGAAATCAGTTAAAGATGAAATCAGTTAAAGATGAAATCAGTTACATGAAGATTAAATCAGTTAACGATGAAATCAGTTAAAGATGAAATCAGTTAACGATGAAATCAGTTAACGATGAAATCAGTTAAATGAAGATGAAATAAGTTAACGATGAAATCAGTTAAAGATGAAATCAGTTAAATGAAGATGAAATCAGTTAACGATGAAATCAGTTACAGATGAAATCAGTTCCATGAAGATTAAATCAGTTAAAGATTAAATCAGTTAAATGAAGATGAAATCAGTTAAAGATGAAATCAGTTAAATGAAGAATGAAAATGAAATCAGTTAAATGAAGATGAAATCAGTTAACGATGAAATCAGTTAAAGATGAAATCAGTTAAAAGAAGATGAAATCAGTTAACGATGAAATCAGTTAAATGAAGATGAAATCAGTTAACGATGAAATCAGTTAAATGAAGATGAAATCAGTTAACGATGAAATCAGTTAAAGATGAAATCAGTTAAATGAAGATGAAATCAGTTAACGATGAAATCAGTTACAGATTAAATCAGTTACATGAAGATTAAATCAGTTAAAGATTAAATCAGTTAAATGAAGATGAAATCAGTTAAAGATGAAATCAGTTAAATGAAGAATGAAAATGAAATCAGTTAAATGAAGATGAAATCAGTTAACGATGAAATCAGTTAAAGATGAAATCAGTTAAATGAAGATGAAATCAGTTAACGATGAAATCAGTTAAATGAAGATGAAATCAGTTAACGATGAAATCAGTTAAAGATGAAATCAGTTAAATGAAGATGAAATCAGTTAAATGAAGATGAAATCAGTTAACGATGAAATCAGTTAAAGATGAAATCAGTTACAGATGAAATCAGTTACATGAAGATGAAATCAGTTAACGATGAAATCAGTTAAAGATGAAATCAGTTAAATGAAGATGAAATCAGTTAACGATGAAATCAGTTAAATGAAGATGAAATCAGTTAACGATGAAATCAGTTAAATGAAGATGAAATCAGTTAACGATGAAATCAGTTAAAGATGAAATCAGTTACAGATGAAATCAGTTACATGAAGATGAAATCAGTTAACGATGAAATCAGTTAAAGATGAAATCAGTTAACGATGAAATCAGTTAACGATGAAATCAGTTAAATGAAGATGAAATCAGTTAAATGGAGATGAAATCAGTTAACGATGAAATCAGTTAAAGATGAAATCAGTTAAATGAAGATGAAATCAGTTAACGATGAAATCAGTTAAATGAAGATGAAATCAGTTAACGATGAAATCAGTTAACGATGAAATCAGTTAACGATGAAATCAGTTAAATGAAGATGAAATCAGTTAACGATGAAATCAGTTAAATGAAGATGAAATCAGTTAACGATGAAATCAGTTAAATGAAGATGAAATCAGTTAAAGATGAAATCAGTTAAATGAAGATGAAATCAGTTAACGATGAAATCAGTTAAATGAAGATGAAATCAGTTAACGATGAAATCAGTTAAAGATGAAATCAGTTAAATGAAGATGAAATCAGTTAACGATGAAATCAGTTAAAGATGAAATCAGTTAAATGAAGATGAAATCAGTTAACGATGAAATCAGTTAAAGATGAAATCAGTTAAATGAAGATGAAATCAGTTAACGATGAAATCAGTTAAATGAAGATGAAATCAGTTAAAGATGAAATCAGTTAAATGAAGATGAAATCAGTTAACGATGAAATCAGTTAAAGATGAAATCAGTTACAGATGAAATCAGTTACATGAAGATTAAATCAGTTAACGATGAAATCAGTTAAATGAAGATGAAATCAGTTAACGATGAAATCAGTTAAAGATGAAATCAGTTAAATGAAGATGAAATCAGTTAACGATGAAATCAGTTAAATGAAGATGAAATCAGTTAAAGATGAAATCAGTTAACGATGAAATCAGTTAACGATGAAATCAGTTAAAGATGAAATCAGTTAAATGAAGATGAAATCAGTTAAATGAAGATGAAATCACTTAACGATGAAATCAGTTAAAGATGAAATCAGTTACAGATGAAATCAGTTACATGAAGATTAAATCAGTTAACGATGAAATCAGTTAAAGATGAAATCAGTTAAATGAAGATGAAGTCAGTTAAATGAAGATGAAATCAGTTAAATGAAGATGAAATCAGTTAACGATGAAATCAGTTAAAGATGAAATCAGTTAAATGAAGATGAAAACAGTTAACGATGAAATCAGTTAAATGAAGATGAAATCAGTTACAGACGAAATCAGTTACATGAAGATGAAATTAGTTAAAGATGAAATCAGTTAAAGATTAAATCAGTTAAATGAAGATGAAATCAGTTAACGATGAAATCAGTTAAATGAAGATGAAATCAGTTAACGATGAAATCAGTTAACGATGAAATCAGTTAAATGAAGATGAAATCAGTTAACGATGAAATCAGTTAATGATGAAATCAGTTAAATGAAGATGAAATCAGTTAAATGAAGATGAAATCAGTTAACGATGAAATCAGTTAAAGATGAAATCAGTTACAGATGAAATCAGTTACATGAAGATGAAATCAGTTAACGATGAAATCAGTTAAAGATGAAATCAGTTAACGATGAAATCAGTTAACGATGAAATCAGTTAAATGAAGATGAAATCAGTTAAATGGAGATGAAATCAGTTAACGATGAAATCAGTTAAAGATGAAATCAGTTAAATGAAGATGAAATCAGTTAACGATGAAATCAGTTAAATGAAGATGAAATCAGTTAACGATGAAATCAGTTAACGATGAAATCAGTTAACGATGAAATCAGTTAAATGAAGATGAAATCAGTTAACGATGAAATCAGTTAAATGAAGATGAAATCAGTTAACGATGAAATCAGTTAAATGAAGATGAAATCAGTTAAAGATGAAATCAGTTAAATGAAGATGAAATCAGTTAACGATGAAATCAGTTAAATGAAGATGAAATCAGTTAACGATGAAATCAGTTAAAGATGAAATCAGTTAAATGAAGATGAAATCAGTTAACGATGAAATCAGTTAAAGATGAAATCAGTTAAATGAAGATGAAATCAGTTAACGATGAAATCAGTTAAAGATGAAATCAGTTAAATGAAGATGAAATCAGTTAACGATGAAATCAGTTAAATGAAGATGAAATCAGTTAAAGATGAAATCAGTTAAATGAAGATGAAATCAGTTAACGATGAAATCAGTTAAAGATGAAATCAGTTACAGATGAAATCAGTTACATGAAGATTAAATCAGTTAACGATGAAATCAGTTAAATGAAGATGAAATCAGTTAACGATGAAATCAGTTAAAGATGAAATCAGTTAAATGAAGATGAAATCAGTTAACGATGAAATCAGTTAAATGAAGATGAAATCAGTTAAAGATGAAATCAGTTAACGATGAAATCAGTTAACGATGAAATCAGTTAAAGATGAAATCAGTTAAATGAAGATGAAATCAGTTAAATGAAGATGAAACCACTTAACGATGAAATCAGTTAAAGATGAAATCAGTTACAGATGAAATCAGTTACATGAAGATTAAATCAGTTAACGATGAAATCAGTTAAAGATGAAATCAGTTAAATGAAGATGAAGTCAGTTAAATGAAGATGAAATCAGTTAAATGAAGATGAAATCAGTTAACGATGAAATCAGTTAAAGATGAAATCAGTTAAATGAAGATGAAAACAGTTAACGATGAAATCAGTTAAATGAAGATGAAATCAGTTACAGACGAAATCAGTTACATGAAGATGAAATTAGTTAAAGATGAAATCAGTTAAAGATTAAATCAGTTAAATGAAGATGAAATCAGTTAACGATGAAATCAGTTAAATGAAGATGAAATCAGTTAACGATGAAATCAGTTAACGATGAAATCAGTTAAATGAAGATGAAATCAGTTAACGATGAAATCAGTTAATGATGAAATCAGTTAAATGAAGATGAAATCAGTTAAATGAAGATGAAATCAGTTAACGATGAAATCAGTTAAAGATGAAATCAGTTACAGATGAAATCAGTTACATGAAGATTAAATCAGTTAACGATGAAATCAGTTAAAGATGAAATCAGTTAACGATGAAATCAGTTAAATGAAGAATGAAAATGAAATCAGTTAAATGAAGATGAAATCAGTTAACGATGAAATCAGTTAAAGATGAAATCGGTTAAATGAAGATAAAATCAGTTAACGATGAAATCGGTTAAATGAAGATGAAATCAGTTAACGATGAAATCAGTTAAAGATGAAATCAGTTACATGAAGATTAAATCAGTTAACGATGAAATCAGTTAAAGATGAAATCAGTTAACGATGAAATCAGTTAACGATGAAATCAGTTAAATGAAGATGAAATAAGTTAACGATGAAATCAGTTAAAGATGAAATCAGTTAAATGAAGATGAAATCAGTTAACGATGAAATCAGTTACAGATGAAATCAGTTCCATGAAGATTAAATCAGTTAAAGATTAAATCAGTTAAATGAAGATGAAATCAGTTAAAGATGAAATCAGTTAAATGAAGAATGAAAATGAAATCAGTTAAATGAAGATGAAATCAGTTAACGATGAAATCAGTTAAAGATGAAATCAGTTAAATGAAGATGAAATCAGTTAACGATGAAATCAGTTAAATGAAGATGAAATCAGTTAACGATGAAATCAGTTAAATGAAGATGAAATCAGTTAACGATGAAATCAGTTAAAGATGAAATCAGTTAAATGAAGATGAAATCAGTTAACGATGAAATCAGTTACAGATGAAATCAGTTACATGAAGATTAAATCAGTTAAAGATTAAATCAGTTAAATGAAGATGAAATCAGTTAAAGATGAAATCAGTTAAATGAAGAATGAAAATGAAATCAGTTAAATGAAGATGAAATCAGTTAACGATGAAATCAGTTAAAGATGAAATCAGTTAAATGAAGATGAAATCAGTTAACGATGAAATCAGTTAAATGAAGATGAAATCAGTTAACGATGAAATCAGTTAAAGATGAAATCTGTTAAATGAAGATGAAATCAGTTAAATGAAGATGAAATCAGTTAACGATGAAATCAGTTAAAGATGAAATCAGTTACAGATGAAATCAGTTACATGAAGATGAAATCAGTTAACGATGAAATCAGTTAAAGATGAAATCAGTTAAATGAAGATGAAATCAGTTAACGATGAAATCAGTTAAATGAAGATGAAATCAGTTAACGATGAAATCAGTTAAATGAAGATGAAATCAGTTAACGATGAAATCAGTTAAAGATGAAATCAGTTACAGATGAAATCAGTTACATGAAGATGAAATCAGTTAACGATGAAATCAGTTAAAGATGAAATCAGTTAACGATGAAATCAGTTAACGATGAAATCAGTTAAATGAAGATGAAATCAGTTAAATGGAGATGAAATCAGTTAACGATGAAATCAGTTAAAGATGAAATCAGTTAAATGAAGATGAAATCAGTTAACGATGAAATCAGTTAAATGAAGATGAAATCAGTTAACGATGAAATCAGTTAAAGATGAAATCAGTTAAATGAAGATGAAATCAGTTAACGATGAAATCAGTTAAAGATGAAATCAGTTAAATGAAGATGAAATCAGTTAACGATGAAATCAGTTAAAGATGAAATCAGTTAAATGAAGATGAAATCAGTTAACGATGAAATCAGTTAAATGAAGATGAAATCAGTTAAAGATGAAATCAGTTAAATGAAGATGAAATCAGTTAACGATGAAATCAGTTAAAGATGAAATCAGTTACAGATGAAATCAGTTACATGAAGATTAAATCAGTTAACGATGAAATCAGTTAAATGAAGATGAAATCAGTTAACGATGAAATCAGTTAAAGATGAAATCAGTTAAATGAAGATGAAATCAGTTAACGATGAAATCAGTTAAATGAAGATGAAATCAGTTAAAGATGAAATCAGTTAACGATGAAATCAGTTAACGATGAAATCAGTTAAAGATGAAATCAGTTAAATGAAGATGAAATCAGTTAAATGAAGATGAAATCAGTTAACGATGAAATCAGTTAAAGATGAAATCAGTTACAGATGAAATCAGTTACATGAAGATTAAATCAGTTAACGATGAAATCAGTTAAAGATGAAATCAGTTAAATGAAGATGAAGTCAGTTAAATGAAGATGAAATCAGTTAAATGAAGATGAAATCAGTTAACGATGAAATCAGTTAAAGATGAAATCAGTTAAATGAAGATGAAAACAGTTAACGATGAAATCAGTTAAATGAAGATGAAATCAGTTACAGACGAAATCAGTTACATGAAGATGAAATTAGTTAAAGATGAAATCAGTTAAAGATTAAATCAGTTAAATGAAGATGAAATCAGTTAACGATGAAATCAGTTAAATGAAGATGAAATCAGTTAACGATGAAATCAGTTAACGATGAAATCAGTTAAATGAAGATGAAATCAGTTAACGATGAAATCAGTTAAAGATGAAATCAGTTAAATGAAGATGAAATCAGTTAACGATGAAATCAGTTAAATGAAGATGAAATCAGTTAACGATGAAATCAGTTAAAGATGAAATCAGTTAAATGAAGATGAAATCAGTTAACGATGAAATCAGTTACAGATGAAATCAGTTACAGATGAAATCAGTTACATGAAGATGAAATCAGTTAAAGATGAAATCAGTTAAATGAAGAATGAAATCAGTTAACGATGAAATCAGTTAAAAAAGAAATCAGTTAAATGAAGATGAAATCAGTTAACGATGAAATCAGTTAAAGATGAAATCAGTTAAATGAAGATGAAATCAGTTAACGATGAAATCAGTTAAATGAAGATGAAATCAGTTAAAGATGAAATCAGTTAAAGATGAACTCAGTTAAATGAAGAATGAAATCAGTTAACGATGAAATCAGTTAAAGATGAAATCAGTTAAATGAAGATGAAATCAGTTAACGATGAAATCAGTTAAATGAAGATGAAATCAGTTAACGATGAAATAAGTTACAGATGAAATCAGATACATGAAGATTAAATCAGTTAAAGATTAAATCAGTTAAATGAAGATGAAATCAGTTAAAGATGAAATCAGTTAAATGAAGAATGAAAATGAAATCAGTTAAATGAAGATGAAATCAGTTAACGATGAAATCAGTTAAAGATGAAATCAGTTAAATGAAGATGAAATCAGTTAACGATGAAATCAGTTAAATGAAGATGAAATCAGTAAACGATGAAATCAGTTAAAGATGAAATCAGTTAAATATGAAATCAGTTAAATGAAGAATGAAATCAGTTAAAGATGAAATCAGTTAAATGACGAATGAAAATGAAATCAGTTAAATGAAGATGAAATCAGTTAAAGATGAAATCAGTTAAATGAAGATAAAATTAGTTAACGATGAAATCAGTTAAATGAAGATGAAATCAGTTAAAGATGAAATCAGTTACAGATGAAATCAGTTACAGATGAAATCAGTTAACGATGAAATCAGTTAAATGAAGATGAAATCAGTTAACGATGAAATCAGTTAAAGATGAAATCAGTTAAATGAAGATGAAATCAGTTAACGATGAAATCAGTTAAATGAAGATGAAATCAGTTAAAGATGAAATCAGTTACAGATGAAATCAGTTACAGATGAAATCAGTTACATGAAGATTAAATCAGTTAAAGATTAAATCAGTTACATGAAGATTAAATCAGTTAAAGATTAAATCAGTTAAATGAAGATGAAATCAGTTAAAGATGAAATCAGTTAAATGAAGAATGAAAATGAAATCAGTTAAATGAAGATGAAATCAGTTAACGATGAAATCAGTTAAAGATGAAATCAGTTAAATGAAGATGAAATCAGTTAACGATGAAATCAGTTAAAGATGAAATCAGTTAAATGAAGATGAAATCAGTTAACGATGAAATCAGTTAAAGATGAAATCAGTTAAATGAAGATGAAATCAGTTAAATGAAGATGAAATCAGTTAACGATGAAATCAGTTAACGATGAAATCAGTTAAATGAAGATGAAATCAGTTAACGATGAAATCAGTTAAAGATGAAATCAGTTAAATGAAGATGAAATCAGTTAACGATGAAATCAGTTACAGATGAAATCAGTTACATGAAGATGAAATCAGTTAAAGATGAAATCAGTTAAATGAAGAATGAAATCAGTTAAAGATGAAATCAGTTAACGATGAAATCAGTTAAAGATGAAATCAGTTAAATGAAGATGAAATCAGTTAACGATGAAATCAGTTAAAGATGAAATCAGTTAAATGAAGATGAAATCAGTTAACGATGAAATCAGTTAAATGAAGATGAAATCAGTTAAAGATGAAATCAGTTACAGATGAAATCAGTTACATGAAGATGAAATCAGTTAACGATGAAATCAGTTAAAGATGAAATCAGTTAACGATGAAATCAGTTAACGATGAAATCAGTTAAATGAAGATGAAATCAGTTAAATGGAGATGAAATCAGTTAACGATGAAATCAGTTAAAGATGAAATCAGTTAAATGAAGATGAAATCAGTTAACGATGAAATCAGTTAAATGAAGATGAAATCAGTTAACGATGAAATCAGTTAACGATGAAATCAGTTAACGATGAAATCAGTTAAATGAAGATGAAATCAGTTAACGATGAAATCAGTTAAATGAAGATGAAATCAGTTAAAGATGAAATCAGTTAAATGAAGATGAAATCAGTTAACGATGAAATCAGTTAAATGAAGATGAAATCAGTTAACGATGAAATCAGTTAAAGATGAAATCAGTTAAATGAAGATGAAATCAGTTAACGATGAAATCAGTTAAAGATGAAATCAGTTAAATGAAGATGAAATCAGTTAACGATGAAATCAGTTAAAGATGAAATCAGTTAAATGAAGATGAAATCAGTTAACGATGAAATCAGTTAAATGAAGATGAAATCAGTTAAAGATGAAATCAGTTAAATGAAGATGAAATCAGTTAACGATGAAATCAGTTAAAGATGAAATCAGTTAAATGAAGATGAAATCAGTTAACGATGAAATCAGTTAAATGAAGATGAAATCAGTAAACGATGAAATCAGTTAAAGATGAAATCAGTTAAATATGAAATCAGTTAAATGAAGAATGAAATCAGTTAAAGATGAAATCAGTTAAATGAAGAATGAAAATGAAATCAGTTAAATGAAGATGAAATCAGTTAACGATGAAATCAGTTAAATGAAGAATGAAAATGAAATCAGTTAAATGAAGATGAAATCAGTTAACGATGAAATCAGTTAAATGAAGATGAAATCAGTTAACGATGAAATCAGTTAAAGATGAAATCAGTTAAAGATGAAATCAGTTAACGATGAAATCAGTTAACGATGAAATCAGTTAACGATGAAATCAGTTAAATGAAGATGAAATCAGTTAACGATGAAATCAGTTAACGATGAAATCAGTTAAATGAAGATGAAATCAGTTAAATGAAGATGAAATCAGTTAAATGAAGATGAAATCAGTTAACGATGAAATCAGTTACAGATGAAATCAGTTACAGATGAAATCAGTTACATGAAGATTAAATCAGTTAACGATGAAATCAGTTAAAGATGAAATCAGTTAAATGAAGATGAAATCAGTTAACGATGAAATCAGTTAAAGATGAAATCAGTTAACGATGAAATCAGTTAAAGATGAAATCAGTTAAATGAAGATGAAATCAGTTAAATGAAGATGAAATCAGTTAACGATGAAATCAGTTAAAGATGAAATCAGTTACAGATGAAATCAGTTACATGAAGATTAAATCAGTTAACGATGAAATCAGTTAAAGATGAAATCAGTTAAATGAAGATGAAGTCAGTTAAATGAAGATGAAATCAGTTAAATGAAGATGAAATCAGTTAACGATGAAATCAGTTAAAGATGAAATCAGTTAAATGAAGATGAAAACAGTTAACGATGAAATCAGTTAAATGAAGATGAAATCAGTTACAGACGAAATCAGTTACATGAAGATGAAATTAGTTAAAGATGAAATCAGTTAAAGATTAAATCAGTTAAATGAAGATGAAATCAGTTAACGATGAAATCAGTTAAATGAAGATGAAATCAGTTAACGATGAAATCAGTTAACGATGAAATCAGTTAAATGAAGATGAAATCAGTTAACGATGAAATCAGTTAAAGATGAAATCAGTTAAATGAAGATGAAATCAGTTAACGATGAAATCAGTTAAATGAAGATGAAATCAGTTAACGATGAAATCAGTTAAAGATGAAATCAGTTAAATGAAGATGAAATCAGTTAACGATGAAATCAGTTACAGATGAAATCAGTTACAGATGAAATCAGTTACATGAAGATGAAATCAGTTAAAGATGAAATCAGTTAAATGAAGAATGAAATCAGTTAACGATGAAATCAGTTAAAAAAGAAATCAGTTAAATGAAGATGAAATCAGTTAACGATGAAATCAGTTAAAGATGAAATCAGTTAAATGAAGATGAAATCAGTTAACGATGAAATCAGTTAAATGAAGATGAAATCAGTTAAAGATGAAATCAGTTAAAGATGAACTCAGTTAAATGAAGAATGAAATCAGTTAACGATGAAATCAGTTAAAGATGAAATCAGTTAAATGAAGATGAAATCAGTTAACGATGAAATCAGTTAAATGAAGATGAAATCAGTTAACGATGAAATAAGTTACAGATGAAATCAGATACATGAAGATTAAATCAGTTAAAGATTAAATCAGTTAAATGAAGATGAAATCAGTTAAAGATGAAATCAGTTAAATGAAGAATGAAAATGAAATCAGTTAAATGAAGATGAAATCAGTTAACGATGAAATCAGTTAAAGATGAAATCAGTTAAATGAAGATGAAATCAGTTAACGATGAAATCAGTTAAATGAAGATGAAATCAGTAAACGATGAAATCAGTTAAAGATGAAATCAGTTAAATATGAAATCAGTTAAATGAAGAATGAAATCAGTTAAAGATGAAATCAGTTAAATGACGAATGAAAATGAAATCAGTTAAATGAAGATGAAATCAGTTAAAGATGAAATCAGTTAAATGAAGATAAAATTAGTTAACGATGAAATCAGTTAAATGAAGATGAAATCAGTTAAAGATGAAATCAGTTACAGATGAAATCAGTTACAGATGAAATCAGTTAACGATGAAATCAGTTAAATGAAGATGAAATCAGTTAACGATGAAATCAGTTAAAGATGAAATCAGTTAAATGAAGATGAAATCAGTTAACGATGAAATCAGTTAAATGAAGATGAAATCAGTTAAAGATGAAATCAGTTACAGATGAAATCAGTTACAGATGAAATCAGTTACATGAAGATTAAATCAGTTAAAGATTAAATCAGTTACATGAAGATTAAATCAGTTAAAGATTAAATCAGTTAAATGAAGATGAAATCAGTTAAAGATGAAATCAGTTAAATGAAGAATGAAAATGAAATCAGTTAAATGAAGATGAAATCAGTTAACGATGAAATCAGTTAAAGATGAAATCAGTTAAATGAAGATGAAATCAGTTAACGATGAAATCAGTTAAAGATGAAATCAGTTAAATGAAGATGAAATCAGTTAACGATGAAATCAGTTAAAGATGAAATCAGTTAAATGAAGATGAAATCAGTTAAATGAAGATGAAATCAGTTAACGATGAAATCAGTTAACGATGAAATCAGTTAAATGAAGATGAAATCAGTTAACGATGAAATCAGTTAAAGATGAAATCAGTTAAATGAAGATGAAATCAGTTAACGATGAAATCAGTTACAGATGAAATCAGTTACATGAAGATGAAATCAGTTAAAGATGAAATCAGTTAAATGAAGAATGAAATCAGTTAAAGATGAAATCAGTTAACGATGAAATCAGTTAAAGATGAAATCAGTTAAATGAAGATGAAATCAGTTAACGATGAAATCAGTTAAAGATGAAATCAGTTAAATGAAGATGAAATCAGTTAACGATGAAATCAGTTAAATGAAGATGAAATCAGTTAAAGATGAAATCAGTTACAGATGAAATCAGTTACATGAAGATGAAATCAGTTAACGATGAAATCAGTTAAAGATGAAATCAGTTAACGATGAAATCAGTTAACGATGAAATCAGTTAAATGAAGATGAAATCAGTTAAATGGAGATGAAATCAGTTAACGATGAAATCAGTTAAAGATGAAATCAGTTAAATGAAGATGAAATCAGTTAACGATGAAATCAGTTAAATGAAGATGAAATCAGTTAACGATGAAATCAGTTAACGATGAAATCAGTTAACGATGAAATCAGTTAAATGAAGATGAAATCAGTTAACGATGAAATCAGTTAAATGAAGATGAAATCAGTTAACGATGAAATCAGTTAAATGAAGATGAAATCAGTTAAAGATGAAATCAGTTAAATGAAGATGAAATCAGTTAACGATGAAATCAGTTAAATGAAGATGAAATCAGTTAACGATGAAATCAGTTAAAGATGAAATCAGTTAAATGAAGATGAAATCAGTTAACGATGAAATCAGTTAAAGATGAAATCAGTTAAATGAAGATGAAATCAGTTAACGATGAAATCAGTTAAAGATGAAATCAGTTAAATGAAGATGAAATCAGTTAACGATGAAATCAGTTAAATGAAGATGAAATCAGTTAAAGATGAAATCAGTTAAATGAAGATGAAATCAGTTAACGATGAAATCAGTTAAAGATGAAATCAGTTAAAGATTAAATCAGTTACATGAAGATTAAATCAGTTAAAGATGAAATCAGTTACAGATGAAATCAGTTACATGAAGATGAAATCAGTTAACGATGAAATCAGTTAAAGATGAAATCAGTTAACGATGAAATCAGTTAAAGATGAAATCAGTTAAATGAAGATGAAATCAGTTAACGATGAAATCAGTTAAAGATGAAATCAGTTAAATGAAGATGAAATCAGTTAACGATGAAATCAGTTAAAGATGAAATCAGTTAAATGAAGATGAAATCAGTTAACGATGAAATCAGTTAAATGAAGATGAAATCAGTTAAAGATGAAATCAGTTACAGATGAAATCAGTTACAGATGAAATCAGTTACATGAAGATTAAATCAGTTAAAGATTAAATCAGTTACATGAAGATTAAATCAGTTAAAGATTAAATCAGTTAAATGAAGATGAAATCAGTTAAAGATGAAATCAGTTAAATGAAGAATGAAAATGAAATCAGTTAAATGAAGATGAAATCAGTTAACGATGAAATCAGTTAAAGATGAAATCAGTTAAATGAAGATGAAATCAGTTAACGATGAAATCAGTTAAAAATGAAATCAGTTAAATGAAGATGAAATCAGTTAACGATGAAATCAGTTAAAGATGAAATCAGTTAAATGAAGATGAAATCAGTTAAATGAAGATGAAATCAGTTAACGATGAAATCAGTTAACGATGAAATCAGTTAAATGAAGATGAAATCAGTTAACGATGAAATCAGTTAAAGATGAAATCAGTTAAATGAAGATGAAATCAGTTAACGATGAAATCAGTTACAGATGAAATCAGTTACATGAAGATGAAATCAGTTAAAGATGAAATCAGTTAAATGAAGAATGAAATCAGTTAAAGATGAAATCAGTTAACGATGAAATCAGTTAAAGATGAAATCAGTTAAATGAAGATGAAATCAGTTAACGATGAAATCAGTTAAAGATGAAATCAGTTAAATGAAGATGAAATCAGTTAACGATGAAATCAGTTAAATGAAGATGAAATCAGTTAAAGATGAAATCAGTTACAGATGAAATCAGTTACATGAAGATGAAATCAGTTAACGATGAAATCAGTTAAAGATGAAATCAGTTAACGATGAAATCAGTTAACGATGAAATCAGTTAAATGAAGATGAAATCAGTTAAATGGAGATGAAATCAGTTAACGATGAAATCAGTTAAAGATGAAATCAGTTAAATGAAGATGAAATCAGTTAACGATGAAATCAGTTAAATGAAGATGAAATCAGTTAACGATGAAATCAGTTAACGATGAAATCAGTTAACGATGAAATCAGTTAAATGAAGATGAAATCAGTTAACGATGAAATCAGTTAAATGAAGATGAAATCAGTTAACGATGAAATCAGTTAAATGAAGATGAAATCAGTTAAAGATGAAATCAGTTAAATGAAGATGAAATCAGTTAACGATGAAATCAGTTAAATGAAGATGAAATCAGTTAACGATGAAATCAGTTAAAGATGAAATCAGTTAAATGAAGATGAAATCAGTTAACGATGAAATCAGTTAAAGATGAAATCAGTTAAATGAAGATGAAATCAGTTAACGATGAAATCAGTTAAAGATGAAATCAGTTAAATGAAGATGAAATCAGTTAACGATGAAATCAGTTAAATGAAGATGAAATCAGTTAAAGATGAAATCAGTTAAATGAAGATGAAATCAGTTAACGATGAAATCAGTTAAAGATGAAATC
Organism: Semicossyphus pulcher; assembly: GCF_022749685.1. Taxonomy (NCBI): domain Eukaryota; kingdom Metazoa; phylum Chordata; class Actinopteri; order Labriformes; family Labridae; genus Semicossyphus; species Semicossyphus pulcher. The sequence goes on along the minus strand of NW_027211709.1, from coordinate 110,139 downwards.
AGTTAAATGAAGATGAAATCAGTTAACGATGAAATCAGTTAAATGAAGATGAAATCAGTAAACGATGAAATCAGTTAAAGATGAAATCAGTTAAATATGAAATCAGTTAAATGAAGAATGAAATCAGTTAAAGATGAAATCAGTTAAATGAAGAATGAAAATGAAATCAGTTAAATGAAGATGAAATCAGTTAACGATGAAATCAGTTAAATGAAGAATGAAAATGAAATCAGTTAAATGAAGATGAAATCAGTTAACGATGAAATCAGTTAAATGAAGATGAAATCAGTTAACGATGAAATCAGTTAAAGATGAAATCAGTTAAAGATGAAATCAGTTAACGATGAAATCAGTTAACGATGAAATCAGTTAAATGAAGATGAAATCAGTTAACGATGAAATCAGTTAACGATGAAATCAGTTAAATGAAGATGAAATCAGTTAAATGAAGATGAAATAAGTTAAATGAAGATGAAATCAGTTAACGATGAAATCAGTTACAGATGAAATCAGTTACAGATGAAATCAGTTACATGAAGATTAAATCAGTTAACGATGAAATCAGTTAAAGATGAAATCAGTTAACGATGAAATCAGTTAAATGAAGAATGAAAATGAAATCAGTTAAATGAAGATGAAATCAGTTAACGATGAAATCAGTTAAAGATGAAATCAGTTAATTGAAGATGAAATCAGTTAACGATGAAATCAGTTAAATGAAGATGAAATCAGTTAACGATGAAATCAGATAAAGATGAAATCAGTTAAATGAAGATGAAATCAGTTAAAGATGAAATCAGTTAAATGTAGATGAAATCAGTTAAAGATGAAATCAGTTAAATGACGAATGAAAATGAAATCAGTTAAATGAAGATGAAATCAGTTAAAGATGAAATCAGTTAAATGAAGATAAAATTAGTTAACGATGAAATCAGTTAAATGAAGATGAAATCAGTTAAAGATGAAATCAGTTACAGATGAAATCAGTTACAGATGAAATCAGTTAACGATGAAATCAGTTAAATGAAGATGAAATCAGTTAACGATGAAATCAGTTAAAGATGAAATCAGTTAAATGAAGATGAAATCAGTTAACGATGAAATCAGTTAAATGAAGATGAAATCAGTTAAAGATGAAATCAGTTACAGATGAAATCAGTTACAGATGAAATCAGTTACATGAAGATTAAATCAGTTAAAGATTAAATCAGTTACATGAAGATTAAATCAGTTAAAGATTAAATCAGTTAAATGAAGATGAAATCAGTTAACGATGAAATCAGTTAAAGATGAAATCAGTTAAATGAAGATGAAATCAGTTAACGATGAAATCAGTTAAATGAAGATGAAATCAGTTAACGATGAAATCAGTTAACGATGAAATCAGTTAACGATGAAATCAGTTAAATGAAGATGAAATCAGTTAACGATGAAATCAGTTAAATGAAGATGAAATCAGTTAACGATGAAATCAGTTAAATGAAGATGAAATCAGTTAAAGATGAAATCAGTTAAATGAAGATGAAATCAGTTAACGATGAAATCAGTTAAATGAAGATGAAATCAGTTAACGATGAAATCAGTTAAAGATGAAATCAGTTAAATGAAGATGAAATCAGTTAACGATGAAATCAGTTAAAGATGAAATCAGTTAAATGAAGATGAAATCAGTTAACGATGAAATCAGTTAAAGATGAAATCAGTTAAATGAAGATGAAATCAGTTAACGATGAAATCAGTTAAATGAAGATGAAATCAGTTAAAGATGAAATCAGTTAAATGAAGATGAAATCAGTTAACGATGAAATCAGTTAAAGATGAAATCAGTTAAATGAAGATGAAATCAGTTAACGATGAAATCAGTTAAATGAAGATGAAATCAGTAAACGATGAAATCAGTTAAAGATGAAATCAGTTAAATATGAAATCAGTTAAATGAAGAATGAAATCAGTTAAAGATGAAATCAGTTAAATGAAGAATGAAAATGAAATCAGTTAAATGAAGATGAAATCAGTTAACGATGAAATCAGTTAAATGAAGAATGAAAATGAAATCAGTTAAATGAAGATGAAATCAGTTAACGATGAAATCAGTTAAATGAAGATGAAATCAGTTAAAGATGAAATCAGTTAAAGATGAAATCAGTTAACGATGAAATCAGTTAACGATGAAATCAGTTAACGATGAAATCAGTTAAATGAAGATGAAATCAGTTAACGATGAAATCAGTTAACGATGAAATCAGTTAAATGAAGATGAAATCAGTTAAATGAAGATGAAATCAGTTAACGATGAAATCAGTTACAGATGAAATCAGTTACAGATGAAATCAGTTACATGAAGATTAAATCAGTTAACGATGAAATCAGTTAAAGATGAAATCAGTTAATTGAAGATGAAATCAGTTAACGATGAAATCAGTTAAATGAAGAATGAAAATGAAATCAGTTAAATGAAGATGAAATCAGTTAACGATGAAATCAGTTAAAGATGAAATCAGTTAATTGAAGATGAAATCAGTTAACGATGAAATCAGTTAAATGAAGATGAAATCAGTTAACGATGAAATCAGATAAAGATGAAATCAGTTAAATGAAGATGAAATCAGTTAAAGATGAAATCAGTTAAATGTAGATGAAATCAGTTAAAGATGAAATCAGTTAAATGACGAATGAAAATGAAATCAGTTAAATGAAGATGAAATCAGTTAAAGATGAAATCAGTTAAATGAAGATAAAATTAGTTAACGATGAAATCAGTTAAATGAAGATGAAATCAGTTAAAGATGAAATCAGTTACAGATGAAATCAGTTAACGATGAAATCAGTTAAATGAAGATGAAATCAGTTAACGATGAAATCAGTTAAAGATGAAATCAGTTAAATGAAGATGAAATCAGTTAACGATGAAATCAGTTAAATGAAGATGAAATCAGTTAAAGATGAAATCAGTTACAGATGAAATCAGTTACAGATGAAATCAGTTACATGAAGATTAAATCAGTTAAAGATTAAATCAGTTACATGAAGATTAAATCAGTTAAAGATTAAATCAGTTAAATGAAGATGAAATCAGTTAAAGATGAAATCAGTTAAATGAAGAATGAAAATGAAATCAGTTAAATGAAGATGAAATCAGTTAACGATGAAATCAGTTAAAGATGAAATCAGTTAAATGAAGATGAAATCAGTTAACGATGAAATCAGTTAAAGATGAAATCAGTTAAATGAAGATGAAATCAGTTAACGATGAAATCAGTTAAAGATGAAATCAGTTAAATGAAGATGAAATCAGTTAAATGAAGATGAAATCAGTTAACGATGAAATCAGTTAACGATGAAATCAGTTAAATGAAGATGAAATCAGTTAACGATGAAATCAGTTAAAGATGAAATCAGTTAAATGAAGATGAAATCAGTTAACGATGAAATCAGTTACAGATGAAATCAGTTACATGAAGATGAAATCAGTTAAAGATGAAATCAGTTAAATGAAGAATGAAATCAGTTAAAGATGAAATCAGTTAACGATGAAATCAGTTAAAGATGAAATCAGTTAAATGAAGATGAAATCAGTTAACGATGAAATCAGTTAAATGAAGATGAAATCAGTTAACGATGAAATCAGTTAAATGAAGATGAAATCAGTTAACGATGAAGTCAGTTAAAGATGAAATCAGTTACAGATGAAATCAGTTACATGAAGATGAAATCAGTTAACGATGAAATCAGTTAAAGATGAAATCAGTTAACGATGAAATCAGTTAACGATGAAATCAGTTAAATGAAGATGAAATCAGTTAAATGGAGATGAAATCAGTTAACGATGAAATCAGTTAAAGATGAAATCAGTTAAATGAAGATGAAATCAGTTAACGATGAAATCAGTTAAATGAAGATGAAATCAGTTAACGATGAAATCAGTTAACGATGAAATCAGTTAACGATGAAATCAGTTAAATGAAGATGAAATCAGTTAACGATGAAATCAGTTAAATGAAGATGAAATCAGTTAACGATGAAATCAGTTAAATGAAGATGAAATCAGTTAAAGATGAAATCAGTTAAATGAAGATGAAATCAGTTAACGATGAAATCAGTTAAATGAAGATGAAATCAGTTAACGATGAAATCAGTTAAAGATGAAATCAGTTAAATGAAGATGAAATCAGTTAACGATGAAATCAGTTAAAGATGAAATCAGTTAAATGAAGATGAAATCAGTTAACGATGAAATCAGTTAAAGATGAAATCAGTTAAATGAAGATGAAATCAGTTAACGATGAAATCAGTTAAATGAAGATGAAATCAGTTAAAGATGAAATCAGTTAAATGAAGATGAAATCAGTTAACGATGAAATCAGTTAAAGATGAAATCAGTTACAGATGAAATCAGTTACATGAAGATTAAATCAGTTAACGATGAAATCAGTTAAATGAAGATGAAATCAGTTAACGATGAAATCAGTTAAAGATGAAATCAGTTAAATGAAGATGAAATCAGTTAACGATGAAATCAGTTAAATGAAGATGAAATCAGTTAAAGATGAAATCAGTTAACGATGAAATCAGTTAACGATGAAATCAGTTAAAGATGAAATCAGTTAAATGAAGATGAAATCAGTTAAATGAAGATGAAATCAGTTAACGATGAAATCAGTTAAAGATGAAATCAGTTACAGATGAAATCAGTTACATGAAGATTAAATCAGTTAACGATGAAATCAGTTAAAGATGAAATCAGTTAAATGAAGATGAAGTCAGTTAAATGAAGATGAAATCAGTTAAATGAAGATGAAATCAGTTAACGATGAAATCAGTTAAAGATGAAATCAGTTAAATGAAGATGAAAACAGTTAACGATGAAATCAGTTAAATGAAGATGAAATCAGTTACAGACGAAATCAGTTACATGAAGATGAAATTAGTTAAAGATGAAATCAGTTAAAGATTAAATCAGTTAAATGAAGATGAAATCAGTTAACGATGAAATCAGTTAAATGAAGATGAAATCAGTTAACGATGAAATCAGTTAACGATGAAATCAGTTAAATGAAGATGAAATCAGTTAACGATGAAATCAGTTAAAGATGAAATCAGTTAAATGAAGATGAAATCAGTTAACGATGAAATCAGTTAAATGAAGATGAAATCAGTTAACGATGAAATCAGTTAAAGATGAAATCAGTTAAATGAAGATGAAATCAGTTAACGATGAAATCAGTTACAGATGAAATCAGTTACATGAAGATGAAATCAGTTAAAGATGAAATCAGTTAAATGAAGAATGAAATCAGTTAACGATGAAATCAGTTAAAAAAGAAATCAGTTAAATGAAGATGAAATCAGTTAACGATGAAATCAGTTAAAGATGAAATCAGTTAAATGAAGATGAAATCAGTTAACGATGAAATCAGTTAAATGAAGATGAAATCAGTTAAAGATGAAATCAGTTAAAGATGAACTCAGTTAAATGAAGAATGAAATCAGTTAACGATGAAATCAGTTAAAGATGAAATCAGTTAAATGAAGATGAAATCAGTTAACGATGAAATCAGTTAAATGAAGATGAAATCAGTTAACGATGAAATAAGTTACAGATGAAATCAGATACATGAAGATTAAATCAGTTAAAGATTAAATCAGTTAAATGAAGATGAAATCAGTTAAAGATGAAATCAGTTAAATGAAGAATGAAAATGAAATCAGTTAAATGAAGATGAAATCAGTTAACGATGAAATCAGTTAAAGATGAAATCAGTTAAATGAAGATGAAATCAGTTAACGATGAAATCAGTTAAATGAAGATGAAATCAGTAAACGATGAAATCAGTTAAAGATGAAATCAGTTAAATATGAAATCAGTTAAATGAAGAATGAAATCAGTTAAAGATGAAATCAGTTAAATGAAGAATGAAAATGAAATCAGTTAAATGAAGATGAAATCAGTTAACGATGAAATCAGTTAAATGAAGAATGAAAATGAAATCAGTTAAATGAAGATGAAATCAGTTAACGATGAAATCAGTTAAATGAAGATGAAATCAGTTAACGATGAAATCAGTTAAAGATGAAATCAGTTAAAGATGAAATCAGTTAACGATGAAATCAGTTAACGATGAAATCAGTTAACGATGAAATCAGTTAAATGAAGATGAAATCAGTTAACGATGAAATCAGTTAAATGAAGATGAAATCAGTTAAATGAAGATGAAATCAGTTACAGATGAAATCAGTTACAGATGAAATCAGTTACATGAAGATTAAATCAGTTAACGATGAAATCAGTTAAAGATGAAATCAGTTAACGATGAAATCAGTTAAATGAAGAATGAAAATGAAATCAGTTAAATGAAGATGAAATCAGTTAACGATGAAATCAGTTAAAGATGAAATCAGTTAATTGAAGATGAAATCAGTTAACGATGAAATCAGTTAAATGAAGATGAAATCAGTTAACGATGAAATCAGATAAAGATGAAATCAGTTAAATGAAGATGAAATCAGTTAAAGATGAAATCAGTTAAATGTAGATGAAATCAGTTAAAGATGAAATCAGTTAAATGACGAATGAAAATGAAATCAGTTAAATGAAGATGAAATCAGTTAAAGATGAAATCAGTTAAATGAAGATGAAATTAGTTAACGATGAAATCAGTTAAATGAAGATGAAATCAGTTAAAGATGAAATCAGTTACAGATGAAATCAGTTACAGATGAAATCAGTTAACGATGAAATCAGTTAAATGAAGATGAAATCAGTTAACGATGAAATCAGTTAAAGATGAAATCAGTTAAATGAAGATGAAATCAGTTAACGATGAAATCAGTTAAATGAAGATGAAATCAGTTAAAGATGAAATCAGTTACAGATGAAATCAGTTACAGATGAAATCAGTTACATGAAGATTAAATCAGTTAAAGATTAAATCAGTTACATGAAGATTAAATCAGTTAAAGATTAAATCAGTTAAATGAAGATGAAATCAGTTAAAGATGAAATCAGTTAAATGAAGAATGAAAATGAAATCAGTTAAATGAAGATGAAATCAGTTAACGATGAAATCAGTTAAAGATGAAATCAGTTAAATGAAGATGAAATCAGTTAACGATGAAATCAGTTAAAGATGAAATCAGTTAAATGAAGATGAAATCAGTTAACGATGAAATCAGTTAAAGATGAAATCAGTTAAATGAAGATGAAATCAGTTAAATGAAGATGAAATCAGTTAACGATGAAATCAGTTAACGATGAAATCAGTTAAATGAAGATGAAATCAGTTAACGATGAAATCAGTTAAAGATGAAATCAGTTAAATGAAGATGAAATCAGTTAACGATGAAATCAGTTACAGATGAAATCAGTTAAAGATGAAATCAGTTAAAGATGAAATCAGTTAAATGAAGAATGAAATCAGTTAAAGATGAAATCAGTTAAAGATGAAATCAGTTAAATGAAGAATGAAATCAGTTAAAGATGAAATCAGTTAAAGATGAAATCAGTTAAATGAAGAATGAAAATGAAATCAGTTAAATGAAGATGAAATCAGTTAACGATGAAATCAGTTAAATGAAGATGAAATCAGTTAAATGAAGATGAAATCAGTTAACGATGAAATCAGTTAAATGAAGATGAAATCAGTTAACGATGAAATCAGTTAAAGATGAAATCAGTTAAATGAAGATGAAATCAGTTAACGATGAAATCAGTTACAGATGAAATCAGTTACATGAAGATGAAATCAGTTAAAGATGAAATCAGTTAAATGAAGAATGAAATCAGTTAACGATGAAATCAGTTAAAAAAGAAATCAGTTAAATGAAGATGAAATCAGTTAACGATGAAATCAGTTAAAGATGAAATCAGTTAAATGAAGATGAAATCAGTTAACGATGAAATCAGTTAAATGAAGATGAAATCAGTTAAAGATGAAATCAGTTAAAGATGAACTCAGTTAAATGAAGAATGAAATCAGTTAACGATGAAATCAGTTAAAGATGAAATCAGTTAAATGAAGATGAAATCAGTTAACGATGAAATCAGTTAAATGAAGATGAAATCAGTTAACGATGAAATAAGTTACAGATGAAATCAGATACATGAAGATTAAATCAGTTAAAGATTAAATCAGTTAAATGAAGATGAAATCAGTTAAAGATGAAATCAGTTAAATGAAGAATGAAAATGAAATCAGTTAAATGAAGATGAAATCAGTTAACGATGAAATCAGTTAAAGATGAAATCAGTTAAATGAAGATGAAATCAGTTAACGATGAAATCAGTTAAATGAAGATGAAATCAGTAAACGATGAAATCAGTTAAAGATGAAATCAGTTAAATATGAAATCAGTTAAATGAAGAATGAAATCAGTTAAAGATGAAATCAGTTAAAGATGAAATCAGTTAAATGAAGAATGAAAATGAAATCAGTTAAATGAAGATGAAATCAGTTAACGATGAAATCAGTTAAATGAAGATGAAATCAGTTAACGATGAAATCAGTTAAAGATGAAATCAGTTAAAGATGAAATCAGTTAACGATGAAATCAGTTAACGATGAAATCAGTTAAATGAAGATGAAATCAGTTAACGATGAAATCAGTTAACGATGAAATCAGTTAACGATGAAATCAGTTAAATGAAGATGAAATCAGTTAAATGAAGATGAAATCAGTTAACGATGAAATCAGTTACAGATGAAATCAGTTACAGATGAAATCAGTTACATGAAGATTAAATCAGTTAACGATGAAATCAGTTAAAGATGAAATCAGTTAACGATGAAATCAGTTAAATGAAGAATGAAAATGAAATCAGTTAAATGAAGATGAAATCAGTTAACGATGAAATCAGTTAAAGATGAAATCAGTTAATTGAAGATGAAATCAGTTAACGATGAAATCAGTTAAATGAAGATGAAATCAGTTAACGATGAAATCAGATAAAGATGAAATCAGTTAAATGAAGATGAAATCAGTTAAAGATGAAATCAGTTAAATGTAGATGAAATCAGTTAAAGATGAAATCAGTTAAATGACGAATGAAAATGAAATCAGTTAAATGAAGATGAAATCAGTTAAAGATGAAATCAGTTAAATGAAGATGAAATTAGTTAACGATGAAATCAGTTAAATGAAGATGAAATCAGTTAAAGATGAAATCAGTTACAGATGAAATCAGTTACAGATGAAATCAGTTAACGATGAAATCAGTTAAATGAAGATGAAATCAGTTAACGATGAAATCAGTTAAAGATGAAATCAGTTAAATGAAGATGAAATCAGTTAACGATGAAATCAGTTAAATGAAGATGAAATCAGTTAAAGATGAAATCAGTTACAGATGAAATCAGTTACAGATGAAATCAGTTACATGAAGATTAAATCAGTTAAAGATTAAATCAGTTACATGAAGATTAAATCAGTTAAAGATTAAATCAGTTAAATGAAGATGAAATCAGTTAAAGATGAAATCAGTTAAATGAAGAATGAAAATGAAATCAGTTAAATGAAGATGAAATCAGTTAACGATGAAATCAGTTAAAGATGAAATCAGTTAAATGAAGATGAAATCAGTTAACGATGAAATCAGTTAAAGATGAAATCAGTTAAATGAAGATGAAATCAGTTAAATGAAGATGAAATCAGTTAACGATGAAATCAGTTAACGATGAAATCAGTTAAATGAAGATGAAATCAGTTAACGATGAAATCAGTTAAAGATGAAATCAGTTAAATGAAGATGAAATCAGTTAAAGATGAAATCAGTTACAGATGAAATCAGTTACATGAAGATGAAATCAGTTAAAGATGAAATCAGTTAAATGAAGAATGAAATCAGTTAAAGATGAAATCAGTTAAAGATGAAATCAGTTAAATGAAGAATGAAAATGAAATCAGTTAAATGAAGATGAAATCAGTTAACGATGAAATCAGTTAAATGAAGATGAAATCAGTTAACGATGAAATCAGTTAAAGATGAAATCAGTTAAAGATGAAATCAGTTAACGATGAAATCAGTTAACGATGAAATCAGTTAAATGAAGATGAAATCAGTTAACGATGAAATCAGTTAAAGATGAAATCAGTTAACGATGAAATCAGTTAACGATGAAATCAGTTAAATGAAGATGAAATCAGTTAAAGATGAAATCAATTAAATGAAGATGAAATCAGTTAAATGAAGATGTAATCAGTTAACGATGAAATCAGTTACAGATGAAATCAGTTACAGATGAAATCAGTTACATGAAGATTAAATCAGTTAACGATGAAATCAGTTAAAGATGAAATCAGTTAACGATGAAATCAGTTAAATGAAGAATGAAAATGAAATCAGTTAAATGAAGATGAAATCAGTTAACGATGAAATCAGTTAAAGATGAAATCAGTTAATTGAAGATGAAATCAGTTAACGATGAAATCAGTTAAATGAAGATGAAATCAGTTAACGATGAAATCAGATAAAGATGAAATCAGTTAAATGAAGATGAAATCAGTTAAAGATGAAATCAGTTAAATGTAGATGAAATCAGTTAAAGATGAAATCAGTTAAATGACGAATGAAAATGAAATCAGTTAAATGAAGATGAAATCAGTTAAAGATGAAATCAGTTAAATGAAGATGAAATTAGTTAACGATGAAATCAGTTAAATGAAGATGAAATCAGTTAAAGATGAAATCAGTTACAGATGAAATCAGTTACAGATGAAATCAGTTAACGATGAAATCAGTTAAATGAAGATGAAATCAGTTAACGATGAAATCAGTTAAAGATGAAATCAGTTAAATGAAGATGAAATCAGTTAACGATGAAATCAGTTAAAGATGAAATCAGTTAAATGAAGATGAAATCAGTTAACGATGAAATCAGTTAAATGAAGATGAAATCAGTTAACGATGAAATCAGTTAAAGATGAAATCAGTTAAATGAAGATGAAATCAGTTAACGATGAAATCAGTTAAATGAAGATGAAATCAGTTAAAGATGAAATCAGTTAAAGATGAAATCAGTTAAATGAAGATGAAATCAGTTAACGATGAAATCAGTTAAAGATGAAATCAGTTAACGATGAAATCAGTTAAATGAAGATGAAATCAGTTAACGATGAAATCAGTTAAATGAAGATGAAATCAGTTAACGATGAAATCAGTTAAATGAAGATGAAATCAGTTAACGATGAAATCAGTTAAAGATGAAATCAGTTAACGATGAAATCAGTTAAATGAAGATGAAATCAGTTAACGATGAAATTAGTTAAAGATGAAATCAGTTAAATGAAGATGAAATCAGTTAACGATGAAATCAGTTAAATGAAGATGAAATCAGTTAAAGATGAAATCAGTTAAAGATGAAATCAGTTAAATGAAGATGAAATCAGTTAACGATGAAATCAGTTAAAGATGAAATCAGTTAACGATGAAATCAGTTAAAGATGAAATCAGTTAACGATGAAATCATGTAAATGAAGATGAAATCAGTTAACGATGAAATCAGTGAAAGATGAAATCAGTTAAATGAAGATGAAATCAGTTAACGATGAAATCAGTTAAATGAAGATGAAATCAGTTAACGATGAAATCAGTTAAAGATGAAATCAGTTAAATGAAGATGAAATCAGTTAACGATGAAATCAGTTAAAGATGAAATCAGTTAACGATGAAATCAGTTAAATGAAGATGAAATCAGTTAACGATGAAATCAGTGAAAGATGAAATCAGTTAAATGAAGATGAAATCAGTTAACGATGAAATCAGTTAAATGAAGATGAAATCAGTTAACGATGAAATCAGTTAAAGATGAAATCAGTTAAATGAAGAATGAAAATGAAATCAGTTAAATGAAGATGAAATCAGTTAACGATGAAATCAGTTAAAGATGAAATCAGTTAAATGAAGATGAAATCAGTTAACGATGAAATCAGTTAAATGAAGATGAAATCAGTTAACGATGAAATCAGTTAAAGATGAAATCAGTTAAATGAAGATGAAATCAGTTAACGATGAAATCAGTTAAATGAAGATGAAATCAGTTAACGATGAAATCAGTTAAAGATGAAATCAGTTAAATGAAGATGAAATCAGTTAACGATGAAATCAGTTAAATGAAGATGAAATCAGTTAAAGATGAAATCAGTTAAAGATGAAATCAGTTAAATGAAGATGAAATCAGTTAACGATGAAATCAGTTAAAGATGAAATCAGTTAACGATGAAATCAGTTAACGATGAAATCAGTTAACGATGAAATCAGTTAAATGAAGATGAAATCAGTTAAAGATGAAATCAGTTAAAGATGAAATCAGTTAAATGAAGATGAAATCAGTTAACGATGAAATCAGTTAAATGAAGATGAAATCAGTTAAAGATGAAATCAGTTAAAGATGAAATCAGTTAAATGAAGATGAAATCAGTTAACGATGAAATCAGTTAACGATGAAATCAGTTAACGATGAAATCAGTTAACGATGAAATCAGTTAAATGAAGATGAAATCAGTTAACGATGAAATCAGTTAAATGAAGATGAAATCAGTTAACGATGAAATCAGTTAAATGAAGATGAAATCAGTTAACGATGAAATTAGTTAAAGATGAAATCAGTTAAATGAAGATGAAATCAGTTAACGATGAAATCAGTTAAATGAAGATGAAATCAGTTAAAGATGAAATCAGTTAAAGATGAAATCAGTTAAATGAAGATGAAATCAGTTAACGATGAAATCAGTTAAAGATGAAATCAGTTAACGATGAAATCAGTTAAAGATGAAATCAGTTAACGATGAAATCATGTAAATGAAGATGAAATCAGTTAACGATGAAATCAGTGAAAGATGAAATCAGTTAAATGAAGATGAAATCAGTTAACGATGAAATCAGTTAAATGAAGATGAAATCAGTTAACGATGAAATCAGTTAAAGATGAAATCAGTTAAATGAAGATGAAATCAGTTAAATGAAGATGAAATCAGTTAACGATGAAATCAGTGAAAGATGAAATCAGTTAAATGAAGATGAAATCAGTTAACGATGAAATCAGTTAAATGAAGATGAAATCAGTTAACGATGAAATCAGTTAAAGATGAAATCAGTTAAATGAAGAATGAAAATGAAATCAGTTAAATGAAGATGAAATCAGTTAACGATGAAATCAGTTAAAGATGAAATCAGTTAAATGAAGATGAAATCAGTTAACGATGAAATCAGTTAAATGAAGATGAAATCAGTTAACGATGAAATCAGTTAAAGATGAAATCAGTTAAATGAAGATGAAATCAGTTAACGATGAAATCAGTTAAATGAAGATGAAATCAGTTAACGATGAAATCAGTTAAAGATGAAATCAGTTAAATGAAGATGAAATCAGTTAACGATGAAATCAGTTAAATGAAGATGAAATCAGTTAAAGATGAAATCAGTTAAAGATGAAATCAGTTAAATGAAGATGAAATCAGTTAACGATGAAATCAGTTAAAGATGAAATCAGTTAACGATGAAATCAGTTAACGATGAAATCAGTTAAATGAAGATGAAATCAGTTAAAGATGAAATCAGTTAAATGAAGAATGAAAATGAAATCAGTTAAATGAAGATGAAATCAGTTAACGATGAAATCAGTTAAAGATGAAATCAGTTAAATGAAGATGAAATCAGTTAACGATGAAATCAGTTAAATGAAGATGAAATCAGTTAACGATGAAATCAGTTAAAGATGAAATCAGTTAAATGAAGATGAAATCAGTTAACGATGAAATCAGTTAAATGAAGATGAAATCAGTTAAAGATGAAATCAGTTAAAGATGAAATCAGTTAAATGAAGATGAAATCAGTTAACGATGAAATCAGTTAAAGATGAAATCAGTTAACGATGAAATCAGTTAACGATGAAATCAGTTAACGATGAAATCAGTTAAATGAAGATGAAATCAGTTAACGATGAAATCAGTTAAATGAAGATGAAATCAGTTAACGATGAAATCAGTTAAATGAAGATGAAATCAGTTAACGATGAAATCAGTTAAAGATGAAATCAGTTAACGATGAAATCAGTTAAATGAAGATGAAATCAGTTAACGATGAAATTAGTTAAAGATGAAATCAGTTAAATGAAGATGAAATCAGTTAACGATGAAATCAGTTAAATGAAGATGAAATCAGTTAAAGATGAAATCAGTTAAAGATGAAATCAGTTAAATGAAGATGAAATCAGTTAACGATGAAATCAGTTAAAGATGAAATCAGTTAACGATGAAATCAGTTAAAGATGAAATCAGTTAACGATGAAATCATGTAAATGAAGATGAAATCAGTTAACGATGAAATCAGTGAAAGATGAAATCAGTTAAATGAAGATGAAATCAGTTAACGATGAAATCAGTTAAATGAAGATGAAATCAGTTAACGATGAAATCAGTTAAAGATGAAATCAGTTAAATGAAGATGAAATCAGTTAACGATGAAATCAGTTAAAGATGAAATCAGTTAACGATGAAATCAGTTAAATGAAGATGAAATCAGTTAACGATGAAATCAGTGAAAGATGAAATCAGTTAAATGAAGATGAAATCAGTTAACGATGAAATCAGTTAAATGAAGATGAAATCAGTTAACGATGAAATCAGTTAAAGATGAAATCAGTTAAATGAAGATGAAATCAGTTAACGATGAAATCAGTTAAAGATGAAATCAGTTAACGATGAAATCAGTTAACGATGAAATCAGTTAAATGAAGATGAAATCAGTTAACGATGAAATCAGTTAAAGATGAAATCAGTTAAAGATGAAATCAGTTACATGAAGATTAAATCAGTTAACGATGAAATCAGTTAAAGATGAAATCAGTTAACGATGAAATCAGTTAACGATGAAATCAGTTAAATGAAGATGAAATCAGTTAACGATGAAATCAGTTAAAGATGAAATCAGTTAAATGAAGATGAAATCAGTTAACGATGAAATCAGTTACAGATGAAATCAGTTACATGAAGATTAAATCAGTTAAAGATTAAATCAGTTAAATGAAGTTGAAATCAGTTAAAGATGAAATCAGTTAAATGAAGAATGAAAATGAAATCAGTTAAATGAAGATGAAATCAGTTAACGATGAAATCAGTTAAAGATGAAATCAGTTAAATGAAGATGAAATCAGTTAACGATGAAATCAGTTAAATGAAGATGAAATCAGTTAACGATGAAATCAGTTAAATGAAGATGAAATCAGTTAACGATGAAATCAGTTAAAGATGAAATCAGTTAAATGAAGATGAAATCAGTTAACGATGAAATCAGTTACAGATGAAATCAGTTACATGAAGATTAAATCAGTTAAAGATTAAATCAGTTAAATGAAGATGAAATCAGTTAAAGATGAAATCAGTTAAATGAAGAATGAAAATGAAATCAGTTAAATGAAGATGAAATCAGTTAACGATGAAATCAGTTAACGATGAAATCAGTTAAAGATGAAATCAGTTAAATGAAGATGAAATCAGTTAACGATGAAATCAGTTAAATGAAGATGAAATCAGTTAACGATGAAATCAGTTAAAGATGAAATCAGTTAAATGAAGATGAAATCAGTTAAATGAAGATGAAATCAGTTAACGATGAAATCAGTTAAAGATGAAATCAGTTAAATGAAGATGAAATCAGTTAACGATGAAATCAGTTAAATGAAGATGAAATCAGTTAACGATGAAATCAGTTAAAGATGAAATCAGTTACAGATGAAATCAGTTACATGAAGATGAAATCAGTTAACGATGAAATCAGTTAAAGATGAAATCAGTTAACGATGAAATCAGTTAACGATGAAATCAGTTAAATGAAGATGAAATCAGTTAAATGGAGATGAAATCAGTTAACGATGAAATCAGTTAAAGATGAAATCAGTTAAATGAAGATGAAATCAGTTAACGATGAAATCAGTTAAATGAAGATGAAATCAGTTAACGATGAAATCAGTTAACGATGAAATCAGTTAAATGAAGATGAAATCAGTTAACGATGAAATCAGTTAAATGAAGATGAAATCAGTTAAAGATGAAATCAGTTAAATGAAGATGAAATCAGTTAACGATGAAATCAGTTAAATGAAGATGAAATCAGTTAACGATGAAATCAGTTAAAGATGAAATCAGTTAAATGAAGATGAAATCAGTTAACGATGAAATCAGTTAAAGATGAAATCAGTTAAATGAAGATGAAATCAGTTAACGATGAAATCAGTTAAAGATGAAATCAGTTAAATGAAGATGAAATCAGTTAACGATGAAATCAGTTAAATGAAGATGAAATCAGTTAAAGATGAAATCAGTTAAATGAAGATGAAATCAGTTAACGATGAAATCAGTTAAAGATGAAATCAGTTAAAGATGAAATCAGTTACATGAAGATAAAATCAGTTAACGATGAAATCAGTTAAATGAAGATGAAATCAGTTAACGATGAAATCAGTTAAAGATGAAATCAGTTAAAGATGAAATCAGTTACATGAAGATTAAATCAGTTAACGATGAAATCAGTTAAATGAAGATGAAATCAGTTAACGATGAAATCAGTTAAAGATGAAATCAGTTAAATGAAGATGAAATCAGTTAACGATGAAATCAGTTAAATGAAGATGAAATCAGTAAAAGATGAAATCAGTTAACGATGAAATCAGTTAACGATGAAATCAGTTAAAGATGAAATCAGTTAAATGAAGATGAAATCAGTTAAATGAAGATGAAATCAGTTAACGATGAAATCAGTTAAAGATGAAATCAGTTACAGATGAAATCAGTTACATGAAGATTAAATCAGTTAACGATGAAATCAGTTAAAGATGAAATCAGTTAAATGAAGATGAAGTCAGTTAAATGAAGATGAAATCAGTTAAATGAAGATGAAATCAGTTAACGATGAAATCAGTTAAAGATGAAATCAGTTAAATGAAGATGAAATCAGTTAACGATGAAATCAGTTAAATGAAGATGAAATCAGTTACAGATGAAATCAGTTACATGAAGATGAAATTAGTTAAAGATGAAATCAGTTAAATGAAGAATGAAAATGAAATCAGTTAAATGAAGATGAAATCAGTTAACGATGAAATCAGTTAAAGATGAAATCAGTTAAATGAAGATGAAATCAGTTAACGATGAAATCAGTTAAATGAAGATGAAATCAGTTAACGATGAAATCAGTTAAAGATGAAATCAGTTAAATGAAGATGAAATCAGTTAACGATGAAATCAGTTAAATGAAGATGAAATCAGTTAACGATGAAATCAGTTAAAGATGAAATCAGTTAAATGAAGATGAAATCAGTTAACGATGAAATCAGTTAAATGAAGATGAAATCAGTTAAAGATGAAATCAGTTAAAGATGAAATCAGTTAAATGAAGATGAAATCAGTTAACGATGAAATCAGTTAAAGATGAAATCAGTTAACGATGAAATCAGTTAAGGATGAAATCAGTTAAATGAAGATGAAATCAGTTAAAGATGAAATCAGTTAAATGAAGAATGAAAATGAAATCAGTTAAATGAAGATGAAATCAGTTAACGATGAAATCAGTTAAAGATGAAATCAGTTAAATGAAGATGAAATCAGTTAACGATGAAATCAGTTAAATGAAGATGAAATCAGTTAACGATGAAATCAGTTAAAGATGAAATCAGTTAAATGAAGATGAAATCAGTTAACGATGAAATCAGTTAAATGAAGATGAAATCAGTTAACGATGAAATCAGTTAAAGATGAAATCAGTTAAATGAAGATGAAATCAGTTAACGATGAAATCAGTTAAATGAAGATGAAATCAGTTAAAGATGAAATCAGTTAAAGATGAAATCAGTTAAATGAAGATGAAATCAGTTAACGATGAAATCAGTTAAAGATGAAATCAGTTAACGATGAAATCAGTTAACGATGAAATCAGTTAACGATGAAATCAGTTAAATGAAGATGAAATCAGTTAACGATGAAATCAGTTAAATGAAGATGAAATCAGTTAACGATGAAATCAGTTAAATGAAGATGAAATCAGTTAACGATGAAATCAGTTAAAGATGAAATCAGTTAACGATGAAATCAGTTAAATGAAGATGAAATCAGTTAACGATGAAATTAGTTAAAGATGAAATCAGTTAAATGAAGATGAAATCAGTTAACGATGAAATCAGTTAAATGAAGATGAAATCAGTTAAAGATGAAATCAGTTAAAGATGAAATCAGTTAAATGAAGATGAAATCAGTTAACGATGAAATCAGTTAAAGATGAAATCAGTTAACGATGAAATCAGTTAAAGATGAAATCAGTTAACGATGAAATCATGTAAATGAAGATGAAATCAGTTAACGATGAAATCAGTGAAAGATGAAATCAGTTAAATGAAGATGAAATCAGTAAACGATGAAATCAGTTAAATGAAGATGAAATCAGTTAACGATGAAATCAGTTAAAGATGAAATCAGTTAAATGAAGATGAAATCAGTTAACGATGAAATCAGTTAAAGATGAAATCAGTTAACGATGAAATCAGTTAAATGAAGATGAAATCAGTTAACGATGAAATCAGTTAAATGAAGATGAAATCAGTTAACGATGAAATCAGTTAAAGATGAAATCAGTTAAATGAAGATGAAATCAGTTAACGATGAAATCAGTTAAAGATGAAATCAGTTAACGATGAAATCAGTTAACGATGAAATCAGTTAAATGAAGATGAAATCAGTTAACGATGAAATCAGTTAAAGATGAAATCAGTTAAAGATGAAATCAGTTACATGAAGATTAAATCAGTTAACGATGAAATCAGTTAAAGATGAAATCAGTTAACGATGAAATCAGTTAACGATGAAATCAGTTAAATGAAGATGAAATCAGTTAACGATGAAATCAGTTAAAGATGAAATCAGTTAAATGAAGATGAAATCAGTTAACGATGAAATCAGTTACAGATGAAATCAGTTACATGAAGATTAAATCAGTTAAAGATTAAATCAGTTAAATGAAGTTGAAATCAGTTAAAGATGAAATCAGTTAAATGAAGAATGAAAATGAAATCAGTTAAATGAAGATGAAATCAGTTAACGATGAAATCAGTTAAAGATGAAATCAGTTAAATGAAGATGAAATCAGTTAACGATGAAATCAGTTAAATGAAGATGAAATCAGTTAACGATGAAATCAGTTAAATGAAGATGAAATCAGTTAACGATGAAATCAGTTAAAGATGAAATCAGTTAAATGAAGATGAAATCAGTTAACGATGAAATCAGTTACAGATGAAATCAGTTACATGAAGATTAAATCAGTTAAAGATTAAATCAGTTAAATGAAGATGAAATCAGTTAAAGATGAAATCAGTTAAATGAAGAATGAAAATGAAATCAGTTAAATGAAGATGAAATCAGTTAACGATGAAATCAGTTAAAGATGAAATCAGTTAAATGAAGATGAAATCAGTTAACGATGGAATCAGTTAAATGAAGATGAAATCAGTTAACGATGAAATCAGTTAAAGATGAAATCAGTTAAATGAAGATGAAATCAGTTAAATGAAGATGAAATCAGTTAACGATGAAATCAGTTAAAGATGAAATCAGTTACAGATGAAATCAGTTACATGAAGATGAAATCAGTTAACGATGAAATCAGTTAAAGATGAAATCAGTTAAATGAAGATGAAATCAGTTAACGATGAAATCAGTTAAATGAAGATGAAATCAGTTAACGATGAAATCAGTTAAAGATGAAATCAGTTACAGATGAAATCAGTTACATGAAGATGAAATCAGTTAACGATGAAATCAGTTAAAGATGAAATCAGTTAACGATGAAATCAGTTAACGATGAAATCAGTTAAATGAAGATGAAATCAGTTAAATGAAGATGAAATCAGTTAACGATGAAATCAGTTAAAGATGAAATCAGTTAAATGAAGATGAAATCAGTTAACGATGAAATCAGTTAAATGAAGATGAAATCAGTTAACGATGAAATCAGTTAACGATGAAATCAGTTAACGATGAAATCAGTTAAATGAAGATGAAATCAGTTAACGATGAAATCAGTTAAATGAAGATGAAATCAGTTAACGATGAAATCAGTTAAATGAAGATGAAATCAGTTAACGATGAAATCAGTTAAATGAAGATGAAATCAGTTAAAGATGAAATCAGTTAAATGAAGATGAAATCAGTTAACGATGAAATCAGTTAAATGAAGATGAAATCAGTTAACGATGAAATCAGTTAAAGATGAAATCAGTTAAATGAAGATGAAATCAGTTAACGATGAAATCAGTTAAAGATGAAATCAGTTAAATGAAGATGAAATCAGTTAACGATGAAATCAGTTAAAGATGAAATCAGTTAAATGAAGATGAAATCAGTTAACGATGAAATCAGTTAAATGAAGATGAAATCAGTTAAAGATGAAATCAGTTAAATGAAGATGAAATCAGTTAACGATGAAATCAGTTAAAGATGAAATCAGTTAAAGATGAAATCAGTTAAAGATGAAATCAGTTACATGAAGATTAAATCAGTTAACAATGAAATCAGTTAAATGAAGATGAAATCAGTCAACGATGAAATCAGTTAAAGATGAAATCAGTTAAAGATGAAATCAGTTACATGAAGATTAAATCAGTTAACGATGAAATCAGTTAAATGAAGATGAAATCAGTTAACGATGAAATCAGTTAAAGATGAAATCAGTTAAATGAAGATGAAATCAGTTAACGATGAAATCAGTTAAATGAAGATGAAATCAGTTAAAGATGAAATCACTTAACGATGAAATCAGTTAAAGATGAAATCAGTTAAATGAAGATGAAATCAGTTAAATGAAGATGAAATCAGTTAACGATGAAATCAGTTAAAGATGAAATCAGTTACAGATGAAATCAGTTACATGAAGATTAAATCAGTTAACGATGAAATCAGTTAAAGATGAAATCAGTTAAATGAAGATGAAGTCAGTTAAATGAAGATGAAATCAGTTAAATGAAGATGAAATCAGTTAACGATGAAATCAGTTAAAGATGAAATCAGTTAAATGAAGATGAAATCAGTTAACGATGAAATCAGTTAAATGAAGATGAAATCAGTTACAGATGAAATCAGTTACATGAAGATGAAATTAGTTAAAGATGAAATCAGTTAAAGATGAAATCAGTTAAATGAAGATGAAATCAGTTAACGATGAAATCAGTTAAATGAAGATGAAATCAGTTAACGATGAAATCAGTTAACGATGAAATCAGTTAAATGAAGATGAAATCAGTTAACGATGAAATCAGTTAAAGATGAAATCAGTTAACGATGAAATCAGTTAAATGAAGATGAAATCAGTTAACGATGAAATCAGTTAAATGAAGATGAAATCAGTTAACGATGAAATCAGTTAACGATGAAATCAGTTAAATGAAGATGAAATCAGTTAACGATGAAATCAGTTAACGATGAAATCAGTTAACGATGAAATCAGTTAAATGAAGATGGAATCAGTTAAATGAAGATGAAATCAGTTAACGATGAAATCAGTTAACGATGAAATCAGTTAAATGAAGATGAAATCAGTTAACGATGAAATCAGTTAACGATGAAATCAGTTAACGATGGAATCAGTTAAATGAAGATGAAATCAGTTAACGATGAAATCAGTTAAAGATGAAATCAGTTAACGATGAAATCAGTTAACGATGAAATCAGTTAAATGAAGATGAAATCAGTTAACGATGAAATCAGTTAACGATGAAATCAGTTAACGATGGAATCAGTTAAATGAAGATGAAATCAGTTAACGATGAAATCAGTTAAATGAAGATGAAATCAGTTAACGATGAAATCAGTTAACGATGGAATCAGTTAAATGAAGATGAAATCAGTTAACGATGAAATCAGTTAAATGAAGATGAAATCAGTTAACGATGAAATCAGTTAAAGATGAAATCAGTTAACGATGAAATCAGTTAACGATGAAATCAGTTAAATGAAGATGAAATCAGTTAACGATGAAATCAGTTAACGATGGAATCAGTTAACGATGGAATCAGTTAAATGAAGATGAAATCAGTTAACGATGAAATCAGTTAACGATGAAATCAGTTAACGATGAAATCAGTTAAATGAAGATGAAATCAGTTAACGATGAAATCAGTTAAATGAAGATGAAATCAGTTAACGATGAAATCAGTTAACGATGAAATCAGTTAACGATGAAATCAGTTAAATGAAGATGAAATCAGTTAACGATGAAATCAGTTAACGATGAAATCAGTTAAATGAAGATGAAATCAGTTAACGATGAAATCAGTTAAAGATGAAATCAGTTAAATGAAGATGAAATCAGTTAACGATGAAATCAGTTAAATGAAGATGAAATCAGTTAAAGATGAAATCACTTAACGATGAAATCAGTTAAAGATGAAATCAGTTAAATGAAGATGAAATCAGTTAAATGAAGATGAAATCAGTTAACGATGAAATCAGTTAAAGATGAAATCAGTTACAGATGAAATCAGTTACATGAAGATTAAATCAGTTAACGATGAAATCAGTTAGAGATGAAATCAGTTAAATGAAGATGAAGTCAGTTAAATGAAGATGAAATCAGTTAAATGAAGATGAAATCAGTTAACGATGAAATCAGTTAAAGATGAAATCAGTTAAATGAAGATGAAATCAGTTAACGATGAAATCAGTTAAATGAAGATGAAATCAGTTACAGATGAAATCAGTTACATGAAGATGAAATTAGTTAAAGATGAAATCAGTTAAAGATGAAATCAGTTAAATGAAGATGAAATCAGTTAACGATGAAATCAGTTAAATGAAGATGAAATCAGTTAACGATGAAATCAGTTAACGATGAAATCAGTTAAATGAAGATGAAATCAGTTAACGATGAAATCAGTTAAAGATGAAATCAGTTAACGATGAAATCAGTTAAATGAAGATGAAATCAGTTAACGATGAAATCAGTTAAATGAAGATGAAATCAGTTAACGATGAAATCAGTTAACGATGGAATCAGTTAAATGAAGATGAAATCAGTTAACGATGAAATCAGTTAAATGAAGATGAAATCAGTTAACGATGAAATCAGTTAAAGATGAAATCAGTTAACGATGAAATCAGTTAACGATGAAATCAGTTAAATGAAGATGAAATCAGTTAACGATGAAATCAGTTAACGATGGAATCAGTTAACGATGGAATCAGTTAAATGAAGATGAAATCAGTTAACGATGAAATCAGTTAACGATGAAATCAGTTAACGATGAAATCAGTTAAATGAAGATGAAATCAGTTAACGATGAAATCAGTTAAATGAAGATGAAATCAGTTAACGATGAAATCAGTTAACGATGAAATCAGTTAAATGAAGATGAAATCAGTTAACGATGAAATCAGTTAACGATGAAATCAGTTAAATGAAGATGAAATCAGTTAACGATGAAATCAGTTAAATGAAGATGAAATCAGTTAACAATGAAATCAGTTAACGATGAAATCAGTTAACGATGAAATCAGTTAAATGAAGATGAAATCAGTTAACGATGAAATCAGTTAACGATGAAATCAGTTAAATGAAGATGAAATCAGTTAACGATGAAATCAGTTAAATGAAGAATGAAAATGAAATCAGTTAAATGAAGATGAAATCAGTTAACGATGAAATCAGTTAACGATGAAATCAGTTAAATGAAGATGAAATCAGTTAACGATGAAATCAGTTAACGATGAAATCAGTTAAATGAAGATGAAATCAGTTAACGATGAAATCAGTTAAATGAAGATGAAATCAGTTAACGATGAAATCAGTTAAATGAAGATGAAATCAGTTAAATGAAGATGAAATCAGTTAACGATGAAATCAGTTAACGATGAAATCAGTTAAATGAAGATGAAATCAGTTAACGATGAAATCAGTTAACGATGAAATCAGTTAAATGAAGATGAAATCAGTTAACGATGAAATCAGTTAACGATGAAATCAGTTAAATGAAGATGAAATCAGTTAACGATGAAATCAGTTAACGATGAAATCAGTTAACGATGAAATCAGTTAACGATGGAATCAGTTAAATGAAGATGAAATCAGTTAACGATGGAATCAGTTAAATGAAGATGAAATCAGTTAACGATGAAATCAGTTAAATGAAGATGAAATCAGTTAACGATGAAATCAGTTAACGATGAAATCAGTTAAATGAAGATGAAATCAGTTAACGATGAAATCAGTTAACGATGAAATCAGTTAACGATGAAATCAGTTAAATGAAGATGAAATCAGTTAACGATGAAATCAGTTAACGATGAAATCAGTTAAATGAAGATGAAATCAGTTAACGATGAAATCAGTTAACGATGAAATCAGTTAAATGAAGATGAAATCAGTTAACGATGAAATCAGTTAACGATGAAATCAGTTAACGATGAAATCACTTAACGATGAAATCAGTTAAATGAAGATGAAATCAGTTAACGATGAAATCAGTTAAATGAAGATGAAATCAGTTAACGATGAAATCAGTTAAAGATGAAATCAGTTAACGATGGAATCAGTTAACGATGAAATCAGTTAACGATGAAATCAGTTAAATGAAGATGAAATCAGTTAACGATGAAATCAGTTAACGATGAAATCAGTTAACGATGAAATCAGTTAAATGAAGATGAAATCAGTTAAATGAAGATGAAATCAGTTAACGATGAAATCAGTTAAATGAAGATGAAATCAGTTAACGATGAAATCAGTTAAATGAAGATGAAATCAGTTAACGATGAAATCAGTTAACGATGAAATCAGTTAAATGAAGATGAAATCAGTTAACGATGAAATCAGTTAAATGAAGATGAAATCAGTTAACGATGAAATCAGTTAACGATGAAATCAGTTAACGATGAAATCAGTTAACGATTAAATCAGTTAAATGAAGATGAAATCAGTTAACGATGAAATCAGTTAACGATGAAATCAGTTAAATGAAGATGAAATCAGTTAACGATGAAATCAGTTAAATGAAGAATGAAAATGAAATCAGTTAAATGAAGATGAAATCAGTTAACGATGAAATCAGTTAACGATGAAATCAGTTAAATGAAGATGAAATCAGTTAACGATGAAATCAGTTAACGATGAAATCAGTTAAATGAAGATGAAATCAGTTAACGATGAAATCAGTTAACGATGAAATCAGTTAACGATGAAATCAGTTAAATGAAGATGAAATCAGTTAACGATGAAATCAGTTAACGATGAAATCAGTTAACGATGAAATCAGTTAACGATGGAATCAGTTAAATGAAGATGAAATCAGTTAACGATGAAATCAGTTAACGATGAAATCAGTTAAATGAAGATGAAATCAGTTAACGATGAAATCAGTTAAATGAAGATGAAATCAGTTAACGATGAAATCAGTTAACGATGAAATCAGTTAAATGAAGATGAAATCAGTTAACGATGAAATCAGTTAACGATGAAATCAGTTAAATGAAGATGAAATCAGTTAACGATGAAATCAGTTAAAGATGAAATCAGTTAACGATGGAATCAGTTAACGATGAAATCAGTTAACGATGAAATCACTTAACGATGAAATCAGTTAAATGAAGATGAAATCAGTTAACGATGAAATCAGTTAACGATGAAATCAGTTAAATGAAGATGAAATCAGTTAACGATGAAATCAGTTAAAGATGAAATCAGTTAACGATGAAATCAGTTAACGATGAAATCAGTTAAATGAAGATGAAATCAGTTAACGATGAAATCAGTTAAAGATGAAATCAGTTAATGATGGAATCAGTTAACGATGAAATCAGTTAACGATGAAATCAGTTAACGATGAAATCAGTTAAATGAAGATGAAATCAGTTAACGATGAAATCAGTTAACGATGAAATCAGTTAAATGAAGATGAAATCAGTTAACGATGAAATCAGTTAACGATGATATCAGTTAAATGAAGATGAAATCAGTTAACGATGAAATCAGTTAACGATGAAATCAGTTAAATGAAGATGAAATCAGTTAACGATGAAATCAGTTAACGATGAAATCAGTTAACGATGAAATCAGTTAACGATGGAATCAGTTAAATGAAGATGAAATCAGTTAACGATGAAATCAGTTAACGATGAAATCAGTTAAATGAAGATGAAATCAGTTAACGATGAAATCAGTTAAATGAAGATGAAATCAGTTAACGATGAAATCAGTTAACGATGAAATCAGTTAAATGAAGATGAAATCAGTTAACGATGAAATCACTTAACGATGAAATCAGTTAACGATGAAATCAGTTAAATGAAGATGAAATCAGTTAACGATGAAATCAGTTAACGATGAAATCAGTTAAATGAAGATGAAATCAGTTAACGATGAAATCAGTTAACGATGAAATCAGTTAAATGAAGATGAAATCAGTTAACGATGAAATCAGTTAACGATGAAATCAGTTAACGATGAAATCACTTAACGATGAAATCAGTTAAATGAAGATGAAATCAGTTAACGATGAAATCAGTTAAATGAAGATGAAATCAGTTAACGATGAAATCAGTTAAAGATGAAATCAGTTAACGATGGAATCAGTTAACGATGAAATCAGTTAACGATGAAATCAGTTAAATGAAGATGAGATCAGTTAACGATGAAATCAGTTAACGATGAAATCAGTTAACGATGGAATCAGTTAAATGAAGATGAAATCAGTTAACGATGAAATCAGTTAACGATGAAATCAGTTAAATGAAGATGAAATCAGTTAACGATGAAATCAGTTAAATGAAGATGAAATCAGTTAACGATGAAATCAGTTAATGATGAAATCAGTTAAATGAAGATGAAATCAGTTAACGATGAAATCAGTTAATGATGAAATCAGTTAAATGAAGATGAAATCAGTTAACGATGAAATCAGTTAAAGATGAAATCAGTTAACGATGAAATCAGTTAACGATGAAATCAGTTAAATGAAGATGAAATCAGTTAACGATGAAATCAGTTAACGATGAAATCAGTTAAATGAAGATGAAATCAGTTAACGATGAAATCAGTTAACGATGAAATCAGTTAACGATGGAATCAGTTAACGATGAAATCAGTTAAATGAAGATGAAATCAGTTAACGATGAAATCAGTTAACGATGAAATCAATTAAATGAAGATGAAATCAGTTAACGATGAAATCAGTTAAATGAAGATGAAATCAGTTAACGATGAAATCAGTTAACGATGGAATCAGTTAACGATGAAATCAGTTAACGATGAAATCAGTTAAATGAAGATGAAATCAGTTAACGATGAAATCAGTTAACGATGAAATCAGTTAACGATGGAATCAGTTAAATGAAGATGAAATCAGTTAACGATGAAATCAGTTAACGATGAAATCAGTTAAATGAAGATGAAATCAGTTAACGATGAAATCAGTTAAATGAAGATGAAATCAGTTAACGATGAAATCAGTTAAAGATGAAATCAGTTAACGATGAAATCAGTTAACGATGAAATCAGTTAACGATGGAATCAGTTAAATGAAGATGAAATCAGTTAACGATGAAATCACTTAACGATGAAATCAGTTAAATGAAGATGAAATCAGTTAACGATGAAATCAGTTAACGATGAAATCAGTTAAATGAAGATGAAATCAGTTAACGATGAAATCAGTTAACGATGAAATCAGTTAACGATGGAATCAGTTAACGATGAAATCAGTTAACGATGAAATCAGTTAAATGAAGATGAAATCAGTTAACGATGAAATCAGTTAACGATGAAATCAGTTAACGATGAAATCAGTTAAAGATGAAATCAGTTAACGATGGAATCAGTTAACGATGAAATCAGTTAACGATGAAATCAGTTAACGATGAAATCAGTTAAATGAAGATGAAATCAGTTAACGATGAAATCAGTTAACGATGGAATCAGTTAAATGAAGATGAAATCAGTTAACGATGAAATCAGTTAACGATGAAATCAGTTAAATGAAGATGAAATCAGTTAACGATGAAATCAGTTAAATGAAGATGAAATCAGTTAACGATGAAATCAGTTAAAGATGAAATCAGTTAACGATGAAATCAGTTAACGATGAAATCAGTTAAATGAAGATGAAATCAGTTAACGATGAAATCAGTTAAAGATGAAATCAGTTAACGATGAAATCAGTTAACGATGAAATCAGTTAAATGAAGATGAAATCAGTTAACGATGAAATCAGTTAACGATGAAATCAGTTAAATGAAGATGAAATCAGTTAACGATGAAATCAGTTAACGATGGAATCAGTTAACGATGAAATCAGTTAACGATGAAATCAGTTAAATGAAGATGAAATCAGTTAACGATGAAATCAGTTAAAGATGAAATCAGTTAACGATGAAATCAGTTAACGATGAAATCAGTTAAATGAAGATGAAATCAGTTAACGATGAAATCAGTTAAATGAAGATGAAATCAGTTAACGATGAAATCAGTTAACGATGAAATCAGTTAAATGAAGATGAAATCAGTTAACGATGAAATCAGTTAAATGAAGATGAAATCAGTTAACGATGAAATCAGTTAACGATGAAATCAGTTAAATGAAGATGAAATCAGTTAACGATGAAATCAGTTAACGATGAAATCATTTAAATGAAGATGAAATCAGTTAACGATGAAATCAGTTAACGATGAAATCAGTTAAATGAAGATGAAATCAGTTAACGATGAAATCAGTTAACGATGAAATCAGTTAACGATGGAATCAGTTAAATGAAGATGAAATCAGTTAACGATGAAATCAGTTAACGATGAAATCAGTTAAATGAAGATGAAATCAGTTAACGATGAAATCAGTTAAATGAAGATGAAATCAGTTAACGATGAAATCAGTTAACGATGAAATCAGTTAAATGAAGATGAAATCAGTTAACGATGAAATCAGTTAACGATGAAATCAGTTAAATGAAGATGAAATCAGTTAACGATGAAATCAGTTAACGATGAAATCAGTTAAATGAAGATGAAATCAGTTAACGATGAAATCAGTTAACGATGAAATCAGTTAAATGAAGATGAAATCAGTTAACGATGAAATCAGTTAACGATGAAATCAGTTAACGATGAAATCAGTTAAATGAAGATGAAATCAGTTAACGATGAAATCAGTTAAATGAAGATGAAATCAGTTAACGATGAAATCAGTTAAAGATGAAATCAGTTAACGATGGAATCAGTTAACGATGAAATCAGTTAACGATGAAATCAGTTAAATGAAGATGAAATCAGTTAACGATGAAATCAGTTAACGATGAAATCAGTTAAATGAAGATGAAATCAGTTAACGATGAAATCAGTTAAATGAAGATGAAATCAGTTAACGATGAAATCAGTTAAAGATGAAATCAGTTAACGATGAAATCAGTTAACGATGAAATCAGTTAACGATGGAATCAGTTAAATGAAGATGAAATCAGTTAACGATGAAATCAGTTAACGATGAAATCAGTTAAATGAAGATGAAATCAGTTAACGATGAAATCAGTTAAATGAAGATGAAATCAGTTAACGATGAAATCAGTTAATGATGAAATCAGTTAAATGAAGATGAAATCAGTTAACGATGAAATCAGTTAATGATGAAATCAGTTAAATGAAGATGAAATCAGTTAACGATGAAATCAGTTAAAGATGAAATCAGTTAACGATGAAATCAGTTAACGATGAAATCAGTTAAATGAAGATGAAATCAGTTAACGATGAAATCAGTTAATGATGAAATCAGTTAAATGAAGATGAAATCAGTTAACGATGAAATCAGTTAACGATGAAATCAGTTAAATGAAGATGAAATCAGTTAACGATGAAATCAGTTAACGATGAAATCAGTTAACGATGGAATCAGTTAACGATGAAATCAGTTAAATGAAGATGAAATCAGTTAACGATGAAATCAGTTAACGATGAAATCAGTTAACGATGAAATCAATTAAATGAAGATGAAATCAGTTAACGATGAAATCAGTTAAATGAAGATGAAATCAGTTAACGATGAAATCAGTTAACGATGGAATCAGTTAACGATGAAATCAGTTAACGATGAAATCAGTTAAATGAAGATGAAATCAGTTAACGATGAAATCAGTTAACGATGAAATCAGTTAACGATGGAATCAGTTAAATGAAGATGAAATCAGTTAACGATGAAATCAGTTAACGATGAAATCAGTTAAATGAAGATGAAATCAGTTAACGATGAAATCAGTTAAATGAAGATGAAATCAGTTAACGATGAAATCAGTTAAAGATGAAATCAGTTAACGATGAAATCAGTTAACGATGAAATCAGTTAAATGAAGATGAAATCAGTTAACGATGAAATCAGTTAAAGATGAAATCAGTTAACGATGAAATCAGTTAACGATGAAATCAGTTAAATGAAGATGAAATCAGTTAACGATGAAATCAGTTAACGATGAAATCAGTTAACGATGAAATCAGTTAAATGAAGATGAAATCAGTTAACGATGAAATCAGTTAACGATGAAATCAGTTAACGATGAAATCAGTTAAATGAAGATGAAATCAGTTAACGATGAAATCAGTTAAATGAAGATGAAATCAGTTAACGATGTAATCAGTTAACAATGAAATCAGTTAAATGAAGATGAAATCAGTTAACGATGAAATCAGTTAACGATGGAATCAGTTAACGATGGAATCAGTTAAATGAAGATGAAATCAGTTAACGATGAAATCAGTTAACGATGAAATCAGTAAAAGATGAAATCAGTTAACGATGAAATCAGTTAACGATGAAATCAGTTAAATGAAGATGAAATCAGTTAACGATGAAATCAGTTAACGATTAAATCAGTTAACGATGGAATCAGTTAACGATGAAATCAGTTAACGATGAAATCAGTTAACGATGAAATCAGTTAAATGAAGATGAAATCAGTTAACGATGAAATCAGTTAACGATGAAATCAGTTAAATGAAGATGAAATCAGTTAACGATGAAATCAGTTAACGATGGAATCAGTTAACGATGAAATCAGTTAACGATGAAATCAGTTAAATGAAGATGAAATCAGTTAAATGAAGATGAAATCAGTTAACGATGAAATCAGTTAACGATGAAATCAGTTAAATGAAGATGAAATCAGTTAACGATGAAATCAGTTAAAGATGAAATCAGTTAACGATGGAATCAGTTAACGATGAAATCAGTTAACGATGAAATCAGTTAAATGAAGATGAAATCAGTTAACGATGAAATCAGTTAACGATGAAATCAGTTAAATGAAGATGAAATCAGTTAACGATGAAATCAGTTAACGATGAAATCAGTTAACGATGGAATCAGTTAACGATGAAATCAGTTAACGATGAAATCAGTTAAATGAAGATGAAATCAGTTAAATGAAGATGAAATCAGTTAACGATGAAATCAGTTAACGATGATATCAGTTAAATGAAGATGAAATCAGTTAACGATGAAATCAGTTAACGATGAAATCAGTTAAATGAAGATGAAATCAGTTAACGATGAAATCAGTTAACGATGAAATCAGTTAACGATGAAATCAGTTAACGATGGAATCAGTTAAATGAAGATGAAATCAGTTAACGATGAAATCAGTTAACGATGAAATCAGTTAAATGAAGATGAAATCAGTTAACGATGAAATCAGTTAACGATGAAATCAGTTAACGATGAAATCAGTTAAATGAAGATGAAATCAGTTAACGATGAAATCAGTTAACGATTAAATCAGTTAACGATGGAATCAGTTAACGATGAAATCAGTTAACGATGAAATCAGTTAACGATGAAATCAGTTAAATGAAGATGAAATCAGTTAACGATGAAATCAGTTAACGATGAAATCAGTTAAATGAAGATGAAATCAGTTAACGATGAAATCAGTTAATGATGAAATCAGTTAAATGAAGATGAAATCAGTTAACGATGAAATCAGTTAATGATGAAATCAGTTAAATGAAGATGAAATCAGTTAACGATGAAATCAGTTAAAGATGAAATCAGTTAACGATGAAATCAGTTAACGATGAAATCAGTTAAATGAAGATGAAATCAGTTAACGATGAAATCAGTTAATGATGAAATCAGTTAAATGAAGATGAAATCAGTTAACGATGAAATCAGTTAAATGAAGATGAAATCAGTTAACGATGTAATCAGTTAACAATGAAATCAGTTAAATGAAGATGAAATCAGTTAACGATGAAATCAGTTAACGATGGAATCAGTTAACGATGGAATCAGTTAAATGAAGATGAAATCAGTTAACGATGAAATCAGTTAACGATGAAATCAGTAAAAGATGAAATCAGTTAACGATGAAATCAGTTAACGATGAAATCAGTTAAATGAAGATGAAATCAGTTAACGATGAAATCAGTTAACGATTAAATCAGTTAACGATGGAATCAGTTAACGATGAAATCAGTTAACGATGAAATCAGTTAACGATGAAATCAGTTAAATGAAGATGAAATCAGTTAACGATGAAATCAGTTAACGATGAAATCAGTTAAATGAAGATGAAATCAGTTAACGATGAAATCAGTTAACGATGGAATCAGTTAACGATGAAATCAGTTAACGATGAAATCAGTTAAATGAAGATGAAATCAGTTAAATGAAGATGAAATCAGTTAACGATGAAATCAGTTAACGATGAAATCAGTTAAATGAAGATGAAATCAGTTAACGATGAAATCAGTTAAAGATGAAATCAGTTAACGATGGAATCAGTTAACGATGAAATCAGTTAACGATGAAATCAGTTAAATGAAGATGAAATCAGTTAACGATGAAATCAGTTAACGATGAAATCAGTTAAATGAAGATGAAATCAGTTAACGATGAAATCAGTTAACGATGAAATCAGTTAACGATGGAATCAGTTAACGATGAAATCAGTTAAATGAAGATGAAATCAGTTAAATGAAGATGAAATCAGTTAACGATGAAATCAGTTAACGATGATATCAGTTAAATGAAGATGAAATCAGTTAACGATGAAATCAGTTAACGATGAAATCAGTTAAATGAAGATGAAATCAGTTAACGATGAAATCAGTTAACGATGAAATCAGTTAACGATGAAATCAGTTAACGATGGAATCAGTTAAATGAAGATGAAATCAGTTAACGATGAAATCAGTTAACGATGAAATCAGTTAAATGAAGATGAAATCAGTTAACGATGAAATCAGTTAACGATGAAATCAGTTAACGATGAAATCAGTTAAATGAAGATGAAATCAGTTAACGATGAAATCAGTTAACGATTAAATCAGTTAACGATGGAATCAGTTAACGATGAAATCAGTTAACGATGAAATCAGTTAACGATGAAATCAGTTAAATGAAGATGAAATCAGTTAACGATGAAATCAGTTAACGATGAAATCAGTTAAATGAAGATGAAATCAGTTAACGATGAAATCAGTTAATGATGAAATCAGTTAAATGAAGATGAAATCAGTTAACGATGAAATCAGTTAATGATGAAATCAGTTAAATGAAGATGAAATCAGTTAACGATGAAATCAGTTAACGATGAAATCAGTTAACGATGAAATCAGTTAAATGAAGATGAAATCAGTTAACGATGAAATCAGTTAACGATGAAATCAGTTAACGATGAAATCACTTAACGATGAAATCAGTTAAATGAAGATGAAATCAGTTAACGATGAAATCAGTTAAATGAAGATGAAATCAGTTAACGATGAAATCAGTTAACGATGAAATCAGTTAAATGAAGATGAAATCAGTTAACGATGAAATCAGTTAAATGAAGATGAAATCAGTTAACGATGAAATCAGTTAACGATGAAATCAGTTAAATGAAGATGAAATCAGTTAACGATGAAATCAGTTAAATGAAGATGAAATCAGTTAACGATGAAATCAGTTAAAGATGAAATCAGTTAACGATGAAATCAGTTAACGATGAAATCAGTTAAATGAAGATGAAATCAGTTAACGATGAAATCAGTTAAAGATGAAATCAGTTAACGATGAAATCAGTTAACGATGAAATCAGTTAAATGAAGATGAAATCAGTTAACGATGAAATCAGTTAACGATGAAATCAGTTAACGATGAAATCAGTTAAATGAAGATGAAATCAGTTAACGATGAAATCAGTTAACGATGAAATCAGTTAACGATGAAATCAGTTAAATGAAGATGAAATCAGTTAACGATGAAATCAGTTAAATGAAGATGAAATCAGTTAACGATGTAATCAGTTAACAATGAAATCAGTTAAATGAAGATGAAATCAGTTAACGATGAAATCAGTTAACGATGGAATCAGTTAACGATGGAATCAGTTAAATGAAGATGAAATCAGTTAACGATGAAATCAGTTAACGATGAAATCAGTAAAAGATGAAATCAGTTAACGATGAAATCAGTTAACGATGAAATCAGTTAAATGAAGATGAAATCAGTTAACGATGAAATCAGTTAACGATTAAATCAGTTAACGATGGAATCAGTTAACGATGAAATCAGTTAACGATGAAATCAGTTAACGATGAAATCAGTTAAATGAAGATGAAATCAGTTAACGATGAAATCAGTTAACGATGAAATCAGTTAAATGAAGATGAAATCAGTTAACGATGAAATCAGTTAACGATGGAATCAGTTAACGATGAAATCAGTTAACGATGAAATCAGTTAAATGAAGATGAAATCAGTTAAATGAAGATGAAATCAGTTAACGATGAAATCAGTTAACGATGAAATCAGTTAAATGAAGATGAAATCAGTTAACGATGAAATCAGTTAAAGATGAAATCAGTTAACGATGGAATCAGTTAACGATGAAATCAGTTAACGATGAAATCAGTTAAATGAAGATGAAATCAGTTAACGATGAAATCAGTTAACGATGAAATCAGTTAAATGAAGATGAAATCAGTTAACGATGAAATCAGTTAACGATGAAATCAGTTAACGATGGAATCAGTTAACGATGAAATCAGTTAACGATGAAATCAGTTAAATGAAGATGAAATCAGTTAAATGAAGATGAAATCAGTTAACGATGAAATCAGTTAACGATGATATCAGTTAAATGAAGATGAAATCAGTTAACGATGAAATCAGTTAACGATGAAATCAGTTAAATGAAGATGAAATCAGTTAACGATGAAATCAGTTAACGATGAAATCAGTTAACGATGGAATCAGTTAAATGAAGATGAAATCAGTTAACGATGAAATCAGTTAACGATGAAATCAGTTAAATGAAGATGAAATCAGTTAACGATGAAATCAGTTAACGATGAAATCAGTTAACGATGAAATCAGTTAAATGAAGATGAAATCAGTTAACGATGAAATCAGTTAACGATTAAATCAGTTAACGATGGAATCAGTTAACGATGAAATCAGTTAACGATGAAATCAGTTAACGATGAAATCAGTTAAATGAAGATGAAATCAGTTAAC
This sequence comes from Semicossyphus pulcher, assembly GCF_022749685.1. Taxonomy (NCBI): domain Eukaryota; kingdom Metazoa; phylum Chordata; class Actinopteri; order Labriformes; family Labridae; genus Semicossyphus; species Semicossyphus pulcher. Next base: position 74,635 of record NW_027211709.1, on the reverse strand, counting down.
GATGAAATCAGTTAACGATGAAATCAGTTAAATGAAGATGAAATCAGTTAACGATGAAATCAGTTAATGATGAAATCAGTTAAATGAAGATGAAATCAGTTAACGATGAAATCAGTTAATGATGAAATCAGTTAAATGAAGATGAAATCAGTTAACGATGAAATCAGTTAAAGATGAAATCAGTTAACGATGAAATCAGTTAACGATGAAATCAGTTAAATGAAGATGAAATCAGTTAACGATGAAATCAGTTAATGATGAAATCAGTTAAATGAAGATGAAATCAGTTAACGATGAAATCAGTTAAATGAAGATGAAATCAGTTAACGATGTAATCAGTTAACAATGAAATCAGTTAAATGAAGATGAAATCAGTTAACGATGAAATCAGTTAACGATGGAATCAGTTAACGATGGAATCAGTTAAATGAAGATGAAATCAGTTAACGATGAAATCAGTTAACGATGAAATCAGTAAAAGATGAAATCAGTTAACGATGAAATCAGTTAACGATGAAATCAGTTAAATGAAGATGAAATCAGTTAACGATGAAATCAGTTAACGATGAAATCAGTTAACGATGGAATCAGTTAACGATGAAATCAGTTAACGATGAAATCAGTTAACGATGAAATCAGTTAAATGAAGATGAAATCAGTTAACGATGAAATCAGTTAACGATGAAATCAGTTAAATGAAGATGAAATCAGTTAACGATGAAATCAGTTAACGATGGAATCAGTTAACGATGAAATCAGTTAACGATGAAATCAGTTAAATGAAGATGAAATCAGTTAAATGAAGATGAAATCAGTTAACGATGAAATCAGTTAACGATGAAATCAGTTAAATGAAGATGAAATCAGTTAACGATGAAATCAGTTAAAGATGAAATCAGTTAACGATGGAATCAGTTAACGATGAAATCAGTTAACGATGAAATCAGTTAAATGAAGATGAAATCAGTTAACGATGAAATCAGTTAACGATGAAATCAGTTAAATGAAGATGAAATCAGTTAACGATGAAATCAGTTAACGATGAAATCAGTTAACGATGGAATCAGTTAACGATGAAATCAGTTAACGATGAAATCAGTTAAATGAAGATGAAATCAGTTAAATGAAGATGAAATCAGTTAACGATGAAATCAGTTAACGATGATATCAGTTAAATGAAGATGAAATCAGTTAACGATGAAATCAGTTAACGATGAAATCAGTTAAATGAAGATGAAATCAGTTAACGATGAAATCAGTTAACGATGAAATCAGTTAACGATGAAATCAGTTAACGATGGAATCAGTTAAATGAAGATGAAATCAGTTAACGATGAAATCAGTTAACGATGAAATCAGTTAAATGAAGATGAAATCAGTTAACGATGAAATCAGTTAACGATGAAATCAGTTAACGATGAAATCAGTTAAATGAAGATGAAATCAGTTAACGATGAAATCAGTTAACGATTAAATCAGTTAACGATGGAATCAGTTAACGATGAAATCAGTTAACGATGAAATCAGTTAACGATGAAATCAGTTAAATGAAGATGAAATCAGTTAACGATGAAATCAGTTAACGATGAAATCAGTTAAATGAAGATGAAATCAGTTAACGATGAAATCAGTTAATGATGAAATCAGTTAAATGAAGATGAAATCAGTTAACGATGAAATCAGTTAATGATGAAATCAGTTAAATGAAGATGAAATCAGTTAACGATGAAATCAGTTAAAGATGAAATCAGTTAACGATGAAATCAGTTAACGATGAAATCAGTTAAATGAAGATGAAATCAGTTAACGATGAAATCAGTTAATGATGAAATCAGTTAAATGAAGATGAAATCAGTTAACGATGAAATCAGTTAACGATGAAATCAGTTAAATGAAGATGAAATCAGTTAACGATGAAATCAGTTAACGATGAAATCAGTTAACGATGAAATCAGTTAACGATTAAATCAGTTAACGATGGAATCAGTTAACGATGAAATCAGTTAACGATGAAATCAGTTAACGATGAAATCAGTTAAATGAAGATGAAATCAGTTAACGATGAAATCAGTTAACGATGAAATCAGTTAAATGAAGATGAAATCAGTTAACGATGAAATCAGTTAACGATGGAATCAGTTAACGATGAAATCAGTTAACGATGAAATCAGTTAAATGAAGATGAAATCAGTTAAATGAAGATGAAATCAGTTAACGATGAAATCAGTTAACGATGAAATCAGTTAAATGAAGATGAAATCAGTTAACGATGAAATCAGTTAAAGATGAAATCAGTTAACGATGGAATCAGTTAACGATGAAATCAGTTAACGATGAAATCAGTTAAATGAAGATGAAATCAGTTAACGATGAAATCAGTTAACGATGAAATCAGTTAAATGAAGATGAAATCAGTTAACGATGAAATCAGTTAACGATGAAATCAGTTAACGATGGAATCAGTTAACGATGAAATCAGTTAACGATGAAATCAGTTAAATGAAGATGAAATCAGTTAAATGAAGATGAAATCAGTTAACGATGAAATCAGTTAACGATGATATCAGTTAAATGAAGATGAAATCAGTTAACGATGAAATCAGTTAACGATGAAATCAGTTAAATGAAGATGAAATCAGTTAACGATGAAATCAGTTAACGATGAAATCAGTTAACGATGAAATCAGTTAACGATGGAATCAGTTAAATGAAGATGAAATCAGTTAACGATGAAATCAGTTAACGATGAAATCAGTTAAATGAAGATGAAATCAGTTAACGATGAAATCAGTTAACGATGAAATCAGTTAACGATGAAATCAGTTAACGATGAAATCAGTTAAATGAAGATGAAATCAGTTAACGATGAAATCAGTTAACGATGATATCAGTTAAATGAAGATGAAATCAGTTAACGATGAAATCAGTTAACGATGAAATCAGTTAAATGAAGATGAAATCAGTTAACGATGAAATCAGTTAACGATGAAATCAGTTAACGATGAAATCAGTTAACGATGGAATCAGTTAAATGAAGATGAAATCAGTTAACGATGAAATCAGTTAACGATGAAATCAGTTAAATGAAGATGAAATCAGTTAACGATGAAATCAGTTAACGATGAAATCAGTTAACGATGAAATCAGTTAAATGAAGATGAAATCAGTTAACGATGAAATCAGTTAACGATTAAATCAGTTAACGATGGAATCAGTTAACGATGAAATCAGTTAACGATGAAATCAGTTAACGATGAAATCAGTTAAATGAAGATGAAATCAGTTAACGATGAAATCAGTTAACGATGAAATCAGTTAAATGAAGATGAAATCAGTTAACGATGAAATCAGTTAATGATGAAATCAGTTAAATGAAGATGAAATCAGTTAACGATGAAATCAGTTAATGATGAAATCAGTTAAATGAAGATGAAATCAGTTAACGATGAAATCAGTTAAAGATGAAATCAGTTAACGATGAAATCAGTTAACGATGAAATCAGTTAAATGAAGATGAAATCAGTTAACGATGAAATCAGTTAATGATGAAATCAGTTAAATGAAGATGAAATCAGTTAACGATGAAATCAGTTAAATGAAGATGAAATCAGTTAACGATGAAATCAGTTAACGATGAAATCAGTTAAATGAAGATGAAATCAGTTAACGATGAAATCAGTTAACGATGAAATCAGTTAACGATGAAATCAGTTAACGATGAAATCAGTTAACGATGGAATCAGTTAACGATGAAATCAGTTAACGATGAAATCAGTTAACGATGAAATCAGTTAAATGAAGATGAAATCAGTTAACGATGAAATCAGTTAACGATGAAATCAGTTAAATGAAGATGAAATCAGTTAACGATGGAATCAGTTAACGATGAAATCAGTTAACGATGAAATCAGTTAAATGAAGATGAAATCAGTTAAATGAAGATGAAATCAGTTAACGATGAAATCAGTTAACGATGAAATCAGTTAAATGAAGATGAAATCAGTTAACGATGAAATCAGTTAAAGATGAAATCAGTTAACGATGGAATCAGTTAACGATGAAATCAGTTAACGATGAAATCAGTTAAATGAAGATGAAATCAGTTAACGATGAAATCAGTTAACGATGAAATCAGTTAAATGAAGATGAAATCAGTTAACGATGAAATCAGTTAACGATGAAATCAGTTAACGATGGAATCAGTTAACGATGAAATCAGTTAAATGAAGATGAAATCAGTTAAATGAAGATGAAATCAGTTAACGATGAAATCAGTTAACGATGATATCAGTTAAATGAAGATGAAATCAGTTAACGATGAAATCAGTTAACGATGAAATCAGTTAAATGAAGATGAAATCAGTTAACGATGAAATCAGTTAACGATGAAATCAGTTAACGATGAAATCAGTTAACGATGGAATCAGTTAAATGAAGATGAAATCAGTTAACGATGAAATCAGTTAACGATGAAATCAGTTAAATGAAGATGAAATCAGTTAACGATGAAATCAGTTAACGATGAAATCAGTTAACGATGAAATCAGTTAAATGAAGATGAAATCAGTTAACGATGAAATCAGTTAACGATTAAATCAGTTAACGATGGAATCAGTTAACGATGAAATCAGTTAACGATGAAATCAGTTAAATGAAGATGAAATCAGTTAACGATGAAATCAGTTAAAGATGAAATCAGTTAACGATGAAATCAGTTAACGATGAAATCAGTTAACGATGAAATCAGTTAACGATGAAATCAGTTAAATGAAGATGAAATCAGTTAACGATGAAATCAGTTAACGATGAAATCAGTTAACGATGGAATCAGTTAAATGAAGATGAAATCAGTTAATGATGAAATCAGTTAAATGAAGAATGAAAATGAAATCAGTTAAATGAAGATGAAATCAGTTAACGATGAAATCAGTTAACGATGAAATCAGTTAAATGAAGATGAAATCAGTTAACGATGAAATCAGTTAACGATGAAATCAGTTAACGATGAAATCAGTTAACGATGGAATCAGTTAAATGAAGATGAAATCAGTTAACGATGAAATCAGTTAACGATGAAATCAGTTAAATGAAGATGAAATCAGTTAACGATGAAATCAGTTAACGATGAAATCAGTTAAATGAAGATGAAATCAGTTAACGATGAAATCAGTTACAGATGAAATCAGTTAAATGAAGTTGAAATCAGTTAACGATGAAATCAGTTAAATGAAGATGAAATCAGTTAACGATGAAATCAGTTAAAGATGAAATCAGTTAACGATGGAATCAGTTAACGATGAAATCAGTTAACGATGAAATCAGTTAAATGAAGATGAAATCAGTTAACGATGAAATCAGTTAACGATGAAATCAGTTAACGATGGAATCAGTTAAATGAAGATGAAATCAGTTAACGATGAAATCAGTTAACGATGAAATCAGTTAACGATGAAATCAGTTAAATGAAGATGAAATCAGTTAACGATGAAATCAGTTAAAGATGAAATCAGTTAACGATGAAATCAGTTAACGATGAAATCAGTTAAATGAAGATGAAATCAGTTAACGATGAAATCAGTTAACGATGAAATCAGTTAACGATGGAATCAGTTAAATGAAGATGAAATCAGTTAACGATGAAATCAGTTAACGATGAAATCAGTTAAATGAAGATGAAATCAGTTAACGATGAAATCAGTTAACGATGAAATCAGTTAAATGAAGATGAAATCAGTTAACGATGAAATCAGTTAAAGATGAAATCAGTTAAATGAAGTTGAAATCAGTTAACGATGAAATCAGTTAAATGAAGATGAAATCAGTTAACGATGAAATCAGTTAAAGATGAAATCAGTTAACGATGGAATCAGTTAACGATGAAATCAGTTAACGATGAAATCAGTTAAATGAAGATGAAATCAGTTAACGATGAAATCAGTTAACGATGGAATCAGTTAAATGAAGATGAAATCAGTTAACGATGAAATCAGTTAACGATGAAATCAGTTAACGATGAAATCAGTTAAATGAAGATGAAATCAGTTAACGATGAAATCAGTTAAAGATGAAATCAGTTAACGATGAAATCAGTTAACGATGAAATCAGTTAAATGAAGATGAAATCAGTTAACGATGAAATCAGTTAAAGATGAAATCAGTTAACGATGAAATCAGTTAACGATGAAATCAGTTAAATGAAGATGAAATCAGTTAACGATGAAATCAGTTAACGATGAAATCAGTTAACGATGGAATCAGTTAAATGAAGATGAAATCAGTTAACGATGAAATCAGTTAAATGAAGATGAAATCAGTTAACGATGAAATCAGTTAACGATGGAATCAGTTAACGATGGAATCAGTTAACGATGAAATCAGTTAAATGAAGATGAAATCAGTTAACGATGAAATCAGTTAACGATGAAATCAGTTAAATGAAGATGAAATCAGTTAACGATGAAATCAGTTAACGATGAAATCAGTTAAATGAAGATGAAATCAGTTAACGATGAAATCAGTTAACGATGAAATCAGTTAACGATGGAATCAGTTAAATGAAGATGAAATCAGTTAACGATGAAATCAGTTAATGATGAAATCAGTTAACGATGAAATCAGTTAAATGAAGATGAAATCAGTTAACGATGAAATCAGTTAAATGAAGATGAAATCAGTTAACGATGAAATCAGTTAAAGATGAAATCAGTTAACGATGAAATCAGTTAACGATGAAATCAGTTAAATGAAGATGAAATCAGTTAACGATGAAATCAGTTAAAGATGAAATCAGTTAACGATTAAATCAGTTAACGATGAAATCAGTTAAATGAAGATGAAATCAGTTAACGATGAAATCAGTTAACGATGAAATCAGTTAAATGAAGATGAAATCAGTTAACGATGAAATCAGTTAACGATGGAATCAGTTAAATGAAGATGAAATCAGTTAACGATGAAATCAGTTAACGATGAAATCAGTTAAATGAAGATGAAATCAGTTAACGATGAAATCAGTTAACGATGAAATCAGTTAACGAGGAAATCAGTTAAATGAAGATGAAATCAGTTAACGATGAAATCAGTTAAATGAAGATGAAATCAGTTAACGATGAAATCAGTTAAAGATGAAATCAGTTAACGATGAAATCAGTTAACGATGAAATCAGTTAAAGATGAAATCAGTTAACGATGAAATCAGTTAAATGAAGATGAAATCAGTTAACGATGAAATCAGTTAACGATGAAATCAGTTAAATGAAGATGAAATCAGTTAAATGAAGATGAAATCAGTTAACGATGAAATCAGTTAACGATGAAATCAGTTAAATGAAGATGAAATCAGTTAACGATGAAATCAGTTAACGATGGAATCAGTTAACGATGAAATCAGTTAACGATGAAATCAGTTAAATGAAGATGAAATCAGTTAACGATGAAATCAGTTAACGATGAAATCAGTTAACGATGAAATCAGTTAAATGAAGATGAAATCAGTTAACGATGAAATCAGTTAACGATGAAATCAGTTAAATGAAGATGAAATCAGTTAACGATGAAATCAGTTAAATGAAGATGAAATCAGTTAACGATGAAATCAGTTAAAGATGAAATCAGTTAACGATGGAATCAGTTAACGATGAAATCAGTTAACGATGAAATCAGTTAAATGAAGATGAAATCAGTTAACGATGAAATCAGTTAACGATGAAATCAGTTAACGATGGAATCAGTTAAATGAAGATGAAATCAGTTAACGATGAAATCAGTTAACGATTAAATCAGTTAACGATGAAATCAGTTAAATGAAGATGAAATCAGTTAACGATGAAATCAGTTAAATGAAGATGAAATCAGTTAACGATGAAATCAGTTAAATGAAGATGAAATCAGTTAACGATGAAATCAGTTAACGATGAAATCAGTTAACGATGAAATCAGTTAAATGAAGATGAAATCAGTTAACGATGAAATCAGTTAACGATGAAATCAGTTAAATGAAGATGAAATCAGTTAACGATGAAATCAGTTAACGATGAAATCAGTTAACGATGAAATCAGTTAAATGAAGATGAAATCAGTTAACGATGAAATCAGTTAAATGAAGATGAAATCAGTTAACGATGAAATCAGTTAAATGAAGATGAAATCAGTTAACGATGAAATCAGTTAAAGATGAAATCAGTTAACGATGGAATCAGTTAACGATGAAATCAGTTAACGATGAAATCAGTTAAATGAAGATGAAATCAGTTAACGATGAAATCAGTTAACGATGAAATCAGTTAACGATGGAATCAGTTAAATGAAGATGAAATCAGTTAACGATGAAATCAGTTAACGATGAAATCAGTTAACGATGAAATCAGTTAACGATGAAATCAGTTAAATGAAGATGAAATCAGTTAACGATGAAATCAGTTAAAGATGAAATCAGTTAACGATGAAATCAGTTAAATGAAGATGAAATCAGTTAACGATGAAATCAGTTAACGATGAAATCAGTTAAATGAAGATGAAATCAATTAACGATGAAATCAGTTAACGATGAAATCAGTTAAATGAAGATGAAATCAGTTAACGATGAAATCAGTTAAATGAAGAATGAAAATGAAATCAGTTAAATGAAGATGAAATCAGTTAACGATGAAATCAGTTAACGATGAAATCAGTTAACGATGAAATCAGTTAAATGAAGATGAAATCAGTTAACGATGAAATCAGTTAAATGAAGATGAAATCAGTTAACGATGAAATCAGTTAAAGATGAAATCAGTTAACGATGAAATCAGTTAACGATGAAATCAGTTAAATGAAGATGAAATCAGTTAACGATGAAATCAGTTAACGATGAAATCAGTTAAATGAAGATGAAATCAGTTAACGATGAAATCAGTTAACGATGGAATCAGTTAAATGAAAATGAAATCAGTTAACGATGAAATCAGTTAACGATGAAATCAGTTAAATGAAGATGAAATCAGTTAACGATGAAATCAGTTAAATGAAGATGTAATCAGTTAACGATGAAATCAGTTAAAGATGAAATCAGTTAACGATGAAATCAGTTAACGATGAAATCAGTTAAATGAAGATGAAATCAGTTAACGATGAAATCAGTTAACGATGAAATCAGTTAACGATGAAATCAGTTAAATGAAGATGAAATCAGTTAACGATGAAATCAGTTAAAGATGAAATCAGTTAACGATGAAATCAGTGAAATGAAGATGAAATCAGTTAACGATGAAATCAGTTAAAGATGAAATCAGTTAACGATGGAATCAGTTAACGATGAAATCAGTTAACGATGAAATCAGTTAAATGAAGATGAAATCAGTTAACGATGAAATCAGTTAACGATGAAATCAGTTAACGATGAAATCAGTTAAATGAAGATGAAATCAGTTAACGATGAAATCAGTTAACGATGAAATCAGTTAAATGAAGATGAAATCAGTTAACGATGAAATCAGTTAAAGATGAAATCAGTTAACGATGAAATCAGTTAACGATGAAATCAGTTAAATGAAGATGAAATCAGTTAACGTTGAAATCAGTTAAATGAAGAATGAAAATGAAATCAGTTAAATGAAGATGAAATCAGTTAACGATGAAATCAGTTAACGATGAAATCAGTTAACGATGAAATCAGTTAAATGAAGATGAAATCAGTTAACGATGAAATCAGTTAAATGAAGATGAAATCAGTTAACGATGAAATCAGTTAAAGATGAAATCAGTTAACGATGAAATCAGTTAACGATGAAATCAGTTAAATGAAGATGAAATCAGTTAACGATGAAATCAGTTAACGATGAAATCAGTTAACGATGGAATCAATTAAATGAAGATGAAATCAGTTAACGATGAAATCAGTTAAAGATGAAATCAGTTAACGATGAAATCAGTTAACGATGAAATCAGTTAAATGAAGATGAAATCAGTTAACGATGAAATCAGTTAACGATGGAATCAGTTAAATGAAGATGAAATCAGTTAACGATGAAATCAGTTAAATGAAGATGAAATCAGTTAACGATGGAATCAGTTAACGATGAAATCAGTTAACGATGAAATCAGTTAAATGAAGATGAAATCAGTTAACGATGAAATCAGTTAACGATGAAATCAGTTAAATGAAGATGAAATCAGTTAACGATGAAATCAGTTAACGATGAAATCAGTTAACGATGGAATCAGTTAAATGAAGATAAAATCAGTTAACGATGAAATCAGTTAACGATGAAATCAGTTAAATGAAGATGAAATCAGTTAACGATGAAATCAGTTAACGATGAAATCAGTTAAATGAAGATGAAATCAGTTAACGATGAAATCAGTTAACGATGAAATCACTTAACGATGAAATCAGTTAAATGAAGATGAAATCAGTTAACGATGAAATCAGTTAACGATGAAATCAGTTAAATGAAGATGAAATCAGTTAACGATGAAATCAGTTAACGATGGAATCAGTTAACGATGAAATCAGTTAACGATGAAATCAGTTAAATGAAGATGAAATCAGTTAACGATGAAATCAGTTAACGATGAAATCAGTTAAATGAAGATGAAATCAGTTAACGATGAAATCAATTAAATGAAGATGAAATCAGTTAACGATGAAATCAGTTAAAGATGAAATCAGTTAACGATGGAATCAGTTAACGATGAAATCAGTTAACGATGAAATCAGTTAAATGAAGATGAAATCAGTTAACGATGAAATCAGTTAACGATGAAATCAGTTAAATGAAGATGAAATCAGTTAAAGATGAAATCAGTTAACGATGAAATCAGTTAAATGAAGATGAAATCAGTTAACGATGAAATCAGTTAACGATGAAATCAGTTAACGATGAAATCAGTTAAATGAAGATGAAATCAGTTAACGATGAAATCAGTTAACGATGAAATCAGTTAAATGAAGATGAAATCAGTTAACGATGAAATCAGTTAACGATGAAATCAGTTAAATGAAGATGAAATCAGTTAACGATGAAATCAGTTAACGATGGAATCAGTTAACGATGAAATCAGTTAACGATGAAATCAGTTAAATGAAGATGAAATCAGTTAACGATGAAATCAGTTAACGATGAAATCAGTTAAATGAAGATGAAATCAGTTAACGATGAAATCAGTTAACGATGAAATCAGTTAAATGAAGATGAAATCAGTTAACGATGAAATCAGTTAAATGAAGATGAAATCAGTTAACGATGAAATCAGTTAAAGATGAAATCAGTTAACGATGGAATCAGTTAACGATGAAATCAGTTAACGATGAAATCAGTTAAATGAAGATGAAATCAGTTAACGATGAAATCAGTTAACGATGAAATCAGTTAACGATGGAATCAGTTAAATGAAGATGAAATCAGTTAACGATGAAATCAGTTAACGATGAAATCAGTTAACGATGAAATCAGTTAAATGAAGATGAAATCAGTTAACGATGAAATCAGTTAAATGAAAATGAAATCAGTTAACGATAAAATCAGTTAAAGATGAAATCAGTTAACGATGAAATCAGTTAACGATGAAATCAGTTAAATGAAGATGAAATCAGTTAACGATGAAATCAGTTAAATGAAGATGAAATCAGTTAACGATGAAATCAGTTAACTATGAAATCAGTTAAATGAAGAATGAAAATGAAATCAGTTAAATGAAGATGAAATCAGTTAACGATGAAATCAGTTAACGATGGAATCAGTTAAATGAAGATGAAATCAGTTAACGATGAAATCAGTTAAATGAAGATGAAATCAGTTAAAGGAAGATGAAATCAGTTAACGATGAAATCAGTTAAAGATGAAATCAGTTACAGATGAAATCAGTTACATGAAGATTAAATCAGTTAACGATGAAATCAGTTAAAGATGAAATCAGTTAACGATGAAATCAGTTAAATGAAGAATGAAAATGAAATCAGTTAACGATGAAATCAGTTAACGATGAAATCAGTTAAATGAAGAATGAAAATGAAATCAGTTAACGATGAAATCAGTTAACGATGAAATCAGTTAAATGAAGATGAAATCAGTTAATGATGAAATCAGTTAAAGATGAAATCAGTTAAAGATGAAATCAGTTAACGATGAAATCAGTTAAATGAAGATGAAATCAGTTAACGATGAAATCAGTTAACGATGAAATCAGTTAAATGAAGATGAAATCAGTTAACGATGAAATCAGTTAACGATGGAATCAGTTAAATGAAGATGAAATCAGTTAACGATGAAATCAGTTAAAGATGAAATCAGTTAACGATGAAATCAGTTAATGATGAAATCAGTTAAATGAAGATGAAATCAGTTAACGATGAAATCAGTTAACGATGAAATCAGTTAAATGAAGATGAAGTCAGTTAACGATGAAATCAGTTAACGATGAAATCAGTTAACGATGGAATCAGTTAACGATGAAATCAGTTAACAATGAAATCAGTTAAATGAAGATGAAATCAGTTAACGATGAAATCAGTTAAAGATGAAATCAGTTAACGATGGAATCAGTTAACGATGAAATCAGTTAACGATGAAATCAGTTAAATGAAGATGAAATCAGTTAACGATGAAATCAGTTAACGATGAAATCAGTTAACGATGGAATCAGTTAAATGAAGATGAAATCAGTTAACGATGAAATCAGTTAACGATGAAATCAGTTAACGATGAAATCAGTTAAATGAAGATGAAATCAGTTAACGATGAAATCAGTTAAAGATGAAATCAGTTAACGATGAAATCAGTTAAATGAAGATGAAATCAGTTAACGATGAAATCAGTTAACGATGAAATCAGTTAAATGAAGATGAAATCAATTAACGATGAAATCAGTTAACGATGAAATCAGTTAAATGAAGATGAAATCAGTTAACGATGAAATCAGTTAAATGAAGAATGAAAATGAAATCAGTTAAATGAAGATGAAATCAGTTAACGATGAAATCAGTTAACGATGAAATCAGTTAACGATGAAATCAGTTAAATGAAGATGAAATCAGTTAACGATGAAATCAGTTAAATGAAGATGAAATCAGTTAACGATGAAATCAGTTAAAGATGAAATCAGTTAACGATGAAATCAGTTAACGATGAAATCAGTTAAATGAAGATGAAATCAGTTAACGATGAAATCAGTTAACGATGAAATCAGTTAAATGAAGATGAAATCAGTTAACGATGAAATCAGTTAACGATGGAATCAGTTAAATGAAAATGAAATCAGTTAACGATGAAATCAGTTAACGATGAAATCAGTTAAATGAAGATGAAATCAGTTAACGATGAAATCAGTTAAATGAAGATGTAATCAGTTAACGATGAAATCAGTTAAAGATGAAATCAGTTAACGATGAAATCAGTTAACGATGAAATCAGTTAAATGAAGATGAAATCAGTTAACGATGAAATCAGTTAACGATGAAATCAGTTAACGATGAAATCAGTTAAATGAAGATGAAATCAGTTAACGATGAAATCAGTTAAAGATGAAATCAGTTAACGATGAAATCAGTGAAATGAAGATGAAATCAGTTAACGATGAAATCAGTTAAAGATGAAATCAGTTAACGATGGAATCAGTTAACGATGAAATCAGTTAACGATGAAATCAGTTAAATGAAGATGAAATCAGTTAACGATGAAATCAGTTAACGATGAAATCATTTAACGATGAAATCAGTTAAATGAAGATGAAATCAGTTAACGATGAAATCAGTTAACGATGAAATCAGTTAAATGAAGATGAAATCAGTTAACGATGAAATCAGTTAAAGATGAAATCAGTTAACGATGAAATCAGTTAACGATGAAATCAGTTAAATGAAGATGAAATCAGTTAACGTTGAAATCAGTTAAATGAAGAATGAAAATGAAATCAGTTAAATGAAGATGAAATCAGTTAACGATGAAATCAGTTAACGATGAAATCAGTTAACGATGAAATCAGTTAAATGAAGATGAAATCAGTTAACGATGAAATCAGTTAAATGAAGATGAAATCAGTTAACGATGAAATCAGTTAAAGATGAAATCAGTTAACGATGAAATCAGTTAACGATGAAATCAGTTAAATGAAGATGAAATCAGTTAACGATGAAATCAGTTAACGATGAAATCAGTTAACGATGGAATCAATTAAATGAAGATGAAATCAGTTAACGATGAAATCAGTTAAAGATGAAATCAGTTAACGATGAAATCAGTTAACGATGAAATCAGTTAAATGAAGATGAAATCAGTTAACGATGAAATCAGTTAACGATGGAATCAGTTAAATGAAGATGAAATCAGTTAACGATGAAATCAGTTAAATGAAGATGAAATCAGTTAACGATGGAATCAGTTAACGATGAAATCAGTTAACGATGAAATCAGTTAAATGAAGATGAAATCAGTTAACGATGAAATCAGTTAACGATGAAATCAGTTAAATGAAGATGAAATCAGTTAACGATGAAATCAGTTAACGATGAAATCAGTTAACGATGGAATCAGTTAAATGAAGATAAAATCAGTTAACGATGAAATCAGTTAACGATGAAATCAGTTAAATGAAGATGAAATCAGTTAACGATGAAATCAGTTAACGATGAAATCAGTTAAATGAAGATGAAATCAGTTAACGATGAAATCAGTTAACGATGAAATCACTTAACGATGAAATCAGTTAAATGAAGATGAAATCAGTTAACGATGAAATCAGTTAACGATGAAATCAGTTAAATGAAGATGAAATCAGTTAACGATGAAATCAGTTAACGATGGAATCAGTTAACGATGAAATCAGTTAACGATGAAATCAGTTAAATGAAGATGAAATCAGTTAACGATGAAATCAGTTAACGATGAAATCAGTTAAATGAAGATGAAATCAGTTAACGATGAAATCAATTAAATGAAGATGAAATCAGTTAACGATGAAATCAGTTAAAGATGAAATCAGTTAACGATGGAATCAGTTAACGATGAAATCAGTTAACGATGAAATCAGTTAAATGAAGATGAAATCAGTTAACGATGAAATCAGTTAACGATGAAATCAGTTAAATGAAGATGAAATCAGTTAAAGATGAAATCAGTTAACGATGAAATCAGTTAAATGAAGATGAAATCAGTTAACGATGAAATCAGTTAACGATGAAATCAGTTAACGATGAAATCAGTTAAATGAAGATGAAATCAGTTAACGATGAAATCAGTTAACGATGAAATCAGTTAAATGAAGATGAAATCAGTTAACGATGAAATCAGTTAACGATGAAATCAGTTAAATGAAGATGAAATCAGTTAACGATGAAATCAGTTAACGATGGAATCAGTTAACGATGAAATCAGTTAACGATGAAATCAGTTAAATGAAGATGAAATCAGTTAACGATGAAATCAGTTAACGATGAAATCAGTTAAATGAAGATGAAATCAGTTAACGATGAAATCAGTTAACGATGAAATCAGTTAAATGAAGATGAAATCAGTTAACGATGAAATCAGTTAAATGAAGATGAAATCAGTTAACGATGAAATCAGTTAAAGATGAAATCAGTTAACGATGGAATCAGTTAACGATGAAATCAGTTAACGATGAAATCAGTTAAATGAAGATGAAATCAGTTAACGATGAAATCAGTTAACGATGAAATCAGTTAACGATGGAATCAGTTAAATGAAGATGAAATCAGTTAACGATGAAATCAGTTAACGATGAAATCAGTTAACGATGAAATCAGTTAAATGAAGATGAAATCAGTTAACGATGAAATCAGTTAAATGAAAATGAAATCAGTTAACGATAAAATCAGTTAAAGATGAAATCAGTTAACGATGAAATCAGTTAACGATGAAATCAGTTAAATGAAGATGAAATCAGTTAACGATGAAATCAGTTAAATGAAGATGAAATCAGTTAACGATGAAATCAGTTAACTATGAAATCAGTTAAATGAAGAATGAAAATGAAATCAGTTAAATGAAGATGAAATCAGTTAACGATGAAATCAGTTAACGATGGAATCAGTTAAATGAAGATGAAATCAGTTAACGATGAAATCAGTTAAATGAAGATGAAATCAGTTAAAGGAAGATGAAATCAGTTAACGATGAAATCAGTTAAAGATGAAATCAGTTACAGATGAAATCAGTTACATGAAGATTAAATCAGTTAACGATGAAATCAGTTAAAGATGAAATCAGTTAACGATGAAATCAGTTAAATGAAGAATGAAAATGAAATCAGTTAACGATGAAATCAGTTAACGATGAAATCAGTTAAATGAAGAATGAAAATGAAATCAGTTAACGATGAAATCAGTTAACGATGAAATCAGTTAAATGAAGATGAAATCAGTTAATGATGAAATCAGTTAAAGATGAAATCAGTTAAAGATGAAATCAGTTAACGATGAAATCAGTTAAATGAAGATGAAATCAGTTAACGATGAAATCAGTTAACGATGAAATCAGTTAAATGAAGATGAAATCAGTTAACGATGAAATCAGTTAACGATGGAATCAGTTAAATGAAGATGAAATCAGTTAACGATGAAATCAGTTAAAGATGAAATCAGTTAACGATGAAATCAGTTAATGATGAAATCAGTTAAATGAAGATGAAATCAGTTAACGATGAAATCAGTTAACGATGAAATCAGTTAAATGAAGATGAAGTCAGTTAACGATGAAATCAGTTAACGATGAAATCAGTTAACGATGGAATCAGTTAACGATGAAATCAGTTAACAATGAAATCAGTTAAATGAAGATGAAATCAGTTAACGATGAAATCAGTTAACGATGAAATCAGTTAACGATGAAATCAGTTAAATGAAGATGAAATCAGTTAACGATGAAATCAGTTAACGATGAAATCAGTTAACGATGAAATCAGTTAAATGAAGATGAAATCAGTTAACGATGAAATCAGTTAACGATGAAATCAGTTAACGATGAAATCAGTTAACGATGAAATCATTTAACGATGGAATCAGTTAAATGAAGATGAAATCAGTTAACGATGAAATCAGTTAACAATGAAATCAGTTAAATGAAGATGAAATCAGTTAACGATGAAATCAGTTAACGATGAAATCAGTTAACGATGGAATCAGTTAAATGAAGATGAAATCAGTTAACGAGGAAATCAGTTAACGATGAAATCAGTTAACGATGAAATCAGTTAAATGAAGATGAAATCAGTTAACGATGAAATCAGTTAAATGAAGAATGAAAATGAAATCAGTTAAATGAAGATGAAATCAGTTAACGATGAAATCAGTTAACGATGAAATCAGTTAAATGAAGATGAAATCAGTTAACGATGAAATCAGTTAACGATGAAATCAGTTAACGATGAAATCAGTTAAATGAAGATGAAATCAGTTAACGATGAAATCAGTTAAATGAAGATGAAATCAGTTAACGATGAAATCAGTTAAATGAAGATGAAATCAGTTAACGATGAAATCAGTTAAAGATGAAATCAGTTAACGATGGAATCAGTTAACGATGAAATCAGTTAACGATGAAATCAGTTAAATGAAGATGAAATCAGTTAACGATGAAATCAGTTAACGATGAAATCAGTTAACGATGGAATCAGTTAAATGAAGATGAAATCAGTTAACGATGAAATCAGTTAACGATGAAATCAGTTAAATGAAGATGAAATCAGTTAACGATGAAATCAGTTAAAGATGAAATCAGTTAACGATGAAATCAGTTAACGATGAAATCAGTTAAATGAAGATGAAATCAGTTAACGATGAAATCAGTTAACGATGAAATCAGTTAAATGAAGATGAAATCAATTAACGATGAAATCAGTTAACGATGAAATCAGTTAAATGAAGATGAAATCAGTTAACGATGAAATCAGTTAAATGAAGAATGAAAATGAAATCAGTTAAATGAAGATGAAATCAGTTAACGATGAAATCAGTTAACGATGAAATCAGTTAACGATGAAATCAGTTAAATGAAGATGAAATCAGTTAACGATGAAATCAGTTAAATGAAGATGAAATCAGTTAACGATGAAATCAGTTAAAGATGAAATCAGTTAACGATGAAATCAGTTAACGATGAAATCAGTTAAATGAAGATGAAATCAGTTAACGATGAAATCAGTTAACGATGAAATCAGTTAAATGAAGATGAAATCAGTTAACGATGAAATCAGTTAACGATGGAATCAGTTAAATGAAAATGAAATCAGTTAACGATGAAATCAGTTAACGATGAAATCAGTTAACGATGAAATCAGTTAAATGAAGATGAAATCAGTTAACGATGAAATCAGTTAAATGAAGATGAAATCAGTTAACGATGAAATCAGTTAAAGATGAAATCAGTTAACGATGAAATCAGTTAACGATGAAATCAGTTAAATGAAGATGAAATCAGTTAACGATGAAATCAGTTAACGATGAAATCAGTTAACGATGAAATCAGTTAAATGAAGATGAAATCAGTTAACGATGAAATCAGTTAAAGATGAAATCAGTTAACGATGAAATCAGTGAAATGAAGATGAAATCAGTTAACGATGAAATCAGTTAAAGATGAAATCAGTTAACGATGGAATCAGTTAACGATGAAATCAGTTAACGATGAAATCAGTTAAATGAAGATGAAATCAGTTAACGATGAAATCAGTTAACGATGAAATCAGTTAACGATGAAATCAGTTAAATGAAGATGAAATCAGTTAACGATGAAATCAGTTAACGATGAAATCAGTTAAATGAAGATGAAATCAGTTAACGATGAAATCAGTTAAAGATGAAATCAGTTAACGATGAAATCAGTTAACGATGAAATCAGTTAAATGAAGATGAAATCAGTTAACGATGAAATCAGTTAAATGAAGAATGAAAATGAAATCAGTTAAATGAAGATGAAATCAGTTAACGATGAAATCAGTTAACGATGAAATCAGTTAAATGAAGATGAAATCAGTTAACGATGAAATCAGTTAAATGAAGATGAAATCAGTTAACGATGAAATCAGTTAAAGATGAAATCAGTTAACGATGAAATCAGTTAACGATGAAATCAGTTAAATGAAGATGAAATCAGTTAACGATGAAATCAGTTAACGATGAAATCAGTTAAATGAAGATGAAATCAGTTAACGATGAAATCAGTTAAATGAAGATGAAATCAGTTAACGATGGAATCAGTTAACGATGAAATCAGTTAACGATGAAATCAGTTAAATGAAGATGAAATCAGTTAACGATGAAATCAGTTAACGATGAAATCAGTTAAATGAAGATGAAATCAGTTAACGATGAAATCAGTTAACGATGAAATCAGTTAACGATGGAATCAGTTAAATGAAGATAAAATCAGTTAACGATGAAATCAGTTAACGATGAAATCAGTTAAATGAAGATGAAATCAGTTAACGATGAAATCAGTTAACGATGAAATCAGTTAAATGAAGATGAAATCAGTTAACGATGAAATCAGTTAACGATGAAATCACTTAACGATGAAATCAGTTAAATGAAGATGAAATCAGTTAACGATGAAATCAGTTAAATGAAGATGAAATCAGTTAACGATGAAATCAGTTAACGATGGAATCAGTTAACGATGAAATCAGTTAACGATGAAATCAGTTAAATGAAGATGAAATCAGTTAACGATGAAATCAGTTAACGATGAAATCAGTTAAATGAAGATGAAATCAGTTAACGATGAAATCAATTAAATGAAGATGAAATCAGTTAACGATGAAATCAGTTAAAGATGAAATCAGTTAACGATGGAATCAGTTAACGATGAAATCAGTTAACGATGAAATCAGTTAAATGAAGATGAAATCAGTTAACGATGAAATCAGTTAACGATGAAATCAGTTAACGATGAAATCAGTTAAATGAAGATGAAATCAGTTAACGATGAAATCAGTTAACGATGAAATCAGTTAACGATGAAATCAGTTAACGATGAAATCAGTTAAATGAAGATGAAATCAGTTAACGATGAAATCAGTTAAAGATGAAATCAGTTAACGATGAAATCAGTTAAATGAAGATGAAATCAGTTAACGATGAAATCAGTTAAATGAAGAATGAAAATGAAATCAGTTAAATGAAGATGAAATCAGTTAACGATGAAATCAGTTAACGATGAAATCAGTTAAATGAAGATGAAATCAGTTAACGATGAAATCAGTTAAATGAAGATGAAATCAGTTAACGATGAAATCAGTTAACGATGAAATCAGTTAAAGATGAAATCAGTTAACGATGAAATCAGTTAAATGAAGATGAAATCAGTTAACGATGAAATCAGTTAACGATGGAATCAGTTAACGATGAAATCAGTTAACGATGAAATCAGTTAAATGAAGATGAAATCAGTTAACGATGAAATCAGTTAACGATGGAATCAGTTAAATGAAGATGAAATCAGTTAACGATGAAATCAGTTAAATGAAGATGAAATCAGTTAACGATGAAATCAGTTAAATGAAGATGAAATCAGTTAACGATGAAATCAGCTAAAGATGAAATCAGTTAACGATGAAATCAGTTAACGATGAAATCAGTTAACGATGAAATCAGTTAAATGAAGATGAAATCAGTTAACGATGAAATCAGTTAACGATGAAATCAGTTAACGATGAAATCAGTTAAATGAAGAATGAAAATGAAATCAGTTAACGATGAAATCAGTTAACGATGAAATCAGTTAACGATGGAATCAGTTAAATGAAGATGAAATCAGTTAACGATGAAATCAGTTAAATGAAGATGAAATCAGTTAAAGGAAGATGAAATCAGTTAACGATGAAATCAGTTAAAGATGAAATCAGTTACAGATGAAATCAGTTACATGAAGATTAAATCAGTTAACGATGAAATCAGTTAAAGATGAAATCAGTTAACGATGAAATCAGTTAAATGAAGAATGAAAATGAAATCAGTTAACGATGAAATCAGTTAACAATGAAATCAGTTAAATGAAGATGAAATCAGTTAATGATGAAATCAGTTAAAGATGAAATCAGTTAAAGATGAAATCAGTTAACGATGAAATCAGTTAAATGAAGATGAAATCAGTTAACGATGAAATCAGTTAAATGAAGATGAAATCAGTTAACGATGAAATCAGTTAACGATGGAATAAGTTAAATGAAGATGAAATCAGTTAACGATGAAATCAGTTAAAGATGAAATCAGTTAACGATGAAATCAGTTAACGATGAAATCAGTTAACGATGAAATCAGTTAAATGAACATGAAATCAGTTAACGATGAAATCAGTTAACGATGAAATCAGTTAAATGAAGATGAAATCAGTTAACGATGAAATCAGTTAACGATGAAATCAGTTAAATGAAGATGAAATCAGTTAACGATGAAATCAGTTAACGATGAAATCAGTTAAATGAAGATGAAATCAGTTAAATGAAGATGAAATCAGTTAACGATGAAATCAGTTAACGATGAAATCAGTTAAATGAAGATGAAATCAGTTAACGATGAAATCAGTTAAATGAAGATGAAATCAGTTAACGATGAAATCAGTTAACGATGAAATCAGTTAACGATGGAATCAGTTAACGATGAAATCAGTAAACGATGAAATCAGTTAAATGAAGATGAAATCAGTTAACGATGAAATCAGTTAACGATGGAATCAGTTAAATGAAGATGAAATCAGTTAACGATGAAATCAGTTAACGATGAAATCAGTTAACGATGAAATCAGTTAAATGAAGATGAAATCAGTTAACGATGAAATCAGTTAAATGAAGATGAAATCAGTTAACGATGAAATCAGTTAAAGATGAAATCAGTTAACGATGAAATCAGTTAACGATGAAATCAGTTAAATGAAGATGAAATCAGTTAACGATGAAATCAGTTAACGATGAAATCAGTTAAATGAAGATGAAATCAGTTAACGATGAAATCAGTTAACGATGGAATCAATTAAATGAAGATGAAATCAGTTAACGATGAAATCAGTTAAAGATGAAATCAGTTAACGATGAAATCAGTTAACGATGAAATCAGTTAAATGAAGATGAAATCAGTTAACGATGAAATCAGTTAACGATGAAATCAGTTAACGATGGAATCAGTTAAATGAAGATGAAATCAGTTAACGATGAAATCAGTTAACGATGGAATCAGTTAAATGAAGATGAAATCAGTTAACGATGAAATCAGTTAACGATGAAATCAGTTAACGATGAAATCAGTTAAATGAAGATGAAATCAGTTAACGATGGAATCAGTTAACGATGAAATCAGTTAACGATGAAATCAGTTAAATGAAGATGAAATCAGTTAACGATGAAATCAGTTAACGATGAAATCAGTTAACGATGAAATCAGTTAAATGAAGATGAAATCAGTTAACGATGAAATCAGTTAACGATGAAATCAGTTAACGATGGAATCAGTTAAATGAAGATAAAATCAGTTAACGATGAAATCAGTTAACGATGAAATCAGTTAAATGAAGATGAAATCAGTTAACGATGAAATCAGTTAACGATGAAATCAGTTAACGATGAAATCAGTTAAATGAAGATGAAATCAGTTAACGATGAAATCAGTTAACGATGAAATCACTTAACGATGAAATCAGTTAAATGAAGATGAAATCAGTTAACGATGAAATCAGTTAACGATGAAATCAGTTAAATGAAGATGAAATCAGTTAACGATGAAATCAGTTAACGATAGAATCAGTTAACGATGAAATCAGTTAACGATGAAATCAGTTAAATGAAGATGAAATCAGTTAACGATGAAATCAGTTAACGATGAAATCAGTTAAATGAAGATGAAATCAGTTAACGATGAAATCAATTAAATGAAGATGAAATCAGTTAACGATGAAATCAGTTAAAGATGAAATCAGTTAACGATGGAATCAGTTAACGATGAAATCAGTTAACGATGAAATCAGTTAACGATGGAATCAGTTAAATGAAGATGAAATCAGTTAACGATGAAATCAGTTAACGATGAAATCAGTTAACGATGAAATCAGTTAAATGAAGATGAAATCAGTTAACGATGAAATCAGTTAAATGAAGATGAAATCAGTTAACGATGAAATCAGTTAAAGATGAAATCAGTTAACGATGAAATCAGTTAACGATGAAATCAGTTAACGATGAAATCAGTTAAATGAAGATGAAATCAGTTAACGATGAAATCAGTTAACGATGAAATCAGTTAAAGATGAAATCAGTTAACGATGAAATCAGTTAACGATGAAATCAGTTAACGATGAAATCAGTTAAATGAAGATGAAATCAGTTAACGATGAAATCAGTTAAAGATGAAATCAGTTAACGATGAAATCAGTTAACGATGAAATCAGTTAAATGAAGATGAAATCAGTTAACGATGAAATCAGTTAAATGAAGAATGAAAATGAAATCAGTTAAATGAAGATGAAATCAGTTAACGATGAAATCAGTTAACGATGAAATCAGTTAAATGAAGATGAAATCAGTTAACGATGAAATCAGTTAAATGAAGATGAAATCAGTTAACGATGAAATCAGTTAAAGATGAAATCAGTTAACGATGAAATCAGTTAAATGAAGATGAAATCAGTTAACGATGAAATCAGTTGACGATGAAATCAGTTAACGATGGAATCAGTTAACGATGAAATCAGTTAAATGAAGATGAAATCAGTTAACGATGAAATCAGTTAACGATGAAATCAGTTAACGATGGAATCAGTTAAATGAAGATGAAATCAGTTAACGATGAAATCAGTTAAATGAAGATGAAATCAGTTAACGATGAAATCAGTTAAATGAAGATGAAATCAGTTAACGATGAAATCAGTTAAAGATGAAATCAGTTAACGATGAAATCAGTTAACGATGAAATCAGTTAACGATGAAATCAGTTAAAGATGAAATCAGTTAAATGAAGAATGAAAATGAAATCAGTTAAATGAAGATGAAATCAGTTAACGATGAAATCAGTTAACGATGGAATCAGTTAAATGAAGATGAAATCAGTTAACGATGAAATCAGTTAAATGAAGATGAAATCAGTTAAAGGAAGATGAAATCAGTTAACGATGAAATCAGTTAAAGATGAAATCAGTTACAGATGAAATCAGTTACATGAAGATTAAATCAGTTAACAATGAAATCAGTTAAAGATGAAATCAGTTAAATGAAGAATGAAAATGAAATCAGTTAACGATGAAATCAGTTAACGATGAAATCAGTTAAATGAAGATGAAATCAGTTAATGATGAAATCAGTTAAAGATGAAATCAGTTAACGATGAAATCAGTTAACGATGAAATCAGTTAAATGAAGATGAAATCAGTTAACGATGAAATCAGTTAAATGAAGATGAAATCAGTTAACGATGAAATCAGTTAACGATGGAATCAGTTAACGATGAAATCAGTTAACGATGAAATCAGTTAACGATGAAATCAGTTAACGATGAAATCTGTTAAATGAACATGAAATCAGTTAACGATGAAATCAGTTAACGATGAAATCAGTTAAATGAAGATGAAATCAGTTAACGATGGAATCAGTTAACGATGGAATCAGTTAAATGAAGATGAAATCAGTTAACGATGAAATCAGTTAACGATGAAATCAGTTAACGATGAAATCAGTTAAATGAAGATGAAATCAGTTAACGATGAAATCAGTTAAATGAAGATGAAATCAGTTAACGATGAAATCAGTTAAAGATGAAATCAGTTAACGATGAAATCAGTTAACGATGAAATCAGTTAAATGAAGATGAAATCAGTTAACGATGAAATCAGTTAACGATGAAATCAGTTAAATGAAGATGAAATCAGTTAACGATGAAATCAGTTAACGATGGAATCAATTAAATGAAGATGAAATCAGTTAACGATGAAATCAGTTAAAGATGAAATCAGTTAACGATGAAATCAGTTAACGATGAAATCAGTTAAATGAAGATGAAATCAGTTAACGATGAAATCAGTTAACGATGAAATCAGTTAACGATGGAATCAGTTAAATGAAGATGAAATCAGTTAACGATGAAATCAGTTAACGATGGAATCAGTTAAATGAAGATGAAATCAGTTAACGATGAAATCAGTTAACGATGAAATCAGTTAACGATGAAATCAGTTAAATGAAGATGAAATCAGTTAACGATGGAATCAGTTAACGATGAAATCAGTTAACGATGAAATCAGTTAAATGAAGATGAAATCAGTTAACGATGAAATCAGTTAACGATGAAATCAGTTAAATGAAGATGAAATCAGTTAACGATGAAATCAGTTAACGATGAAATCAGTTAACGATGGAATCAGTTAAATGAAGATAAAATCAGTTAACGATGAAATCAGTTAACGATGAAATCAGTTAAATGAAGATGAAATCAGTTAACGATGAAATCAGTTAACGATGAAATCAGTTAACGATGAAATCAGTTAAATGAAGATGAAATCAGTTAACGATGAAATCAGTTAACGATGAAATCACTTAACGATGAAATCAGTTAAATGAAGATGAAATCAGTTAACGATGAAATCAGTTAACGATGAAATCAGTTAAATGAAGATGAAATCAGTTAACGATGAAATCAGTTAACGATAGAATCAGTTAACGATGAAATCAGTTAACGATGAAATCAGTTAAATGAAGATGAAATCAGTTAACGATGAAATCAGTTAACGATGAAATCAGTTAAATGAAGATGAAATCAGTTAACGATGAAATCAATTAAATGAAGATGAAATCAGTTAACGATGAAATCAGTTAAAGATGAAATCAGTTAACGATGGAATCAGTTAACGATGAAATCAGTTAACGATGAAATCAGTTAACGATGGAATCAGTTAAATGAAGATGAAATCAGTTAACGATGAAATCAGTTAACGATGAAATCAGTTAACGATGAAATCAGTTAAATGAAGATGAAATCAGTTAACGATGAAATCAGTTAAATGAAGATGAAATCAGTTAACGATGAAATCAGTTAAAGATGAAATCAGTTAACGATGAAATCAGTTAATGATGAAATCAGTTAAATGAAGATGAAATCAGTTAACGATGAAATCAGTTAACGATGAAATCAGTTAACGATGAAATCAGTTAACGATGGAATCAGTTAAATGAAGATGAAATCAGTTAACGATGAAATCAGTTAACGATGAAATCAGTTAACGATGAAATCAGTTAACGATGGAATCAGTTAAATGAAGATGAAATCAGTTAACGATGAAATCAGTTAACGATGAAATCAGTTAACGATGAAATCAGTTAAAGATGAAATCAGTTAACGATGAAATCAGTTAACGATGAAATCAGTTAAATGAAGATGAAATCAGTTAACGATGAAATCAGTTAACGATGAAATCAGTTAAATGAAGATGAAATCAGTTAACGATGAAATCAGTTAACGATGAAATCAGTTAAATGAAGAATGAAAATGAAATCAGTTAAATGAAGATGAAATCAGTTAACGATGAAATCAGTTAACGATGAAATCAGTTAAATGAAGATGAAATCAGTTAACGATGAAATCAGTTAAAGATGAAATCAGTTAACGATGGAATCAGTTAAATGAAGATGAAATCAGTTAACGATGAAATCAGTTAACGATGAAATCAGTTAAATGAAGATGAAATCAGTTAACGATGAAATCAGTTAAAGATGAAATCAGTTAACGATGAAATCAGTTAACGATGAAATCAGTTAAATGAAGATGAAATCAGTTAACGATGAAATCAGTTAACGATGAAATCAGTTAAATGAAGATGAAATCAGTTAACGATGAAATCAGTTAAAGATGAAATCAGTTAACGATGGAATCAGTTAACGATGAAATCAGTTAACGATGAAATCAGTAAAAGATGAAATCAGTTAACGATGAAATCAGTAAAAGATGAAATCAGTTAACGATGAAATCAGTTAACGATGAAATCAGTTAACGATGAAATCAGTTAAATGAAGATGAAATCAGTTAACGATGAAATCAGTTAACGATGAAATCAGTTAAATGAAGATGAAATCAGTTAACGATGAAATCAGTTAAATGAAGATGAAATCAGTTAACGATGAAATCAGTTAACGATGGAATCAGTTAACGATGAAATCAGTTAACGATGAAATCAGTTAAATGAAGATGAAATCAGTTAACGATGAAATCAGTTAACGATGAAATCAGTTAAATGAAGATGAAATCAGTTAACGATGAAATCAGTTAACGATGAAATCAGTTAAATGAAGAATGAAAATGAAATCAGTTGAATGAAGATGAAATCAGTTAACGATGAAATCAGTTAACGATGAAATCAGTTAAATGAAGATGAAATCAGTTAACGATGAAATCAGTTAAAGATGAAATCAGTTAACGATGAAATCAGTTAAATGAAGATGAAATCAGTTAACGATGAAATCAGTTGACGATGAAATCAGTTAACGATGGAATCAGTTAACGATGAAATCAGTTAAATGAAGATGAAATCAGTTAACGATGAAATCAGTTAACGATGAAATCAGTTAACGATGGAATCAGTTAAATGAAGATGAAATCAGTTAACGATGAAATCAGTTAAATGAAGATGAAATCAGTTAACGATGAAATCAGTTAAATGAAGATGAAATCAGTTAACGATGAAATCAGTTAACGATGAAATCAGTTAACGATGAAATCAGTTAACGATGAAATCAGTTAAAGATGAAATCAGTTAAATGAAGAATGAAAATGAAATCAGTTAAATGAAGATGAAATCAGTTAACGATGAAATCAGTTAACGATGGAATCAGTTAAATGAAGATGAAATCAGTTAAAGATGAAATCAGTTACAGATGAAATCAGTTACATGAAGATTAAATCAGTTAACAATGAAATCAGTTAAAGATGAAATCAGTTAAATGAAGAATGAAAATGAAATCAGTTAACGATGAAATCAGTTAACGATGAAATCAGTTAAATGAAGATGAAATCAGTTAATGATGAAATCAGTTAAAGATGAAATCAGTTAACGATGAAATCAGTTAACGATGAAATCAGTTAAATGAAGATGAAATCAGTTAACGATGAAATCAGTTAAATGAAGATGAAATCAGTTAACGATGAAATCAGTTAACGATGGAATCAGTTAACGATGAAATCAGTTAACGATGAAATCAGTTAAAGATGAAATCAGTTAACGATGAAATCAGTTAACGATGAAATCTGTTAAATGAACATGAAATCAGTTAACGATGAAATCAGTTAACGATGAAATCAGTTAAATGAAGATGAAATCAGTTAACGATGGAATCAGTTAACGATGAAATCAGTTAACGATGAAATCAGTTAAATGAAGATGAAATCAGTTAACGATGAAATCAGTTAACGATGAAATCAGTTAACGATGAAATCAGTTAAATGAAGATGAAATCAGTTAACGATGAAATCAGTTAACGATGAAATCAGTTAACGATGAAATCAGTTAAATGAAGATGAAATCAGTTAACGATGGAATCAGTTAACGATGAAATCAGTTAACGATGGAATCAGTTAACGATGAAATCAGTTAACGATGAAATCAGTTAAATGAAGATGAAATCAGTTAAATGAAGATGAAATCAGTTAACGATGAAATCAGTTAAAGATGAAATCAGTTAACGTTGAAATCAGTTAAATGAAGATGAAATCAGTTAACGATGAAATCAGTTAAAGATGAAATCAGTTAACGATGAAATCAGTTAACGATGAAATCAGTTAAATGAAGATGAAATCAGTTAACGATGAAATCAGTTAAATGAAGATGAAATCAGTTAACGATGAAAGCAGTTAACGATGGAATCAGTTAAATGAAGATGAAATCAGTTAACGATGAAATCAGTTAAAGATGAAATCAGTTAACGATGAAATCAGTTAACGATGAAATCAGTTAAATGAAGATGAAATCAGTTAACGATGAAATCAGTTAACGATGGAATCAGTTAAATGAAGATGAAATCAGTTAACGATGAAATCAGTTAAATGAAGATGAAATCAGTTAACGATGAAATCAGTTAAATGAAGATGAAATCAGTTAACGATGAAATCAGTTAAAGATGAAATCAGTTAACGATGAAATCAGTTAACGATGAAATCAGTTAAATGAAGATGAAATCAGTTAACGATGAAATCATTTAAAGATTAAATCAGTTAACGATGAAATCAGTTAACGATGAAATCAGTTAAATGAAGATGAAATCAGTTAACGATGAAATCAGTTAAATGAAGAATGAAAATGAAATCAGTTAAATGAAGATGAAATCAGTTAACGATGAAATCAGTTAACGATGAAATCAGTTAAATGAAGATGAAATCAGTTAACGATGAAATCAGTTAAAGATGAAATCAGTTAACGATGAAATCAGTTAACGATGAAATCAGTTAAATGAAGATGAAATCAGTTAACGATGAAATCAGTTAACGATGAAATCAGTTAAATGAAGATGAAATCAGTTAACGATGAAATCAGTTAACGATGGAATCAGTTAACGATGAAATCAGTTAACGATGAAATCAGTTAAATGAAGATGAAATCAGTTAACGATGAAATCAGTTAAAGATGAAATCAGTTAACGATGGAATCAGTTAACGATGAAATCAGTTAACGATGAAATCAGTTAAATGAAGATGAAATCAGTTAACGATGAAATCAGTTAAATGAAGATGAAACCAGTTAACGATGAAATCAGTTAAATGAAGAATGAAAATGAAATCAGTTAAATGAAGATGAAATCAGTTAACGATGAAATCAGTTAACGATGAAATCAGTTAACGATGAAATCAGTTAAATGAAGATGAAATCAGTTAACGATGAAATCAGTTAAATGAAGATGAAATCAGTTAACGATGAAATCAGTTAACGATGGAATCAGTTAACGATGAAATCAGTTAAATGAAGATGAAATCAGTTAACGATGAAATCAGTTAACGATGGAATCAGTTAAATGAAGATGAAATCAGTTAACGATGAAATCAGTTAACGATGAAATCAGTTAAATGAAGATGAAATCAGTTAACGATGAAATCAGTTAACGATGAAATCAGTTAACGATGAAATCAGTTAAATGAAGATGAAATCAGTTAACGATGGAATCAGTTAACGATGAAATCAGTTAACGATGAAATCAGTTAAATGAAGATGAAATCAGTTAACGATGAAATCAGTTAACGATGAAATCAGTTAAATGAAGATGAAATCAGTTAACGATGAAATCAGTTAACGATGAAATCAGTTAACGATGAAATCAGTTAAATGAAGATGAAATCAGTTAACGATGAAATCAGTTAACGATGAAATCAGTTAAATGAAGATGAAATCAGTTAACGATGAAATCAGTTAACGATGAAATCAGTTAAATGAAGATGAAATCAGTTAACGATGAAATCAGTTAACGATGAAATCAGTTAACGATGGAATCAGTTAACGATGAAATCAGTTAACGATGAAATCAGTTAAATGAAGATGAAATCAGTTAAATGAAGATGAAATCAGTGAACGATGAAATCAGTTAACGATGAAATCAGTTAACGATGGAATCAGTTAAATGAAGATGAAATCAGTTAACGATGAAATCAGTTAACGATGAAATCAGTTAAATGAAGATGAAATCAGTTAACGATGAAATCAGTTAAATGAAGATGAAATCAGTTAACGATGGAATCAGTTAACGATGAAATCAGTTAACGATGAAATCAGTTAAATGAAGATGAAATCAGTTAACGATGAAATCAGTTAACGATGAAATCAGTTAAATGAAGATGAAATCAGTTAACGATGAAATCAGTTAACGATGAAATCAGTTAACGATGGAATCAGTTAAATGAAGATAAAATCAGTTAACGATGAAATCAGTTAACGATGAAATCAGTTAAATGAAGATGAAATCAGTTAACGATGAAATCAGTTAACGATGAAATCAGTTAAATGAAGATGAAATCAGTTAACGATGAAATCAGTTAACGATGAAATCACTTAACGATGAAATCAGTTAAATGAAGATGAAATCAGTTAACGATGAAATCAGTTAAATGAAGATGAAATCAGTTAACGATGAAATCAGTTAACGATGGAATCAGTTAACGATGAAATCAGTTAACGATGAAATCAGTTAAATGAAGATGAAATCAGTTAACGATGAAATCAGTTAACGATGAAATCAGTTAAATGAAGATGAAATCAGTTAACGATGAAATCAATTAAATGAAGATGAAATCAGTTAACGATGAAATCAGTTAAAGATGAAATCAGTTAACGATGGAATCAGTTAACGATGAAATCAGTTAACGATGAAATCAGTTAAATGAAGATGAAATCAGTTAACGATGAAATCAGTTAACGATGAAATCAGTTAACGATGAAATCAGTTAAATGAAGATGAAATCAGTTAACGATGAAATCAGTTAACGATGAAATCAGTTAACGATGAAATCAGTTAACGATGAAATCAGTTAACGATGAAATCAGTTAAATGAAGATGAAATCAGTTAACGATGAAATCAGTTAAAGATGAAATCAGTTAACGATGAAATCAGTTAAATGAAGATGAAATCAGTTAACGATGAAATCAGTTAAATGAAGAATGAAAATGAAATCAGTTAAATGAAGATGAAATCAGTTAACGATGAAATCAGTTAACGATGAAATCAGTTAAATGAAGATGAAATCAGTTAACGATGAAATCAGTTAAATGAAGATGAAATCAGTTAACGATGAAATCAGTTAACGATGAAATCAGTTAAAGATGAAATCAGTTAACGATGAAATCAGTTAAATGAAGATGAAATCAGTTAACGATGAAATCAGTTAACGATGGAATCAGTTAACGATGAAATCAGTTAACGATGAAATCAGTTAAATGAAGATGAAATCAGTTAACGATGAAATCAGTTAACGATGGAATCAGTTAAATGAAGATGAAATCAGTTAACGATGAAATCAGTTAAATGAAGATGAAATCAGTTAACGATGAAATCAGTTAAATGAAGATGAAATCAGTTAACGATGAAATCAGCTAAAGATGAAATCAGTTAACGATGAAATCAGTTAACGATGAAATCAGTTAACGATGAAATCAGTTAAATGAAGATGAAATCAGTTAACGATGAAATCAGTTAACGATGAAATCAGTTAACGATGAAATCAGTTAAATGAAGAATGAAAATGAAATCAGTTAACGATGAAATCAGTTAACGATGAAATCAGTTAACGATGGAATCAGTTAAATGAAGATGAAATCAGTTAACGATGAAATCAGTTAAATGAAGATGAAATCAGTTAAAGGAAGATGAAATCAGTTAACGATGAAATCAGTTAAAGATGAAATCAGTTACAGATGAAATCAGTTACATGAAGATTAAATCAGTTAACGATGAAATCAGTTAAAGATGAAATCAGTTAACGATGAAATCAGTTAAATGAAGAATGAAAATGAAATCAGTTAACGATGAAATCAGTTAACAATGAAATCAGTTAAATGAAGATGAAATCAGTTAATGATGAAATCAGTTAAAGATGAAATCAGTTAAAGATGAAATCAGTTAACGATGAAATCAGTTAAATGAAGATGAAATCAGTTAACGATGAAATCAGTTAAATGAAGATGAAATCAGTTAACGATGAAATCAGTTAACGATGGAATAAGTTAAATGAAGATGAAATCAGTTAACGATGAAATCAGTTAAAGATGAAATCAGTTAACGATGAAATCAGTTAACGATGAAATCAGTTAACGATGAAATCAGTTAAATGAACATGAAATCAGTTAACGATGAAATCAGTTAACGATGAAATCAGTTAAATGAAGATGAAATCAGTTAACGATGAAATCAGTTAACGATGAAATCAGTTAAATGAAGATGAAATCAGTTAACGATGAAATCAGTTAACGATGAAATCAGTTAAATGAAGATGAAATCAGTTAAATGAAGATGAAATCAGTTAACGATGAAATCAGTTAACGATGAAATCAGTTAAATGAAGATGAAATCAGTTAACGATGAAATCAGTTAAATGAAGATGAAATCAGTTAACGATGAAATCAGTTAACGATGAAATCAGTTAACGATGGAATCAGTTAACGATGAAATCAGTAAACGATGAAATCAGTTAAATGAAGATGAAATCAGTTAACGATGAAATCAGTTAACGATGGAATCAGTTAAATGAAGATGAAATCAGTTAACGATGAAATCAGTTAACGATGAAATCAGTTAACGATGAAATCAGTTAAATGAAGATGAAATCAGTTAACGATGAAATCAGTTAAATGAAGATGAAATCAGTTAACGATGAAATCAGTTAAAGATGAAATCAGTTAACGATGAAATCAGTTAACGATGAAATCAGTTAAATGAAGATGAAATCAGTTAACGATGAAATCAGTTAACGATGAAATCAGTTAAATGAAGATGAAATCAGTTAACGATGAAATCAGTTAACGATGGAATCAATTAAATGAAGATGAAATCAGTTAACGATGAAATCAGTTAAAGATGAAATCAGTTAACGATGAAATCAGTTAACGATGAAATCAGTTAAATGAAGATGAAATCAGTTAACGATGAAATCAGTTAACGATGAAATCAGTTAACGATGGAATCAGTTAAATGAAGATGAAATCAGTTAACGATGAAATCAGTTAACGATGGAATCAGTTAAATGAAGATGAAATCAGTTAACGATGAAATCAGTTAACGATGAAATCAGTTAACGATGAAATCAGTTAAATGAAGATGAAATCAGTTAACGATGGAATCAGTTAACGATGAAATCAGTTAACGATGAAATCAGTTAAATGAAGATGAAATCAGTTAACGATGAAATCAGTTAACGATGAAATCAGTTAACGATGAAATCAGTTAAATGAAGATGAAATCAGTTAACGATGAAATCAGTTAACGATGAAATCAGTTAACGATGGAATCAGTTAAATGAAGATAAAATCAGTTAACGATGAAATCAGTTAACGATGAAATCA
Organism: Semicossyphus pulcher; assembly: GCF_022749685.1. Taxonomy (NCBI): domain Eukaryota; kingdom Metazoa; phylum Chordata; class Actinopteri; order Labriformes; family Labridae; genus Semicossyphus; species Semicossyphus pulcher. The sequence continues at coordinate 40,642 of NW_027211709.1, read as the reverse complement.
GTTAAATGAAGATGAAATCAGTTAACGATGAAATCAGTTAACGATGAAATCAGTTAACGATGAAATCAGTTAAATGAAGATGAAATCAGTTAACGATGAAATCAGTTAACGATGAAATCACTTAACGATGAAATCAGTTAAATGAAGATGAAATCAGTTAACGATGAAATCAGTTAACGATGAAATCAGTTAAATGAAGATGAAATCAGTTAACGATGAAATCAGTTAACGATAGAATCAGTTAACGATGAAATCAGTTAACGATGAAATCAGTTAAATGAAGATGAAATCAGTTAACGATGAAATCAGTTAACGATGAAATCAGTTAAATGAAGATGAAATCAGTTAACGATGAAATCAATTAAATGAAGATGAAATCAGTTAACGATGAAATCAGTTAAAGATGAAATCAGTTAACGATGGAATCAGTTAACGATGAAATCAGTTAACGATGGAATCAGTTAAATGAAGATGAAATCAGTTAACGATGAAATCAGTTAACGATGAAATCAGTTAACGATGAAATCAGTTAAATGAAGATGAAATCAGTTAACGATGAAATCAGTTAAATGAAGATGAAATCAGTTAACGATGAAATCAGTTAAAGATGAAATCAGTTAACGATGAAATCAGTTAACGATGAAATCAGTTAACGATGAAATCAGTTAAATGAAGATGAAATCAGTTAACGATGAAATCAGTTAACGATGAAATCAGTTAAAGATGAAATCAGTTAACGATGAAATCAGTTAACGATGAAATCAGTTAACGATGAAATCAGTTAAATGAAGATGAAATCAGTTAACGATGAAATCAGTTAAAGATGAAATCAGTTAACGATGAAATCAGTTAACGATGAAATCAGTTAAATGAAGATGAAATCAGTTAACGATGAAATCAGTTAAATGAAGAATGAAAATGAAATCAGTTAAATGAAGATGAAATCAGTTAACGATGAAATCAGTTAACGATGAAATCAGTTAACGATGAAATCAGTTAAATGAAGATGAAATCAGTTAACGATGAAATCAGTTAAAGATGAAATCAGTTAACGATGAAATCAGTTAAATGAAGATGAAATCAGTTAACGATGAAATCAGTTGACGATGAAATCAGTTAACGATGGAATCAGTTAACGATGAAATCAGTTAAATGAAGATGAAATCAGTTAACGATGAAATCAGTTAACGATGAAATCAGTTAACGATGGAATCAGTTAAATGAAGATGAAATCAGTTAACGATGAAATCAGTTAAATGAAGATGAAATCAGTTAACGATGAAATCAGTTAAATGAAGATGAAATCAGTTAACGATGAAATCAGTTAAAGATGAAATCAGTTAACGATGAAATCAGTTAACGATGAAATCAGTTAACGATGAAATCAGTTAAAGATGAAATCAGTTAAATGAAGAATGAAAATGAAATCAGTTAAATGAAGATGAAATCAGTTAACGATGAAATCAGTTAACGATGGAATCAGTTAAATGAAGATGAAATCAGTTAACGATGAAATCAGTTAAATGAAGATGAAATCAGTTAAAGGAAGATGAAATCAGTTAACGATGAAATCAGTTAAAGATGAAATCAGTTACAGATGAAATCAGTTACATGAAGATTAAATCAGTTAACAATGAAATCAGTTAAAGATGAAATCAGTTAAATGAAGAATGAAAATGAAATCAGTTAACGATGAAATCAGTTAACGATGAAATCAGTTAAATGAAGATGAAATCAGTTAATGATGAAATCAGTTAAAGATGAAATCAGTTAACGATGAAATCAGTTAACGATGAAATCAGTTAAATGAAGATGAAATCAGTTAACGATGAAATCAGTTAAATGAAGATGAAATCAGTTAACGATGAAATCAGTTAACGATGGAATCAGTTAACGATGAAATCAGTTAACGATGAAATCAGTTAACGATGAAATCAGTTAACGATGAAATCTGTTAAATGAACATGAAATCAGTTAACGATGAAATCAGTTAACGATGAAATCAGTTAAATGAAGATGAAATCAGTTAACGATGGAATCAGTTAACGATGGAATCAGTTAAATGAAGATGAAATCAGTTAACGATGAAATCAGTTAACGATGAAATCAGTTAACGATGAAATCAGTTAAATGAAGATGAAATCAGTTAACGATGAAATCAGTTAAATGAAGATGAAATCAGTTAACGATGAAATCAGTTAAAGATGAAATCAGTTAACGATGAAATCAGTTAACGATGAAATCAGTTAAATGAAGATGAAATCAGTTAACGATGAAATCAGTTAACGATGAAATCAGTTAAATGAAGATGAAATCAGTTAACGATGAAATCAGTTAACGATGGAATCAATTAAATGAAGATGAAATCAGTTAACGATGAAATCAGTTAAAGATGAAATCAGTTAACGATGAAATCAGTTAACGATGAAATCAGTTAAATGAAGATGAAATCAGTTAACGATGAAATCAGTTAACGATGAAATCAGTTAACGATGGAATCAGTTAAATGAAGATGAAATCAGTTAACGATGAAATCAGTTAACGATGGAATCAGTTAAATGAAGATGAAATCAGTTAACGATGAAATCAGTTAACGATGAAATCAGTTAACGATGAAATCAGTTAAATGAAGATGAAATCAGTTAACGATGGAATCAGTTAACGATGAAATCAGTTAACGATGAAATCAGTTAAATGAAGATGAAATCAGTTAACGATGAAATCAGTTAACGATGAAATCAGTTAAATGAAGATGAAATCAGTTAACGATGAAATCAGTTAACGATGAAATCAGTTAACGATGGAATCAGTTAAATGAAGATAAAATCAGTTAACGATGAAATCAGTTAACGATGAAATCAGTTAAATGAAGATGAAATCAGTTAACGATGAAATCAGTTAACGATGAAATCAGTTAACGATGAAATCAGTTAAATGAAGATGAAATCAGTTAACGATGAAATCAGTTAACGATGAAATCACTTAACGATGAAATCAGTTAAATGAAGATGAAATCAGTTAACGATGAAATCAGTTAACGATGAAATCAGTTAAATGAAGATGAAATCAGTTAACGATGAAATCAGTTAACGATAGAATCAGTTAACGATGAAATCAGTTAACGATGAAATCAGTTAAATGAAGATGAAATCAGTTAACGATGAAATCAGTTAACGATGAAATCAGTTAAATGAAGATGAAATCAGTTAACGATGAAATCAATTAAATGAAGATGAAATCAGTTAACGATGAAATCAGTTAAAGATGAAATCAGTTAACGATGGAATCAGTTAACGATGAAATCAGTTAACGATGAAATCAGTTAACGATGGAATCAGTTAAATGAAGATGAAATCAGTTAACGATGAAATCAGTTAACGATGAAATCAGTTAACGATGAAATCAGTTAAATGAAGATGAAATCAGTTAACGATGAAATCAGTTAAATGAAGATGAAATCAGTTAACGATGAAATCAGTTAAAGATGAAATCAGTTAACGATGAAATCAGTTAACGATGAAATCAGTTAACGATGAAATCAGTTAAATGAAGATGAAATCAGTTAACGATGAAATCAGTTAACGATGAAATCAGTTAAAGATGAAATCAGTTAACGATGAAATCAGTTAACGATGAAATCAGTTAACGATGAAATCAGTTAACGATGAAATCAGTTAAATGAAGATGAAATCAGTTAACGATGAAATCAGTTAAAGATGAAATCAGTTAACGATGAAATCAGTTAACGATGAAATCAGTTAAATGAAGATGAAATCAGTTAACGATGAAATCAGTTAAATGAAGAATGAAAATGAAATCAGTTAAATGAAGATGAAATCAGTTAACGATGAAATCAGTTAAATGAAGATGAAATCAGTTAACGATGAAATCAGTTAAAGATGAAATCAGTTAACGATGAAATCAGTTAAATGAAGATGAAATCAGTTAACGATGAAATCAGTTGACGATGAAATCAGTTAACGATGGAATCAGTTAACGATGAAATCAGTTAAATGAAGATGAAATCAGTTAACGATGAAATCAGTTAACGATGAAATCAGTTAACGATGGAATCAGTTAAATGAAGATGAAATCAGTTAACGATGAAATCAGTTAAATGAAGATGAAATCAGTTAACGATGAAATCAGTTAAATGAAGATGAAATCAGTTAACGATGAAATCAGTTAACGATGAAATCAGTTAACGATGAAATCAGTTAACGATGAAATCAGTTAACGATGAAATCAGTTAACGATGAAATCAGTTAAAGATGAAATCAGTTAAATGAAGAATGAAAATGAAATCAGTTAAATGAAGATGAAATCAGTTAACGATGAAATCAGTTAACGATGGAATCAGTTAAATGAAGATGAAATCAGTTAAAGATGAAATCAGTTACAGATGAAATCAGTTACATGAAGATTAAATCAGTTAACAATGAAATCAGTTAAAGATGAAATCAGTTAAATGAAGAATGAAAATGAAATCAGTTAACGATGAAATCAGTTAACGATGAAATCAGTTAAATGAAGATGAAATCAGTTAATGATGAAATCAGTTAAAGATGAAATCAGTTAACGATGAAATCAGTTAACGATGAAATCAGTTAAATGAAGATGAAATCAGTTAACGATGAAATCAGTTAAATGAAGATGAAATCAGTTAACGATGAAATCAGTTAACGATGGAATCAGTTAACGATGAAATCAGTTAACGATGAAATCAGTTAAAGATGAAATCAGTTAACGATGAAATCAGTTAACGATGAAATCTGTTAAATGAACATGAAATCAGTTAACGATGAAATCAGTTAACGATGAAATCAGTTAAATGAAGATGAAATCAGTTAACGATGGAATCAGTTAACGATGAAATCAGTTAACGATGAAATCAGTTAAATGAAGATGAAATCAGTTAACGATGAAATCAGTTAACGATGAAATCAGTTAACGATGAAATCAGTTAAATGAAGATGAAATCAGTTAACGATGAAATCAGTTAACGATGAAATCAGTTAACGATGAAATCAGTTAAATGAAGATGAAATCAGTTAACGATGGAATCAGTTAACGATGAAATCAGTTAACGATGGAATCAGTTAACGATGAAATCAGTTAACGATGAAATCAGTTAAATGAAGATGAAATCAGTTAAATGAAGATGAAATCAGTTAACGATGAAATCAGTTAAAGATGAAATCAGTTAACGTTGAAATCAGTTAAATGAAGATGAAATCAGTTAACGATGAAATCAGTTAAAGATGAAATCAGTTAACGATGAAATCAGTTAACGATGAAATCAGTTAAATGAAGATGAAATCAGTTAACGATGAAATCAGTTAAATGAAGATGAAATCAGTTAACGATGAAAGCAGTTAACGATGGAATCAGTTAAATGAAGATGAAATCAGTTAACGATGAAATCAGTTAAAGATGAAATCAGTTAACGATGAAATCAGTTAACGATGAAATCAGTTAAATGAAGATGAAATCAGTTAACGATGAAATCAGTTAACGATGGAATCAGTTAAATGAAGATGAAATCAGTTAACGATGAAATCAGTTAAATGAAGATGAAATCAGTTAACGATGAAATCAGTTAAATGAAGATGAAATCAGTTAACGATGAAATCAGTTAAAGATGAAATCAGTTAACGATGAAATCAGTTAACGATGAAATCAGTTAAATGAAGATGAAATCAGTTAACGATGAAATCATTTAAAGATTAAATCAGTTAACGATGAAATCAGTTAACGATGAAATCAGTTAAATGAAGATGAAATCAGTTAACGATGAAATCAGTTAAATGAAGAATGAAAATGAAATCAGTTAAATGAAGATGAAATCAGTTAACGATGAAATCAGTTAACGATGAAATCAGTTAAATGAAGATGAAATCAGTTAACGATGAAATCAGTTAAAGATGAAATCAGTTAACGATGAAATCAGTTAACGATGAAATCAGTTAAATGAAGATGAAATCAGTTAACGATGAAATCAGTTAACGATGAAATCAGTTAAATGAAGATGAAATCAGTTAACGATGAAATCAGTTAACGATGGAATCAGTTAACGATGAAATCAGTTAACGATGAAATCAGTTAAATGAAGATGAAATCAGTTAACGATGAAATCAGTTAAAGATGAAATCAGTTAACGATGGAATCAGTTAACGATGAAATCAGTTAACGATGAAATCAGTTAAATGAAGATGAAATCAGTTAACGATGAAATCAGTTAAATGAAGATGAAACCAGTTAACGATGAAATCAGTTAAATGAAGAATGAAAATGAAATCAGTTAAATGAAGATGAAATCAGTTAACGATGAAATCAGTTAACGATGAAATCAGTTAACGATGAAATCAGTTAAATGAAGATGAAATCAGTTAACGATGAAATCAGTTAAATGAAGATGAAATCAGTTAACGATGAAATCAGTTAACGATGGAATCAGTTAACGATGAAATCAGTTAAATGAAGATGAAATCAGTTAACGATGAAATCAGTTAACGATGGAATCAGTTAAATGAAGATGAAATCAGTTAACGATGAAATCAGTTAACGATGAAATCAGTTAAATGAAGATGAAATCAGTTAACGATGAAATCAGTTAACGATGAAATCAGTTAACGATGAAATCAGTTAAATGAAGATGAAATCAGTTAACGATGGAATCAGTTAACGATGAAATCAGTTAACGATGAAATCAGTTAAATGAAGATGAAATCAGTTAACGATGAAATCAGTTAACGATGAAATCAGTTAAATGAAGATGAAATCAGTTAACGATGAAATCAGTTAACGATGAAATCAGTTAACGATGAAATCAGTTAAATGAAGATGAAATCAGTTAACGATGAAATCAGTTAACGATGAAATCAGTTAAATGAAGATGAAATCAGTTAACGATGAAATCAGTTAACGATGAAATCAGTTAAATGAAGATGAAATCAGTTAACGATGAAATCAGTTAACGATGAAATCAGTTAACGATGGAATCAGTTAACGATGAAATCAGTTAACGATGAAATCAGTTAAATGAAGATGAAATCAGTTAAATGAAGATGAAATCAGTGAACGATGAAATCAGTTAACGATGAAATCAGTTAACGATGGAATCAGTTAAATGAAGATGAAATCAGTTAACGATGAAATCAGTTAACGATGAAATCAGTTAAATGAAGATGAAATCAGTTAACGATGAAATCAGTTAAAGATGAAATCAGTTAACGATGAAATCAGTTAAATGAAGATGAAATCAGTTAACGATGAAATCAGTTAACGATGAAATCAGTTAAACGAAGATGAAATCAGTTAACGATGAAATCAGTTAAAGATGAAATCAGTTAACGATGAAATCAGTTAACGATGAAATCAGTTAAATGAAGATGAAATCAGTTAACGATGAAATCAGTTAACGATAGAATCAGTTAACGATGAAATCAGTTAACGATGAAATCAGTTAAATGAAGATGAAATCAGTTAACGATGAAATCAGTTAACGATGAAATCAGTTAAATGAAGATGAAATCAGTTAACGATGAAATCAATTAAATGAAGATGAAATCAGTTAACGATGAAATCAGTTAAAGATGAAATCAGTTAAATGAAGATGAAATCAGTTAACGATGAAATCAATTAAATGAAGATGGAATCAGTTAACGATGAAATCAGTTAACGATGAAATCAGTTAAATGAAGATGAAATCAGTTAACGATGAAATCAGTTAACGATGAAATCAGTTAACGATGGAATCAGTTAAATGAAGATGAAATCAGTTAACGATGAAATCAGTTAAATGAAGATGAAATCAGTTAACGATGAAATCAGTTAAATGAAGATGAAATCAGTTAACGATGAAATCAGTTAACGATGAAATCAGTTAACGATGAAATCAGATAAATGAAGATGAAATCAGTTAACGATGAAATCAGTTAAATGAAGATGAAATCAGTTAACGATGAAATCAGTTAAAGATGAAATCAGTTAACGATGGAATCAGTTAACGATGAAATCAGTTAACGATGAAATCAGTTAAATGAAGATGAAATCAGTTAACGATGAAATCAGTTAACGATGGAATCAGTTAAATGAAGATGAAATCAGTTAACGATGAAATCAGTTAACGATGAAATCAGTTAAATGAAGATGAAATCAGTTAACGATGAAATCAGTTAAATGAAGATGAAATCAGTTAACGATGAAATCAGTTAAAGATGAAATCAGTTAACGATGAAATCAGTTAACGATGAAATCAGTTAAATGAAGATGAAATCAGTTAACGATGAAATCAGTTAAAGATGAAATCAGTTAACGATGAAATATGTTAACGATGAAATCAGTTAAATGAAGATGAAATCAGTTAACGATGAAATCAGTTAACGATGAAATCAGTTAAATGAAGATGAAATCAGTTAACGATGAAATCAGTTAACGATGAAATCAGTTAAATGAAGATGAAATCAGTTAACGATGAAATCAGTTAACGATGGAATCAGTTAACGATGAAATCAGTTAACGATGAAATCAGTTAAATGAAGATGAAATCAGTTAACGATGAAATCAGTTAAAGATGAAATCAGTTAACGATGAAATCAGTTAACGATGAAATCAGTTAAATGAAGATGAAATCAGTTAACGATGAAATCAGTTAAATGAAGATGAAATCAGTTAACGATGAAATCAGTTAACGATGAAATCAGTTAAATGAAGATGAAATCAGTTAACGATGAAATCAGTTAACGATGAAATCAGTTAACGATGAAATCAGTTAAATGAAGATGGAATCAGTTAAATGAAGATGAAATCAGTTAACGATGAAATCAGTTAACGATGAAATCAGTTAAATGAAGATGAAATCAGTTAACGATGAAATCAGTTAACGATGGAATCAGTTAACGATGAAATCAGTTAACGATGAAATCAGTTAAATGAAGATGAAATCAGTTAAATGAAGATGAAATCAGTTAACGATGGAATCAGTTAACGATGAAATCAGTTAACTATGAAATCAGTTAAATGAAGATGAAATCAGTTAAATGAAGATGAAATCAGTTAACGATGAAATCAGTTAAATGAAGATGAAATCAGTTAACGATGAAATCAGTTAACGATGGAATCAGTTAAATGAAGATGAAATCAGTTAACGATGAAATCAGTTAAAGATGAAATCATTTAACGATGAAATCAGTTAACGATGAAATCAGTTAAATGAAGATGAAATCAGTTAACGATGAAATCAGTTAACGATGAAATCAGTTAAATGAAGATGAAATCAGTTAACGATGAAATCAGTTAACGATGAAATCAGTTAACGATGAAATCAATTAAATGAAGATGAAATCAGTTAACGATGAAATCAGTTAAATGAAGATGAAATCAGTTAACGATGAAATCAGTTAAAGATGAAATCAGTTAACGATGGAATCAGTTAACGATGAAATCAGTTAACGATGGAATCAGTTAACGATGGAATCAGTTAACGATGAAATCAGTTAAATGAAGATGAAATCAGTTAACGATGTAATCAGTTAACGATGAAATCAGTTAAATGAAGATGAAATCAGTTAACGATGAAATCAGTTAAAGATGAAATCAGTTAACGATGAAATCAGTTAACGATGAAATCAGTTAAATGAAGATGAAATCAGTTAACGATGAAATCAGTTAACGATGAAATCAGTTAACGATGGAATCAGTTAAATGAAGATGAAATCAGTTAACGATGAAATCAGTTAAATGAAGATGAAATCAGTTAACGATGAAATCAGTTAAATGAAGATGAAATCAGTTAACGATGAAATCAGTTAAAGATGAAATCAGTTAAAGATGAAATCAGTTAACGATGAAATCAGTTAAATGAAGATGAAATCAGTTAACGATGAAATCAGTTAACGATGAAATCAGTTAACGATGAAATCAGTTAACGATGGAATCAGTTAAATGAAGATGAAATCAGTTAACGATGAAATCAGTTAACGATGAAATCAGTTAAATGAAGATGAAATCAGTTAACGATGAAATCAGTTAACGATGAAATCAGTTAACGATGGAATCAGTTAAATGAAGATGAAATCAGTTAACGATGAAATCAGTTAACGATGAAATCAGTTAAATGAAGATGAAATCAGTTAACGATGAAATCAGTTAACGATGAAATCAGTTAACGATGGAATCAGTTAAATGAAGATGAAATCAGTTAACGATGAAATCAGTTAACGATGAAATCAGTTAAATGAAGATGAAATCAGTTAACGATGAAATCAGTTAACGATGGAATCAGTTAACGATGAAATCAGTTAAATGAAGATGAAATCAGTTAAATGAAGATGAAATCAGTTAAATGAAGATGAAATCAGTTAACGATGGAATCAGTTAACGATGAAATCAGTTAACTATGAAATCAGTTAACGATGAAATCAGTTAAATGAAGATGAAATCAGTTAACGATGAAATCAGTTAAATGAAGATGAAATCAGTTAACGATGAAATATGTTAACGATGAAATCAGTTAAATGAAGATGAAATCAGTTAACGATGAAATCAGTTAACGATGAAATCAGTTAAATGAAGATGAAATCAGTTAACGATGAAATCAGTTAACGATGAAATCAGTTAAATGAAGATGAAATCAGTTAACGATGAAATCAGTTAACGATGGAATCAGTTAACGATGAAATCAGTTAACGATGAAATCAGTTAAATGAAGATGAAATCAGTTAACGATGAAATCAGTTAACGATGAAATCAGTTAAATGAAGATGAAATCAGTTAACGATGAAATCAGTTAACGATGGAATCAGTTAACGATGAAATCAGTTAACGATGAAATCAGTTAAATGAAGATGAAATCAGTTAACGATGAAATCAGTTAAAGATGAAATCAGTTAACGATGAAATCAGTTAACGATGGAATCAGTTAACGATGAAATCAGTTAACGATGAAATCAGTTAAATGAAGATGAAATCAGTTAACGATGAAATCAGTTAAAGATGAAATCAGTTAACGATGAAATCAGTTAACGATGAAATCAGTTAAATGAAGATGAAATCAGTTAAATGAAGATGAAATCAGTTAACGATGAAATCAGTTAACGATGAAATCAGTTAAATGAAGATGGAATCAGTTAAATGAAGATGAAATCAGTTAACGATGAAATCAGTTAACGATGAAATCAGTTAAATGAAGATGAAATCAGTTAACGATGAAATCAGTTAACGATGGAATCAGTTAAATGAAGATGAAATCAGTTAACGATGAAATCAGTTAAAGATGAAATCAGTTAACGATGAAATCAGTTAACGATGAAATCACTTAAATGAAGATGAAATCAGTTAACGATGAAATCAGTTAACGATGGAATCAGTTAAATGAAGATGAAATCAGTTAACGATGAAATCAGTTAACGATGAAATCAGTTAACGATGGAATCAGTTAAATGAAGATGAAATCAGTTAACGATGAAATCAGTTAACGATGGAATCAGTTAACGATGAAATCAGTTAACGATGAAATCAGTTAACGATGAAATCAGTTAAATGAAGATGAAATCAGTTAACGATGAAATCAGTTAACGATGGAATCAGTTAAATGAAGATGAAATCAGTTAACGATAAAATCAGTTAACGATGGAATCAGTTAACGATGAAATCAGTTAACGATGAAATCAGTTAACGATGAAATCAGTTAAATGAAGATGAAATCAGTTAACGATGAAATCAGTTAACGATGAAATCAGTTAAATGAAGATGAAATCAGTTAACGATGAAATCAGTTAACGATGAAATCAGTTAAATGAAGAATGAAAATGAAATCAGTTAAATGAAGATGAAATCAGTTAACGATGAAATCAGTTAACGATGAAATCAGTTAACGATGAAATCAGTTAAATGAAGATGAAATCAGTTAACGATGAAATCAGTTAAAGATGAAATCAGTTAACGATGAAATCAGTTAACGATGAAATCAGTTAAATGAAGATGAAATCAGTTAACGATGAAATCAGTTAACGATGAAATCAGTTAAATGAAGATGAAATCAGTTAACGATGAAATCAGTTAAATGACGATGAAATCAGTTAACGATGAAATCAGTTAACGATGAAATCAGTTAAATGAAGATGAAATCAGTTAACGATGAAATCAGTTAACGATGAAATCAGTTAAATGAAGAATGAAAATGAAATCAGTTAAATGAAGATGAAATCAGTTAACGATGAAATCAGTTAACGATGAAATCAGTTAAAGATGAAATCAGTTAACGATGAAATCAGTTAACGATGAAATCAGTTAAATGAAGATGAAATCAGTTAACGATGAAATCAGTTAACGATGAAATCAGTTAAATGAAGAATGAAAATGAAATCAGTTAAATGAAGATGAAATCAGTTAACGATGAAATCAGTTAACGATGAAATCAGTTAAATGAAGATGAAATCAGTTAACGATGAAATCAGTTAACGATGAAATCAGTTAACGATGAAATCAGTTAAATGAAGATGAAATCAGTTAACGATGAAATCAGTTAACGATGGAATCAGTTAACGATGAAATCAGTTAACGATGAAATCAGTTAAATGAAGATGAAATCAGTTAACGATGAAATCAGTTAAAGATGAAATCAGTTAACGATGAAATCAGTTAAATGAAGATGAAATCAGTTAACGATGAAATCAGTTAACGATGAAATCAGTTAAATGAAGATGAAATCAGTTAACGATGAAATCAGTTAAATGAAGATGAAATCAGTTAACGATGAAATCAGTTAAATGAAGATGAAATCAGTTAACGATGAAATCAGTTAAATGAAGATGAAATCAGTTAACGATGAAATCAGTTAACGATGAAATCAGTTAAATGAAGATGAAATCAGTTAACGATGAAATCAGTTAACGATGAAATCAGTTAACGATGAAATCAGTTAAATGAAGATGAAATCAGTTAACGATGAAATCAGTTAACGATGAAATCAGTTAACGATGGAATCAGTTAAATGAAGATGAAATCAGTTAACGATGAAATCAGTTAACGATGAAATCAGTTAAATGAAGATGAAATCAGTTAACGATGAAATCAGTTAAATGAAGATGAAATCAGTTAACGATGAAATCAGTTAACGATGAAATCAGTTAAATGAAGATGAAATCAGTTAACGATGAAATCAGTTAACGATGAAATCAGTTAACGATGAAATCAGTTAAATGAAGATGAAATCAGTTAACGATGAAATCAGTTAACGATGAAATCAGTTAAATGAAGATGAAATCAGTTAACGATGAAATCAGTTAAAGATGAAATCAGTTAACGATGAAATCACTTAACGATGAAATCAGTTAAATGAAGATGAAATCAGTTAACGATGAAATCAGTTAAATGAAGATGAAATCAGTTAACGATGAAATCAGTTAAAGATGAAATCAGTTAACGATGGAATCAGTTAACGATGAAATCAGTTAAATGAAGATGAAATCAGTTAACGATGAAATCAGTTAACGATGAAATCAGTTAAATGAAGATGAAATCAGTTAACGATGAAATCAGTTAACGATGAAATCAGTTAACGATGGAATCAGTTAAATGAAGATGAAATCAGTTAACGATGAAATCAGTTAACGGTGAAATCAGTTAAATGAAGATGAAATCAGTTAACGATGAAATCAGTTAAATGAAGATGAAATCAGTTAACGATGAAATCAGTTAAAGATGAAATCAGTTAACGATGAAATCAGTTAACGATGAAATCAGTTAAATGAAGATGAAATCAGTTAACGATGAAATCAGTTAAAGATGAAATCAGTTAACGATGAAATCAGTTAACGATGAAATCAGTTAAATGAAGATGAAATCAGTTAACGATGAAATCAGTTAACGATGAAATCAGTAAAATGAAGATGAAATCAGTTAACGATGAAATCAGTTAACGATGAAATCAGTTAAAGATGAAATCAGTTAACGATGAAATCAGTTAACGATGAAATCAGTTAAATGAAGATGAAATCAGTTAACGATGAAATCAGTTAACGATGAAATCAGTTAACGATGAAATCAGTTAAATGAAGATGAAATCAGTTAACGATGAAATCAGTTAACGATGAAATCAGTTAAATGAAGATGAAATCAGTTAACGATGAAATCAGTTAACGATGGAATCAGTTAACGATGAAATCAGTTAACGATGAAATCAGTTAAATGAAGATGAAATCAGTTAACGATGAAATCAGTTAAAGATGAAATCAGTTAACGATGAAATCAGTTAAATGAAGATGAAATCAGTTAACGATGAAATCAGTTAACGATGAAATCAGTTAAATGAAGATGAAATCAGTTAACGATGAAATCAGTTAACGATGGAATCAGTTAACGATGAAATCAGTTAACGATGAAATCAGTTAAATGAAGATGAAATCAGTTAACGATGAAATCAGTTAAATGAAGATGAAATCAGTTAACGATGAAATCAGTTAACGATGAAATCAGTTAAATGAAGATGAAATCAGTTAACGATGAAATCAGTTAACGATGAAATCAGTTAAATGAAGATGGAATCAGTTAAATGAAGATGAAATCAGTTAACGATGAAATCAGTTAACGATGGAATCAGTTAAATGAAGATGAAATCAGTTAACGATGAAATCAGTTAAAGATGAAATCAGTTAACGATGAAATCAGTTAACGATGAAATCAGTTAAATGAAGATGAAATCAGTTAACGATGAAATCAGTTAACGATGAAATCAGTTAACGATGGAATCAGTTAAATGAAGATGAAATCAGTTAACGATGAAATCAGTTAAATGAAGATGAAATCAGTTAACGATGAAATCAGTTAACGATGAAATCAGTTAACGATGGAATCAGTTAAATGAAGATGAAATCAGTTAACGATGAAATCAGTTAACGATGGAATCAGTTAAATGAAGATGAAATCAGTTAACGATGAAATCAGTTAAAAGAAGATGAAATCAGTTAACGATGAAATCAGTTAACGATGAAATCAGTTAACGATGGAATCAGTTAAATGAAGATGAAATCAGTTAACGATGAAATCAGTTAAATGAAGATGAAATCAGTTAACGATGAAATCAGTTAAAGATGAAATCAGTTAACGATGAAATCAGTTAACGATGAAATCAGTTAACGATGAAATCAGTTAACGATGAAATCAGTTAACGATGAAATCAGTTAAATGAAGATGAAATCAGTTAACGATGAAATCAGTTAACGATGAAATCAGTTAAATGAAGATGAAATCAGTTAACGATGAAATCAGTTAACGATGAAATCAGTTAAATGAAGAATGAAAATGAAATCAGTTAAATGAAGATGAAATCAGTTAACGATGAAATCAGTTAACGATGAAATCAGTTAACGATGAAATCAGTTAAATGAAGATGAAATCAGTTAACGATGAAATCAGTTAACGATGAAATCAGTTAACGATGAAATCAGTTAAATGAAGATGAAATCAGTTAACGATGAAATCAGTTAACGATGAAATCAGTTAAATGAAGATGAAATCAGTTAACGATGAAATCAGTTAACGATGAAATCAGTTAAATGAAGATGAAATCAGTTAACGATGAAATCAGTTAACGATGAAATCAGTTAACGATGAAATCAGTTAACGATGAAATCAGTTAAATGAAGATGAAATCAGTTAACGATGAAATCAGTTAAATGAAGATGAAATCAGTTAACGATGAAATCAGTTAACGATGAAATCAGTTAAATGAAGATGAAATCAGTTAACGATGAAATCAGTTAACGATGGAATCAGTTAACGATGGAATCAGTTAAATGAAGATGAAATCAGTTAACGATGAAATCAGTTAAAGATGAAATCAGTTAACGATGAAATCAGTTAACGATGAAATCAGTTAAATGAAGATGAAATCAGTTAACGATGAAATCAGTTAACGATGAAATCAGTTAACGATGAAATCAGTTAACGATGGAATCAGTTAAATGAAGATGAAATCAGTTAACGATGAAATCAGTTAACGATGAAATCAGTTAAATGAAGATGAAATCAGTTAACGATGAAATCAGTTAAAGATGAAATCAGTTAACGATGGAATCAGTTAAATGAAGATGAAATCAGTTAACGATGAAATCAGTTAACGATGAAATCAGTTAACGATGAAATCAGTTAACGATGAAATCAGTTAAATGAAGATGAAATCAGTTAACGATGAAATCAGTTAACGATGAAATCAGTTAACGATGAAATCAGTTAAATGAAGATGAAATCAGTTAAATGAAGATGAAATCAGTTAACGATGAAATCAGTTAACAGTGAAATCAGTTAAATGAAGATGAAATCAGTTAACGATGAAATCAGTTAACGATGAAATCAGTTAAATGAAGAATGAAAATGAAATCAGTTAAATGAAGATGAAATCAGTTAACGATGAAATCAGTTAACGATGAAATCAGTTAAATGAAGATGAAATCAGTTAACGATGAAATCAGTTAAAGATGAAATCAGTTAACGATGAAATCAGTTAACGATGAAATCAGTTAAATGAAGATGAAATCAGTTAACGATGAAATCAGTTAACGATGAAATCAGTTAAATGAAGATGAAATCAGTTAACGATGAAATCAGTTAACGATGGAATCAGTTAAATGAAGATGAAATCAGTTAACGATGAAATCAGTTAACGATGAAATCAGTTAAATGAAGATGAAATCAGTTAACGATGAAATCAGTTAAAGATGAAATCAGTTAACGATGAAATCAGTTAACGATGAAATCAGTTAAATGAAGATGAAATCAGTTAACGATGAAATCAGTTAACGATGAAATCAGTTAAAGATGAAATCAGTTAACGATGAAATCAGTTAAAGATGAAATCAGTTAACGATGGAATCAGTTAACGATGAAATCAGTTAACGATGAAATCAGTAAACGATGAAATCAGTTAACGATGAAATCAGTTAACGATGAAATCAGTTAAATGAAGATGAAATCAGTTAACGATGAAATCAGTTAACGATGAAATCAGTTAAATGAAGATGAAATCAGTTAACGATGAAATCAGTTAACGATGAAATCAGTTAACGATGGAATCAGTTAACGATGAAATCAGTTAACGATGAAATCAGTTAAATGAAGATGAAATCAGTTAACGATGAAATCAGTTAAAGATGAAATCAGTTAACGATGAAATCAGTTAAATGAAGATGAAATCAGTTAACGATGAAATCAGTTAACGATGAAATCAGTTAACGATGAAATCAGTTAAATGAAGATGAAATCAGTTAACGATGAAATCAGTTAAATGAAGATGAAATCAGTTAACGATGAAATCAGTTAAAGATGAAATCAGTTAACGATGAAATCAGTTAACGATGAAATCAGTTAAATGAAGATGAAATCAGTTAACGATGAAATCAGTTAAAGATGAAATCAGTTAACGATGAAATTAGTTAACGATGAAATCAGTTAAATGAAGATGAAATCAGTTAACGATGAAATCAGTTAACGATGAAATCAGTTAAATGAAGATGAAATCAGTTAACGATGAAATCAGTTAAATGAAGAATGAAAATGAAATCAGTTAAATGAAGATGAAATCAGTTAACGATGAAATCAGTTAACGATGAAATCAGTTAAATGAAGATGAAATCAGTTAACGATGAAATCAGTTAAATGAAGATGAAATCAGTTAACGATGAAATCAGTTAACGATGGAATCAGTTAACGATGGAATCAGTTAACGATGAAATCAGTTAAATGAAGATGAAATCAGTTAACAATGAAATCAGTTAACGATGAAATCAGTTAACGATGAAATCAGTTAAATGAAGATGAAATCAGTTAACGATGAAATCAGTTAAAGATGAAATCAGTTAACGATGAAATCAGTTAACGATGAAATCAGTTAACGATGAAATCAGTTAAATGAAGATGAAATCAGTTAACGATGAAATCAGTTAACGATGAAATCAGTTAACGATGGAATCAGTTAAATGAAGATGAAATCAGTTAAATGAAGATGAAATCAGTTAACGATGAAATCAGTTAACGATGAAATCAGTTAAATGAAGATGAAATCAGTTAACGATGAAATCAGTTAAATGAAGATGAAATCAGTTAACGATGAAATCAGTTAACGATGAAATCAGTTAAATGAAGATGAAATCAGTTAACGATGAAATCAGTTAACGATGAAATCAGTTAACGATGAAATCAGTTAACGATGGAATCAGTTAAATGAAGATGAAATCAGTTAACGATGAAATCAGTTAACGATGAAATCAGTTAAATGAAGATGAAATCAGTTAACGATGAAATCAGTTAACGATGAAATCAGTTAACGATGAAATCAGTTAACGATGGAATCAGTTAAATGAAGATGAAATCAGTTAACGATGAAATCAGTTAACGATGAAATCAGTTAACGATGGAATCAGTTAAATGAAGATGAAATCAGTTAACGATGAAATCAGTTAACGATGGAATCAGTTAAATGAAGATGAAATCAGTTAACGATGAAATCAGTTAACGATGGAATCAGTTAACGATGAAATCAGTTAACGATGAAATCAGTTAACGATGGAATCAGTTAACGATGAAATCAGTTAAATGAAGATGAAATCAGTTAAATGAAGATGAAATCAGTTAACGATGGAATCAGTTAACGATGAAATCAGTTAACTATGAAATCAGTTAAATGAAGATGAAATCAGTTAACGATGAAATCAGTTAAATGAAGATGAAATCAGTTAACGATGAAATCAGTTAACGATGGAATCAGTTAAATGAAGATGAAATCAGTTAACGATGAAATCAGTTAAAGATGAAATCAGTTAACGATGAAATCAGTTAACGATGAAATCAGTTAAATGAAGATGAAATCAGTTAACGATGAAATCAGTTAAATGAAGATGAAATCAGTTAACGATGAAATCAGTTAACGATGAAATCAGTTAACGATGAAATCAGTTAACGATGAAATCAATTAAATGAAGATGAAATCAGTTAACGATGAAATCAGTTAAATGAAGATGAAATCAGTTAACGATGAAATCAGTTAAAGATGAAATCAGTTAACGATGGAATCAGTTAACGATGAAATCAGTTAACGATGAAATGAGTTAAATGAAGATGAAATCAGTTAACGATGAAATCAGTTAACGATGAAATCAGTTAACGATGGAATCAGTTAAATGAAGATGAAATCAGTTAACGATGAAATCAGTTAACGATGAAATCAGTTAAATGAAGATGAAATCAGTTAACGATGAAATCAGTTAAATGAAGATGAAATCAGTTAACGATGAAATCAGTTAAAGATGAAATCAGTTAACGATGAAATCAGTTAACGATGAAATCAGTTAAAGATGAAATCAGTTAACGATGAAATCAGTTAACGATGAAATCAGTTAAATGAAGATGAAATCAGTTAACGATGAAATCAGTTAAAGATGAAATCAGTTAACGATGAAATCAGTTAACGATGAAATCAGTTAAATGAAGATGAAATCAGTTAACGATGAAATCAGTTAAATGAAGATGAAATCAGTTAACGATGAAATCAGTTAACGATGAAATCAGTTAAATGAAGATGAAATCAGTTAACGATGAAATCAGTTAACGATGAAATCAGTTAAATGAAGATGAAATCAGTTAACGATGAAATCAGTTAACGATGAAATCAGTTAACGATGAAATCACTTAACGATGAAATCAGTTAAATGAAGATGAAATCAGTTAACGATGAAATCAGTTAAAGATGAAATCAGTTAACGATGGAATCAGTTAACGATGAAATCAGTTAAATGAAGATGAAATCAGTTAACGATGAAATCAGTTAACGATGGAATCAGTTAAATGAAGATGAAATCAGTTAACGATGAAATCAGTTAACGATGAAATCAGTTAACGATGAAATCAGTTAACGATGAAATCAGTTAAATGAAGATGAAATCAGTTAACGATGAAATCAGTTAAATGAAGATGAAATCAGTTAACGATGAAATCAGTTAAAGATGAAATCAGTTAACGATGAAATCAGTTAACGATGAAATCAGTTAACGATGAAATCAGTTAAATGAAGATGAAATCAGTTAACGATGAAATCAGTTAAAGATGAAATCAGTTAACGATGAAATCAGTTAACGATAAAATCAGTTAAATGAAGATGAAATCAGTTAACGATGAAATCAG
Source organism: Semicossyphus pulcher (assembly GCF_022749685.1). Classification (NCBI taxonomy): domain Eukaryota; kingdom Metazoa; phylum Chordata; class Actinopteri; order Labriformes; family Labridae; genus Semicossyphus; species Semicossyphus pulcher. The sequence continues at coordinate 20,467 of NW_027211709.1, read as the reverse complement.
TTAACGATGAAATCAGTTAACGATGAAATCAGTTAACGATGAAATCAGTTAAATGAAGATGAAATCAGTTAACGATGAAATCAGTTAACGATGAAATCAGTTAACGATGGAATCAGTTAACGATGAAATCAGTTAACGATGAAATCAGTTAAATGAAGATGAAATCAGTTAACGATGAAATCAGTTAACGATGGAATCAGTTAACGATGGAATCAGTTAACGATGAAATCAGTTAACGATGAAATCAGTTAAATGAAGATGAAATCAGTTAACGATGAAATCAGTTAACGATGAAATCAGTTAACGATGGAATCAGTTAACGATGAAATCAGTTAACGATGAAATCAGTTAAATGAAGATGAAATCAGTTAACGATGAAATCAGTTAAATGAAGATGAAATCAGTTAACGATGAAATCAGTTAACGATGAAATCAGTTAAATGAAGATGAAATCAGTTAACGATGAAATCAGTTAACGATGAAATCAGTTAAATGAAGATGAAATCAGTTAACGATGAAATCAGTTAACGATGAAATCAGTTAAATGAAGAATGAAAATGAAATCAGTTAAATGAAGATGAAATCAGTTAACGATGAAATCAGTTAACGATGAAATCAGTTAAATGAAGATGAAATCAGTTAACGATGAAATCAGTTAAAGATGAAATCAGTTAACGATGAAATCAGTTAACGATGAAATCAGTTAAATGAAGATGAAATCAGTTAACGATGAAATCAGTTAACGATGAAATCAGTTAAATGAAGATGAAATCAGTTAACGATGAAATCAGTTAACGATGGAATCAGTTAAATGAAGATGAAATCAGTTAACGATGAAATCAGTTAACGATGAAATCAGTTAAATGAAGATGAAATCAGTTAACGATGAAATCAGTTAAAGATGAAATCAGTTAACGATGAAATCAGTTAACGATGAAATCAGTTAAATGAAGATGAAATCAGTTAACGATGAAATCAGTTAACGATGAAATCAGTTAAATGAAGATGAAATCAGTTAACGATGAAATCAGTTAAAGATGAAATCAGTTAACGATGGAATCAGTTAACGATGAAATCAGTTAACGATGAAATCAGTTAAATGAAGATGAAATCAGTTAACGATGAAATCAGTTAACGATGAAATCAGTTAAATGAAGATGAAATCAGTTAACGATGAAATCAGTTAAAGATGAAATCAGTTAACGATGAAATCAGTTAACGATGAAATCAGTTAAATGAAGATGAAATCAGTTAACGATGAAATCAGTTAACGATGAAATCAGTTAAATGAAGATGAAATCAGTTAACGATGAAATCAGTTAACGATGAAATCAGTTAACGATGGAATCAGTTAACGATGAAATCAGTTAACGATGAAATCAGTTAAATGAAGATGAAATCAGTTAACGATGAAATCAGTTAACGATGAAATCAGTTAAATGAAGATGAAATCAGTTAACGATGAAATCAGTTAACGATGGAATCAGTTAACGATGGAATCAGTTAACGATGAAATCAGTTAACGATGAAATCAGTTAACGATGAAATCAATTAAATGAAGATGAAATCAGTTAACGATGAAATCAGTTAAATGAAGATGAAATCAGTTAACGATGAAATCAGTTAAAGATGAAATCAGTTAACGATGGAATCAGTTAAATGAAGATGAAGTCAGTTAAATGAAGATGAAATCAGTTAACGATGAAATCAGTTAAATGAAGATGAAATCAGTTAACGATGAAATCAGTTAAAGATGAAATCAGTTAAATGAAGATGAAATCAGTTAACGATGAAATCAGTTAAATGAAGGTGAAATCAGTTACAGATGAAATCAGTTACATGAAGATGAAATCAGTTAACGATGAAATCAGTTAAATGAAGATGAAATCAGTTAAAGATGAAATCAGTTACAGATGAAATCAGTTAACGATGAAATCAGTTAAATGAAGATGAAATCAGTTAACGATGAAATCAGTTAAAGATGAAATCAGTTAAATGAAGATGAAATCAGTTAACGATGAAATCAGTTAAAGATTAAATCAGTTAAATGAAGAATGAAAATGAAATCAGTTAAATGAAGATGAAATCAGTTAACGATGAAATCAGTTAACGATGAAATCAGTTAAAGATGAAATCAGTTAAATGAAGATGAAATCAGTTAACGATGAAATCAGTTAAAGATGAAATCAGTTAAATGAAGATGAAATCAGTTAACGATGAAATCAGTTAAATGAAGATGAAATCAGTTAACGATGAAATCAGTTAACGATGAAATCAGTTAAATGAAGATGAAATCAGTTAACGATGAAATCAGTTAAAGATGAAATCAGTTAAATGAAGATGAAATCAGTTAACGATGAAATCAGTTACATGAAGATGAAATCAGTTAAATGAAGATGAAATCAGTTAACGATGAAATCAGTTAAAGATGAAATCAGTTAAATGAAGATGAAATCAGTTAACGATGAAATCAGTTAAATGAAGATGAAATCAGTTACAGATGAAATCAGTTAAAGATGAAATCAGTTAAATGAAGATGAAATCAGTTAACGATGAAATCAGTTAAAGATGAAATCAGTTAAATGAAAATGAAATCAGTTAACGATGAAATCAGTTAAATGAAGATGAAATCAGTTAACTATGAAATCAGTTAAAGATGAAATCAGTTAAATGAAGATGAAATCAGTTAACGATGAAGTCAGTTAACGATGAAATCAGTTACAGATGAAATCAGTTACATGAAGATGAAATCAGTTAAAGATGAAATCAGTTAAATGAAGAATGAAATCAGTTAACGATGAAATCAGTTAAAAAAGAAATCAGTTAAATGAAGATGAAATCAGTTAACGATGAAATCAGTTACAGATGAAATCAGTTACATGAAGAATGAAAATGAAATCAGTTAAATGAAGATGAAATCAGTTAACGATGAAATCAGTTAAAGATGAAATCAGTTAAATGAAGATGAAATCAGTTAACGATGAAATCAGTTAAATGAAGATGAAATCAGTTAACGATGAAATCAGTTAAAGATGAAATAAGTTAAATGAAGATGAAATCAGTTAAATATGAAATCAGTTAAATGAAGATGAAATCAGTTAACGATGAAATCAGTTAAAGATGAAATCAGTTAAATGAAGATGAAATCAGTTAAATGAAGATGAAATCAGTTAAAGATGAAATCAGTTAACGATGAAATCAGTTAAAGATGAAATCAGTTAAGGATGAAATCAGTTAACGATGAAATCAGTTAAAGATGAAATCAGTTAAATGAAGATGAAATCAGTTAAATGAAGATGAAATCAGTTAAAGATGAAATCAGTTACAGATGAAATCAGTTAAATGAAGAATGAAAATGAAATCAGTTAAATGAAGATGAAATCAGTTAACGATGAAATCAGTTAACGATGAAATCAGTTAAATGAAGATGAAATCAGTTAACGATGAAATCAGTTAAATGAAGATGAAATCAGTTAACGATGAAATCAGTTAAAGATGAAATCAGTTAAATGAAGATGAAATCAGTTAACGATGAAATCAGTTAAATGAAGATGAAATCAGTTAACGATGAAATCAGTTAACGATGAAATCAGTTAACGATGAAATCAGTTAACGATGAAATCAGTTAAATGAAGATGAAATCAGTTAACGATGAAATCAGTTAAATGAAGATGAAATCAGTTAACGATGAAATCAGTTAAAGATGAAATCAGTTAAATGAAGATGAAATCAGTTAAATGAAGATGAAATCAGTTAACGATGAAATCAGTTAAATGAAGATGAAATCAGTTAACGATGAAATCAGTTAAAGATGAAATCAGTTAACGATGAAATCAGTTAAAGATGAAATCAGTTAAATGAAGATGAAATCAGTTAACGATGAAATCAGTTAAATGAAGATGAAATCAGTTACATGAAGATGAAATCAGTTAAAGATGAAATCAGTTAAAGATGAAATCAGTTAAAGATTAAATCAGTTAAATGAAGATGAAATCAGTTAAAGATGAAATCAGTTAAATGAAGATGAAATCAGTTAAATGAAGATGAAATCAGTTAAAGATGAAATCAGTTAAATGAAGATGAAATCAGTTAACGATGAAATCAGTTAAATGAAGATGAAATCAGTTAAATGAAGATGAAATCAGTTAACGATGAAATCAGTTAAAGATGAAATCAGTTACATGAAGATTAAATCAGTTAACGATGAAATCGGTTAAAAATGAAATCAGTTAACGATGAAATCAGTTAAATGAAGATGAAATCAGTGAACGATGAAATCAGTTAAAGATGAAATCAGTTAAATGAAGATGAAATCAGTTAACGATGAAATCAGTTAAATGAAGATGAAATCAGTTAACGATGAAATCAGTTAAAGATGAAATCAGTTAAATGAAGATGAAATCAGTTAACGATGAAATCAGTTAAAGATGAAATCAGTTAAATGAAGATGAAATCAGTTAACGATGAAATCAGTTAAATGAAGATGAAATCAGTTAACGATGAAATCAGTTAAAGATGAAATCAGTTAAATGAAGATGAAATCAGTTAACGATGAAATCAGTTAAATGAAGATGAAATCAGTTAAATGTAGATGAAATCAGTTAACGATGAAATCAGTTAAAGATGAAATCAGTTAAATGAAGATGAAATCAGTTAACGATGAAATCAGTTAAATGAAGATGAAATCAGTTAACGATGAAATCAGTTAACGATGAAATCAGTTAAATGAAGATGAAATCAGTTAAATGAAGATGAAATCAGTTAACGAGGAAATCAGTTAAATGAAGATGAAATCAGTTAACGATGAAATCAGTTAAAGATGAAATCAGTTAAATGAAGATGAAATCAGTTAACGATGAAATCAGTTAAATGAAGATGAAATCAGTTAACGATGAAATCAGTTAAAGATGAAATCAGTTAAATGAAGATGAAGTCAGTTAAATGAAGATGAAATCAGTTAACGATGAAATCAGTTAAATGAAGATGAAATCAGTTAACGATGAAATCAGTTAAAGATGAAATCAGTTAAATGAAGATGAAATCAGTTAACGATGAAATCAGTTAATTGAAGATGAAATCAGTTACAGATGAAATCAGTTACATGAAGATGAAATCAGTTAAATGAAGATGAAATCAGTTAAAGATGAAATCAGTTAAATGAAGATGAAATCAGTTACATGAAGATTAAATCAGTTAACGATGAAATCAGTTAAAGATGAAATCAGTTAACGATGAAATCAGTTAAAGATGAAATCAGTAAAATGAAGATGAAATCAGTTAACGATGAAATCAGTTAAATGAAGATGAAATCAGTTAACGATGAAATCAGTTACAGATGAAATCAGTTACATGAAGATTAAATCAGTTAATGATGAAATCAGTTAAATGAACATGAAATCAGTTAAAGATGAAATCAGTTAAATGAAGAATGAAAATGAAATCAGTTAAATGAAGATGAAATCAGTTAACGATGAAATCAGTTAAAGATGAAATCAGTTAAATGAAGATGAAATCAGTTAACGATGAAATCAGTTAAATGAAGATGAAATCAGTTAAATGAAGATGAAATCAGTTAACGATGAAATCAGTTAAATGAAGATGAAATCAGTTAACGATGAAATCAGTTAAAGATGAAATCAGTTAAATGAAGATGAATCAGTTAACGATGAAATCAGTTAAATGAAGATGAAATCAGTTAACGATGAAATCAGTTAAAGATGAAATCAGTTAAATGAAGATGAAATCAGTTAACGATGAAATCAGTTAAAGATGAAATCAGTTAAATGAAGATGAAATCAGTTAACGATGAAATCAGTTAAATGAAGATGAAATCAGTTAACGATGAAATCAGTTCAAGATGAAATCAGTTAAATGAAGATGAAATCAGTTAAAGATGAAATCAGTTAAATGAAGACTAAATCAGTTAACGATGAAATCAGTTAAATGAAGATGAAATCAGTTAACGATGAAATCAGTTAAAGATGAAATCAGTTAAATGAAGATGAAATCAGTTAATGATGAAATCAGTTAAAGATGAAATCAGTTAAATGAAGATGAAATCAGTTAAATGAAGATGAAATTAGTTAAAGATGAAATCAGTTAAATGAAGAATGAAATCAGTTACAAATGAAATCAGTTAAATGAAGATGAAATCAGTTAAAGATGAAATCAGTTAAATGAAGATGAAATCAGTTAAATGAAGATGAAATCAGTTAACGATGAAATCAGTTAAAGATGAAATCAGTTAAATGAAGATGAAATCAGTTAACGATGAAATCAGTTACATGAAGATGAAATCAGTTAACGATGAAATCAGTTAAAGATGAAATCAGTTAACGATGAAATCAGTTAAAGATGAAATCAGTTAAATGAAGATGAAATCAGTTAAATGAAGATGAAATCAGTTAACGATGAAATCAGTTAAAGATGAAATCAGTTAAATGAAGATGAAATCAGTTAATGATGAAATCAGTAAAATGAAGATGATATCAGTTACAGATGAAATCAGTTAAAGATGAAATCAGTTAAATGAAGATGAAATCAGTTAACGATGAAATCAGTTAAAGATTAAATCAGTTAAATGAAGATGAAATCAGTTAAAGATGAAATCAGTTAAATGAAGATGAAATCAGTTAAATGAAGATGAAATCAGTTAACGATGAAATCAGTTAAATGAAGATGAAATCAGTTAACGATGAAATCAGTTAAATGAAGATGAAATCAGTTAAATGAAGATGAAATCAGTTACATGAAGATTAAATCAGTTAACGATGAAATCAGGTAAAGATGAAATCAGTTAACGATGAAATCAGTTAAATGAAGATGAAATCAGTGAACGATGAAATCAGTTAAAGATGAAATCAGTTAAAGATGAAATCAGTTAAATGAAGATGAAATCAGTTAACGATGAAATCAGTTAAATGAAGATGAAATCAGTTAACGATGAAATCAGTTAAAGATGAAATCAGTTAAATGAAGATGAAATCAGTTAACGATGAAATCAGTTAAATGAAGATGAAATCAGTTAACGATGAAATCAGTTAAAGATGAAATCAGTTAAATGAAGATGAAATCAGTTAACGATGAAATCAGTTAAATGAAGATGAAATCAGTTACAGATGAAATCAGTTACATGAAGATGAAATCAGTTAAAGATGAAATCAGTTAAAGATTAAATCAGTTAAATGAAGATGAAATCAGTTAAAGATGAAATCAGTTAAATGAAGATGAAATCAGTTAAATGAAGATGAAATCAGTTAAAGATGAAATCAGTTAAATGAAGATGAAATCAGTTAACGATAAAATCAGTTAAAGATGAAATCAGTTACATGAAGATGAAATCAGTTAACGATGAAATCAGTTAAAAATGAAATCAGTTAACGATGAAATCAGTTAAATGAAGATGAAATCAGTGAACGATGAAATCAGTTAAAGATGAAATCAGTTAAATGAAGATGAAATCAGTTAACGATGAAATCAGTTAAGTGAAGATGAAATCAGTTAACGATGAAATCAGTTAAAGATGAAATCAGTTAAATGAAGATGAAATCAGTTAACGATGAAATCAGTTAAATGAAGATGAAATCAGTTAACGATGAAATCAGTTAAAGATGAAATCAGTTAACGATGAAATCAGTTAAAGATGAAATCAGTTAAATGAAGATGAAATCAGTTAACGATGAAATCAGTTAAATGAAGATGAAATCAGTTAACGATGAAATCAGTTAAAGATGAAATCAGTTAAATGAAGATGAAATCAGTTAACGATGAAATCAGTTAAATGAAGATGAAATCAGTTACAGATGAAATCAGTTACATGAAGATGAAATCAGTTAAAGATGAAATCAGTTAAAGATTAAATCAGTTAAATGAAGATGAAATCAGTTAAAGATGAAATCAGTTAAATGAAGATGAAATCAGTTAAATGAAGATGAAATCAGTTAAAGATGAAATCAGTTAAATGAAGATGAAATCAGTTAACGATGAAATCAGTTAAAGATGAAATCAGTTACATGAAGATGAAATCAGTTAACGATGAAATCAGTTAAAAATGAAATCAGTTAACGATGAAATCAGTTAAATGAAGATGAAATCAGTGAACGATGAAATCAGTTAAAGATGAAATCAGTTAAATGAAGATGAAATCAGTTAACGATGAAATCAGTTAAGTGAAGATGAAATCAGTTAACGATGAAATCAGTTAATGATGAAATCAGTTAAATGAAGATGAAATCAGTTAACGATGAAATCAGTTAAATGAAGATGAAATCAGTTAACGATGAAATCAGTTAAAGATGAAATCAGTTAACGATGAAATCAGTTAAAGATGAAATCAGTTAAATGAAGATGAAGTCAGTTAAATGAAGATGAAATCAGTTAACGATGAAATCAGTTAAATGAAGATGAAATCAGTTAACGATGAAATCAGTTAAAGATGAAATCAGTTAAATGAAGATGAAATCAGTTAACGATGAAATCAGTTAATTGAAGATGAAATCAGTTACATGAAGATGAAATCAGTTAAATGAAGATGAAATCAGTTAAATGAAGATGAAATCAGTTAAAGATGAAATCAGTTAAATGAAGATGAAATCAGTTACATGAAGATTAAATCAGTTAAAGATGAAATCAGTTAAATGAAGATGAAATCAGTTAACGATGAAATCAGTTAAATGAAGATGAAATCAGTTAACGATGAAATCAGTTACAGATGAAATCAGTTACATGAAGATTAAATCAGTTAATGATGAAATCAGTTAAATGAACATGAAATCAGTTAAAGATGAAATCAGTTAAATGAAGAATGAAAATGAAATCAGTTAAATGAAGATGAAATCAGTTAACGATGAAATCAGTTAAAGATGAAATCAGTTAAATGAAGATGAAATCAGTTAACGATGAAATCAGTTAAATGAAGATGAAATCAGTTAAATGAAGATGAAATCAGTTAACGATGAAATCAGTTAAATGAAGATGAAATCAGTTAACGATGAAATCAGTTAACGATGAAATCAGTTAAATGAAGATGAAATCAGTTAAATGAAGATGAAATCAGTTAACGATGAAATCAGTTAAATGAAGATGAAATCAGTTAACGATGAAATCAGTTAAAGATGAAATCAGTTAAATGAAGATGAAATCAGTTAACGATGAAATCAGTTAACGATGAAATCAGTTAACGATGAAATCAGTTAAAGATGAAATCAGTTAAATGAAGATGAAGTCAGTTAAATGAAGATGAAATCAGTTAACGATGAAATCAGTTAAATGAAGATGAAATCAGTTAACGATGAAATCAGTTAAAGATGAAATCAGTTAAATGAAGATGAAATCAGTTAACGATGAAATCAGTTAAATGAAGATGAAATCAGTTAACGATGAAATCAGTTAAAGATGAAATCAGTTAAATGAAGATGAAATCAGTTAAAGATGAAATCAGTTAAATGAAGACGAAATCAGTTAACGATGAAATCAGTTAAATGAAGATGAAATCAGTTAACGATGAAATCAGTTAAAGATGAAATCAGTTAAATGAAGATGAAATCAGTTAACGATGAAATCAGTTAAAGATGAAATCAGTTAAATGAAGATGAAATCAGTTAACGATGAAATCAGTTAAAGATGAAATCAGTTAAATGAAGATGAAATCAGTTAACGATGAAATCAGTTACATGAAGATGAAATCAGTTAACGATGAAATCAGTTAACGATGAAATCAGTTAAATGAAGATGAAATCAGTTAACGATGAAATCAGTAAAATGAAGATGAAATCAGTTACAGATGAAATCAGTTAAAGATGAAATCAGTTAAATGAAGATGAAATCAGTTAACGATGAAATCAGTTAAAGATTAAATCAGTTAAATGAAGATGAAATCAGTTAAAGATGAAATCAGTTAAATGAAGATGAAATCAGTTAAATGAAGATGAAATCAGTTAACGATGAAATCAGTTAAAGATGAAATCAGTTAAATGAAGATGAAATCAGTTAACGATGAAATCAGTTAACGATGAAATCAGTTAAATGAAGATGAAATCAGTTAACGATGAAATCAGTTAAATGAAGATGAAATCAGTTAACGATGAAATCAGTTAAAGATGAAATCAGTTAAATGAAGATGAAATCAGTTAACGATGAAATCAGTTAAATGAAGATGAAATCAGTTAACGATGAAATCAGTTAACGATGAAATCAGTTAAATGAAGATGAAATCAGTTAACGATGAAATCAGTTAAATGAAGATGAAATCAGTTAACGATGAAATCAGTTAAAGATGAAATCAGTTAAATGAAGATGAAGTCAGTTAAATGAAGATGAAATCAGTTAACGATGAAATCAGTTAAATGAAGATGAAATCAGTTAACGATGAAATCAGTTAAAGATGAAATCAGTTAAATGAAGATGAAATCAGTTAACGATGAAATCAGTTAAATGAAGATGAAATCAGTTACAGATGACATCAGTTACATGAAGATGAAATCAGTTAAAGATGAAATCAGTTAAAGATTAAATCAGTTAAATGAAGATGAAATCAGTTAAAGATGAAATCAGTTAAATGAAGATGAAATCAGTTAAATGAAGATGAAATCAGTTACATGAAGATTAAATCAGTTAACGATGAAATCAGTTAAAGATGAAATCAGTTAACGATGAAATCAGTTAAATGAAGATGAAATCAGTGAACGATGCAATCAGTTAAAGATGAAATCAGTTAAAGATGAAATCAGTTAAATGAAGATGAAATCAGTTAACGATGAAATCAGTTAAATGAAGATGAAATCAGTTAACGATGAAATCAGTTAAAGATGAAATCAGTTAAATGAGGATGAAATCAGTTAACGATGAAATCAGTTAAATGAAGATGAAATCAGTTAACGATGAAATCAGTTAAAGATGAAATCAGTTAAATGAAGATGAAATCAGTTAACGATGAAATCAGTTAAATGAAGATGAAATCAGTTAACGATGAAATCAGTTAAATGAAGATGAAATCAGTTAAATGAAGATGAAATCAGTTAACGATGAAATCAGTTAAAGATGAAATCAGTTACATGAAGATGAAATCAGTTAACGATGAAATCAGTTAAATGAAGATGAAATCAGTTAACGATGAAATCAGTTAAAGATGAAATCAGTTAAATGAAGATGAAATCAGTTAACGATGAAATCAGTTAAATGAAGATGAAATCAGTTAACGATGAAATCAGTTACAGATGAAATCAGTTACATGAAGATTAAATCAGTTAAAGATGAAATCAGTTAAATGAAGATGAAATCAGTTAAAGATGAAATCAGTTAAATGAAGAATGAAAATGAAATCAGTTAAATGAAGATGAAATCAGTTAACGATGAAATCAGTTAAAGATGAAATCAGTTAAATGAAGATGAAATCAGTTCACGATGAAATCAGTTAAATGAAGATGAAATCAGTTAAATGAAGATGAAATCAGTTAACGATGAAATCAGTTAAATGAAGATGAAATCAGTTAACGATGAAATCAGTTAAAGATGAAATCAGTTAAATGAAGATGAAATCAGTTAACGATGAAATCAGTTAAATGAAGATGAAATCAGTTAACGATGAAATCAGTTAAAGATGAAATCAGTTAAATGAAGATGAAGTCAGTTAAATGAAGATGAAATCAGTTAACGATGAAATCAGTTAAATGAAGATGAAATCAGTTAACGATGAAATCAGTTAAAGATGAAATCAGTTAAATGAAGATGAAATCAGTTAACGATGAAATCAGTTAATTGAAGATGAAATCAGTTACAGATGAAATCAGTTACATGAAGATGAAATCAGTTAAAGATGAAATCAGTTAAAGATTAAATCAGTTAAATGAAGATGAAATCAGTTAAAGATGAAATCAGTTAAATGAAGATGAAATCAGTTAAAGATGAAATCAGTTAAAGATGAAATCAGTTAACGATGAAATCAGTTAAATGAAGATGAAATCAGTTAAATGAAGATGAAATCAGTTAACGATGAAATCAGTTAAAGATGAAATCAGTTACATGAAGATTAAATCAGTTAACGATGAAATCAGTTAAAGATGAAATCAGTTAACGATGAAATCAGTTAAATGAAGATGAAATCAGTTAACGATGAAATCAGTTAAAGATGAAATCAGTTAAATGAAGATGAAATCAGTTAACGATGAAATCAGTTACAGATGAAATCAGTTACATGAAGATTAAATCAGTTACAGATGAAATCAGTTAAATGAACATGAAATCAGTTAAAGATGAAATCAGTTAAATGAAGAATGAAAATGAAATCAGTTAAATGAAGATGAAATCAGTTAACGATGAAATCAGTTAAAGATGAAATCAGTTAAATGAAGATGAAATCAGTTAAATGAAGATGAAATCAGTTAACGATGAAATCAGTTAAAGATGAAATCAGTTAAAGATTAAATCAGTTAAATGAAGATGAAATCAGTTAAAGATGAAATCAGTTAAATGAAGATGAAATCAGTTACATGAAGATTAAATCAGTTAACGATGAAATCAGTTAAAGATGAAATCAGTTAACGATGAAATCAGTTAAATGAAGATGAAATCAGTGAACGATGAAATCAGTTAAAGATGAAATCAGTTAAAGATGAAATCAGTTAAATGAAGATGAAATCAGTTAACGATGAAATCAGTTAAATGAAGATGAAATCAGTTAACGATGAAATCAGTTAAAGATGAAATCAGTTAAATGAAGATGAAATCAGTTAACGATGAAATCAGTTAAATGAAGATGAAATCAGTTAACGATGAAATCAGTTAAAGATGAAATCAGTTAAATGAAGATGAAATCAGTTAACGATGAAATCAGTTAAATGAAGATGAAATCAGTTAACGATGAAATCAGTTAAATGAAGATGAAATCAGTTAAATGAAGATGAAATCAGTTAACGATGAAATCAGTTAAAGATGAAATCAGTTACATGAAGATGAAATCAGTTAACGATGAAATCAGTTAAATGAAGATGAAATCAGTTAACGATGAAATCAGTTAAAGATGAAATCAGTTAAATGAAGATGAAATCAGTTAACGATGAAATCAGTTAAATGAAGATGAAATCAGTTAACGATGAAATCAGTTACAGATGAAATCAGTTACATGAAGATTAAATCAGTTAAAGATGAAATCAGTTAAATGAAGATGAAATCAGTTAAAGATGAAATCAGTTAAATGAAGAATGAAAATGAAATCAGTTAAATGAAGATGAAATCAGTTAACGATGAAATCAGTTAAAGATGAAATCAGTTAAATGAAGATGAAATCAGTTCACGATGAAATCAGTTAAATGAAGATGAAGTCAGTTAAATGAAGATGAAATCAGTTAACGATGAAATCAGTTAAATGAAGATGAAATCAGTTAACGATGAAATCAGTTAAAGATGAAATCAGTTAAATGAAGATGAAATCAGTTAACGATGAAATCAGTTAATTGAAGATGAAATCAGTTACAGATGAAATCAGTTACATGAAGATGAAATCAGTTAAATGAAGATGAAATCAGTTAAATGAAGATGAAATCAGTTAAAGATGAAATCAGTTAAATGAAGATGAAATCAGTTACATGAAGATTAAATCAGTTAAAGATGAAATCAGTTAAATGAAGATGAAATCAGTTAACGATGAAGTCAGTTAAATGAAGATGAAATCAGTTAACGATGAAATCAGTTAAAGATGAAATCAGTTAAATGAAGATGAAATCAGTTAACGATGAAATCAGTTAAATGAAGATGAAATCAGTTAAATGAAGATGAAATCAGTTAACGATGAAATCAGTTAAATGAAGATGAAATCAGTTAACGATGAAATCAGTTAACGATGAAATCAGTTAAATGAAGATGAAATCAGTTAACGATGAAATCAGTTAAATGAAGATGAAATCAGTTAACGATGAAATCAGTTAAAGATGAAATCAGTTAAATGAAGATGAAATCAGTTAACGATGAAATCAGTTAACGATGAAATCAGTTAAAGATGAAATCAGTTAAATGAAGATGAAGTCAGTTAAATGAAGATGAAATCAGTTAACGATGAAATCAGTTAAATGAAGATGAAATCAGTTAACGATGAAATCAGTTAAAGATGAAATCAGTTAAATGAAGATGAAATCAGTTAACGATGAAATCAGTTAAAGATGAAATCAGTTAAATGAAGATGAAATCAGTTAACGATGAAATCAGTTACATGAAGATGAAATCAGTTAACGATGAAATCAGTTAACGATGAAATCAGTTAAATGAAGATGAAATCAGTTAACGATGAAATCAGTAAAATGAAGATGAAATCAGTTACAGATGAAATCAGTTAAAGATGAAATCAGTTAAATGAAGATGAAATCAGTTAACGATGAAATCAGTTAAAGATTAAATCAGTTAAATGAAGATGAAATCAGTTAAAGATGAAATCAGTTAAATGAAGATGAAATCAGTTAAATGAAGATGAAATCAGTTAACGATGAAATCAGTTAAAGATGAAATCAGTTAAATGAAGATGAAATCAGTTAACGATGAAATCAGTTAACGATGAAATCAGTTAAATGAAGATGAAATCAGTTAACGATGAAATCAGTTAAATGAAGATGAAATCTGTTAACGATGAAATCAGTTAAAGATGAAATCAGTTAAATGAAGATGAAATCAGTTAACGATGAAATCAGTTAAATGAAGATGAAATCAGTTAACGATGAAATCAGTTAACGATGAAATCAGTTAAATGAAGATGAAATCAGTTAACGATGAAATCAGTTAAATGAAGATGAAATCAGTTAACGATGAAATCAGTTAAAGATGAAATCAGTTAAATGAAGATGAAGTCAGTTAAATGAAGATGAAATCAGTTAACGATGAAATCAGTTAAATGAAGATGAAATCAGTTAACGATTAAATCAGTTACATGAAGATGAAATCAGTTAAATGAAGATGAAATCAGTTAAATGAAGATGAAATCAGTTAAAGATGAAATCAGTTAAATGAAGATGAAATCAGTTACATGAAGATTAAATCAGTTAAAGATGAAATCAGTTAAATGAAGATGAAATCAGTTAACGATGAAATCAGTTAACGATGAAATCAGTTAACGATGAAATCAGTTACAGATGAAATCAGTTACATGAAGATTAAATCAGTTACAGATGAAATCAGTTAAATGAACATGAAATCAGTTAAAGATGAAATCAGTTAAATGAAGAATGAAAATGAAATCAGTTAAATGAAGATGAAATCAGTTAACGATGAAATCAGTTAACGATGAAATCAGTTAAATGAAGAATGAAAATGAAATCAGTTAAATGAAGATGAAATCAGTTAACGATGAAATCAGTTAAAGATGAAATTAGTTAAAGATGAAATCAGTTAATTGAAGATGAAATCAGTTAACGATGAAATCAGTTAAATGGAGATGAAATCAGTTAACGATGAAATCAGATAAAGATGAAATCAGTTAAATGAAGATGAAATCAGTTAACGATGAAATCAGTTAAATGTAGATGAAATCAGTTAAAGATGAAATCAGTTAAAGATGAAATCAGTTACAGATGAAATCAGTTACAGATGAAATCAGTTACATGAAGATGAAATCAGTTAAAGATTAAATCAGTTACATGAAGATTAAATCAGTTAAAGATTAAATCAGTTAAATGAAGATGAAATCAGTTAAAGATGAAACTAGTTAAATGAAGAATGAAAATGAAATCAGTTAAATGAAGATGAAATCAGTTAACGATGAAATCAGTTAAAGATGAAATCAGTTAAAGATGAAATCAGTTAAATGAAGATGAAATCAGTTAACGATGAAATCAGTTAAAGATGAAATCAGTTAAATGAAGATGAAATCAGTTAACGATGAAATCAGTTAAAGATGAAATCAGTTAAATGAAGATGAAATCAGTTAACGATGAAATCAGTTAACGATGAAATCAGTTAAATGAAGATGAAATCAGTTAACGATGAAATCAGTTAAAGATGAAATCAGTTAACGATGAAATCAGTTAACGATGAAATCAGTTAAATGAAGAATGAAATCAGTTAACGATGAAATCAGTTAAATGAAGATGAAATCAGTTAACGATGAAATCAGTTAAAGATGAAATCAGTTAACGATGAAATCAGTTAACGATGAAATCAGTTAAATGAAGATGAAATCAGTTAACGATGAAATCAGTTACAGATGAAATCAGTTACATGAAGATTAAATCAGTTAACGATGAAATCAGTTAAAGATGAAATCAGTTAACGATGAAATCAGTTAAATGAAGAATGAAAATGAAATCAGTTAAATGAAGATGAAATCAGTTAACGATGAAATCAGTTAAAGATGAAATCAGTTAACGATGAAATCAGTTAACGATGAAATCAGTTAAATGAAGATGAAATCAGTTAACGATGAAATCAGTTAACGATGAAATCAGTTAACGATGGAATCAGTTAAATGAAGATGAAATCAGTTAACGATGAAATCAGTTAAATGAAGATGAAATCAGTTAAATGAAGATGAAATCAGTTAAATGAAGATGAAATCAGTTAACGATGGAATCAGTTAAATGAAGATGAAATCAGTTAACGAAGAAATCAGTTAACGATGAAATCAGTTAACGATGAAATCAGTTAAATGAAGATGAAATCAGTTAAATGAAGATGAAATCAGTTAACGATGAAATCAGTTAACGATGAAATCAGTTAACGATGAAATCAGTTAAAGATGAAATCAGTTAACGATGAAATCAGTTAACGATGAAATCAGTTAAATGAAGATGAAATCAGTTAACGATGAAATCAGTTAACGATGAAATCAGTTACAGATGAAATCAGTTACATGAAGATTAAATCAGTTAACGATGAAATCAGTTAACGATGAAATCAGTTAAATGAAGATGAAATCAGTTAACGATGAAATCAGTTAAATGAAGATGAAATCAGTTAACGATGAAATCAGATAAAGATGAAATCAGTTAAATGAAGATGAAATCAGTTAACGATGAAATCAGTTAAATGAAGATGAAATCAGTTAACGATGAAATCAGTTAAAGATGAAATCAGTTAAATGAAGATGAAATCAGTTCACGATGAAATCAGTTAAATGAAGATGAAATCAGTTAACGATGAAATCAGTTAACGATGAAATCAGTTAAATGAAGATGAAATCAGTTAAATGAAGATGAAATCAGTTAACGATGAAATCAGTTAAAGATGAAATCAGTTAACGATGAAATCAGTTAAAGATGAAATCAGTTAACGATGAAATCAGTTAACGATGAAATCAGTTAAATGAAGATGAAATCAGTTAACGATGAAATCAGTTAAATGAAGATGAAATCAGTTAAATGAAGATGAAATCAGTTAACAATGAAATCAGTTAACGATGGAATCAGTTAAAGATGAAATCAGTTAACGATGAAATCAGTTAAATGAAGATGAAATCAGTTAACGATGAAATCAGTTAACGATGAAATCAGTTAAATGAAGATGAAATCAGTTAACGATGAAATCAGTTAAATGAAGATGAAATCAGTTAACGATGAAATCAGATAAAGATGAAATCAGTTAAATGAAGATGAAATCAGTTAACGATGAAATCAGTTAAATGAAGATGAAATCAGTTAACGATGAAATCAGTTAAAGATGAAATCAGTTAAATGAAGATGAAATCAGTAAACGATGAAATCAGTTAAAGATGAAATCAGTTAAAGATGAAATCAGTTAAAGATGAAATCAGTTAAAGATGAAATCAGTTAAATGAAGAATGAAATCAGTTAAAGATGAAATCAGTTAAAGATGAAATCAGTTAAATGAAGATGAAATCAGTTAAAGATGAAATCAGTTAAATGAAGATGAAATCAGTTAACGATGAAATCAGTTAAAGATGAAATCAGTTAAATGAAGATGAAATCAGTTAACGATGAAATCAGTTAAAGATGAAATCAGTTAAAGATGAAATCAGTTAAATGAAGATGAAATCAGTTAAAGATGAAATCAGTTAAAGATGAAATCAGTTAAAGATGAAATCAGTTAAATGAAGATGAAATCAGTTAAAGATGAAATCAGTTACAGATGAAATCAGTTACATGAAGATTAAATCAGTTAACGATGAAATCAGTTAAAGATGAAATCAGTTAACGATGAAATCAGTTAAATGAAGAATGAAAATGAAATCAGTTAAATGAAGATGAAATCAGTTAACGATGAAATCAGTTAACGATGAAATCAGTTAAAGATGAAATCAGTTAATTGAAGATGAAATCAGTTAACGATGAAATCAGTTAAATGAAGATGAAATCAGTTAACGATGAAATCAGATAAAGATGAAATCAGTTAAATGAAGATGAAATCAGTTAAAGATGAAATCAGTTAAATGTAGATGAAATCAGTTAAAGATGAAATCAGTTAAATGACGAATGAAAATGAAATCAGTTAAATGAAGATGAAATCAGTTAAAGATGAAATCAGTTAAATGAAGATGAAATCAGTTAACGATGAAATCAGTTAAATGAAGATGAAATCAGTTAAAGATGAAATCAGTTACAGATGAAATCAGTTACAGATGAAATCAGTTAAATGAAGATGAAATCAGTTAACGATGAAATCAGTTAAAGATGAAATCAGTTAAATGAAGATGAAATCAGTTAACGATGAAATCAGTTAAATGAAGATGAAATCAGTTAAAGATGAAATCAGTTACAGATGAAATCAGTTACAGATGAAATCAGTTACATGAAGATTAAATCAGTTAAAGATTAAATCAGTTACATGAAGATTAAATAAGTTAAAGATTAAATCAGTTAAATGAAGATGAAATCAGTTAAAGATGAAATCAGTTAAATGAAGAATGAAAATGAAATCAGTTAAATGAAGATGAAATCAGTTAACGATGAAATCAGTTAAAGATGAAATCAGTTAAAGATGAAATCAGTTAAATGAAGATGAAATCAGTTAACGATGAAATCAGTTAAATGAAGATGAAATCAGTTAAAGATGAAATCAGTTAAATGAAGATGAAATCAGTTAACGATGAAATCAGTTAAAGATTAAATCAGTTAAATGAAGATGAAATCAGTTAACGATGAAATCAGTTAAATGAAGATGAAATCAGTAAACGATGAAATCAGTTAAAGATGAAATCAGTTAAAGATGAAATCAGTTAAATGAAGAATGAAATCAGTTAAAGATGAAATCAGTTAAAGATGAAATCAGTTAAATGAAGAATGAAAATGAAATCAGTTAAATGAAGATGAAATCAGTTAACGATGAAATCAGTTAAAGATGAAATCAGTTAAATGAAGATGAAATCAGTTAACGATGAAATCAGTCAAATGAAGATGAAATCAGTTAACGATGAAATCAGTTAAAGATGAAATCAGTTAACGATGAAATCAGTTAACGATGAAATCAGTTAACGATGAAATCAGTTAAATGAAGAATGAAAATGAAATCAGTTAAATGAAGATGAAATCAGTTAACGATGAAATCAGTTAAAGATGAAATCAGTTAAAGATGAAATCAGTTAATTGAAGATGAAATCAGTTAACGATGAAATCAGTTAAATGGAGATGAAATCAGTTAACGATGAAATCAGATGAAGATGAAATCAGTTAAATGAAGATGAAATCAGTTAACGATAAAATCAGTTAAATGTAGATGAAATCAGTTAAAGATGAAATCAGTTAAAGATGAAATCAGTTACAGATGAAATCAGTTACAGATGAAATCAGTTACATGAAGATGAAATCAGTTAAAGATTAAATCAGTTACATGAAGATTAAATCAGTTAAAGATTAAATCAGTTAAATGAAGATGAAATCAGTTAAAGATGAAACTAGTTAAATGAAGAATGAAAATGAAATCAGTTAAATGAAGATGAAATCAGTTAACGATGAAATCAGTTAAAGATGAAATCAGTTAAAGATGAAATCAGTTAAATGAAGATGAAATCAGTTAACGATGAAATCAGTTAAAGATGAAATCAGTTAAATGAAGATGAAATCAGTTAACGATGAAATCAGTTAAAGATGAAATCAGTTAAATGAAGATGAAATCAGTTAACGATGAAATCAGTTAACGATGAAATCAGTTAAATGAAGATGAAATCAGTTAACGATGAAATCAGTTAAAGATGAAATCAGTTAAATGAAGATGAAATCAGTTAACGATGAAATCAGTTAAATGAAGATGAAATCAGTTAACGATGAAATCAGTTAACGATGAAATCAGTTAAATGAAGAATGAAATCAGTTAACGATGAAATCAGTTAAATGAAGATGAAATCAGTTAACGATGAAATCAGTTAAAGATGAAATCAGTTAATGATGAAATCAGTTAACGATGAAATCAGTTAAATGAAGATGAAATCAGTTAACGATGAAATCAGTTACAGATGAAATCAGTTACATGAAGATTAAATCAGTTAACGATGAAATCAGTTAAAGATGAAATCAGTTAACGATGAAATCAGTTAAATGAA